>NC_036840.1:16926390-17257564 GCF_002910315.2 Salvelinus sp. IW2-2015 | reverse complement strand
CGCGTTGCCCACGTCGCCTGAACTGCCGCTCTGCCCAACGGCGCCTGACTTGCCGGCTGCGCCAACGGCGCCCTGAACGTGCCCGTTCTGCCCAACGGCGCCTGAACTGCCCGTCTGCCCAACGGCGCCTGAACTGCCCGTCTGCCCAACGGCGCCTGAACTGCCCGTCTGCCACGGCGCCTGAACTGCCCGTCTGCCAACGGCGCCTGAACTGCCCGTTCTTGCCCAACGGCGCCTGAACTGCCGCGTCTGCCCAACGCCGTCTGAACTGTGCATCTGCCATGAGTCTTCAAAGCGCCCCGTCTGCCATGAGCCTTCAGAGCCTTCCGCCAGACAGGAGACCAGAGCCTTCCGCCAGACAGGAGAGCCGAGCTTCCGCCAGACAGGAGCAGCCAGAGCCTTCCGCCAGACAGGACCCGCAGCCAGCCTTCCGCCAGACAAGGAGCAAGCAGCAGCCTTCCGCCAAGACAGGAGCAGCCAGAGCCTTCCGCCAGACAGGAGCAGCCAGAGCCTTCCGCCAGACAGGATCAGTCAGAGCCTTCCGCCATTGCGCATGAGCACCAGATCCGTCAGCCAGCCATGAGCAGCCAGATCCGTCAGCCAGCCATGAGCAGACCATATCCGTCAGCCCATGCAGCAGCCATATCCGTCAGCCATGCCTGAGCAGCCATATCCGTCAGCCAGCCATGAGCAGCCCATATCCGTCAGCCAGCCATGAGCAGCCAGTCCGTCAGCCAGCCATGAGCAGCCAGATCCGTCAGCGCAGCAATGAGCAGCCCAGCCAGGATCCGCCGGAGCCGTCCAGCCAGGATCCGCCAGCCAGTCCGGTGCTGTCCCTCAGTCCGGAGCTGCCGTCCCTCAGTCCGGAGCTGCCCCGTATCCTGGTGCTGCCCCGTATCCTGGTGCTTCCCCGTATCCTGGTGCTGCCCCTTAGTCCGGTGCTGCCCCTTAGTCCGGTGCTGCCACTTAGTCCGGTGCTGCCCCTTAATCCAGTGGGGTTAAGTTGGAGGGTGGTCATTTGGAGGAGGCTACGAAAGCGGGTAGTGACTATGGTGGGTGGGACCACGACCAGTACCAGAGCCGCCACCGTGGACAGACGCCCACCCAGACCCTCCCCTAGACTTTATGCTGGTGCGTCGCGAGTTCGCACCTTAAGGGGGGTTATGTCACACCTGGCCTTAGTTATCTTTGTTTTCATTATTATTTTAGTTAGGTCAGGGTGTGACATGGTGTAGTATGTGTTTTTGTATTATCTAGGGTGTTGTATGGTTTAGGGGGTTAAGTAGAGTAGATGGTTTAGTGTTCAGTGTAGGTGTCTAGGAAAGTCTATGGTTGCCTGAATTGGTTCTCAATTAGAGACAGCTGGTTTATTGTTGTCTCTGATTGGGAGCCATATTTAGGTAGCCATAGGCTTTAGCTGGTTGTGGGTAATTGTCTATGTTGAACGTTCGTTGCTTGTCTGTGCACTTACGTTATTTAGCTTCACGGTCGTTGTGTTTTTTGTTAGTTTGTGTATAGTGTTCGTTTCGTGTTTTTTCTCTCTTCCAAAATAAGAGAGTGTATTTTGCACATGCTGCGCCTTGGTCCTCTCTCACGAAGACGATCGTGACAATTTCCTCCACAAGTTGCAAAAGAGCCATGTCGTGGAGTAGTTTTTACGAAAACAATATTGGTGCTCATATAGAATACAGTGTTGATTTAATGTTTCAACATTATACACCAATATTTCTTGATTTTAGAAAACATAGTACAGATTTGGGCGATAATTTGTAAAAGATATTGGATCCCCAGATTTATAGAGGCGGATAACTTTGGCAATTTTAACAACCTGTCTGTGCACTTACGTTATTTAGCTTCACGGTCGTTTGTTGTTTTGTTAGTTTGTGTATAGTGTTCGTTTCGTGTTTTTTCTCTCTTCCAAAATAAAGAGATGTATTTTGCACATGCTGCGCCTTGGTCCTCTCTCACGAAGACGATCGTGACAATTTCCTCCACAAGTTGCAAAAGAGCCATGTCGTGGAGTAGTTTTTACGAAAACAATATTGGTGCTCATATAGAATACAGTGTTGATTTAAATGTTTCAACATTATACACCAATATTTCTATGATTTTAGAAAACATAGTACAGATATTGGGCGATAATTTGTAAAAGATATTGGATCCCCAGATTTATAGAGGCGGATAACTTTGGCAATTTTAAAATCTTTAGAAACAATACCAGTTTGCATAGATTAGGTGAAGATATACAGTACCAGTCAAAAGTTTGGACACAGCTACTTATTCAAGGGAAAAACATTATTCCATGAAGCTGGTTGAGAGAATGCCAAGAGTGTGCAAAGCTGTCATCAGGGCAAAGGGTGGGTACTTTGAAGAATCTAATATATTAAATATATTTTGGTTTTGGTTTTTGGTTACTACATAATTCCATATGTCTTATTTCATAGTTTTGATATCTTCACTATTATTCTACAATGTAGAACATTTAAAAAAGAAAGAAACCCTTAAATTAGAACAGTGCCTTCGGAAAGTATTCAGACCCCTTGACTTTTTTCACATTTTGTTATGTTAACAGCTGTATTCTAACACATCGATATATAGCCTAATAAGCAACTAATTCTAAAACACAGAAATATTGTCATTTTATCAATCAGAAATTACAGTCCCTGCTGCTGAAAAACATCCCAACAGCATGATGCTGCTACCACCATGCTTCACCGTAGGGATGGTGCCAGGTTTCCTCCAGATGTGATGCTTGGCAAACAGTTTAATCTTGGTTTAATTAGACCAGAGAATCTTGTTTCTAATGGTCTGTGAGTCTTTAGGTGCCTTTTGGCAAACTCCAAGAGCGCTGTCATGTGCCTTTTACTGAGGAGTGGCTTCTGTCTGGCCTCTCCACCATAAAGGCCTGATTGGTGGAGTGCTGCAGAGATGGTTGTCTGCAGCACTCCACCAATCAGATGAACAGATGAACTCTGGAGCTCTGTCATAGTGACCATCGGGTTCTTGGTCACCTTCCTGACCAAGTCCCTTCTGCCCGGATTGCTCAATTTGGCCGGGCGCCCAGCTCTAGGAAGAGTCTTGGTGGTTCCAAAATTCTTCCATTTAAGAATGATGGAGGCCACTGTGTTCCTGGGGACCTACAATACTGCAGACATTTTTTGGTACCCTTCCCCAGATCTGTGCCTCGACACAATCCTGTCTCGGAGCTCTATGGACAATTCCTTCGACCTCATGGCTTGGTTTTTGCTCTGACATACACTGTCAACTGTGGGAACTTATAAAGACAGGTGTGTGCCTTTCCAAAAAATCATGTCCAATCAATTGAATTGACCACAGGTAGACTCCAATCAAGTTGTAGAAACATCTCAAGGATGATCAATAAAAACAAGATGCACCTGAGCTCATTTTCTTTGTCTCATACCAAAGGGTCTCAATACTTATGTAAATAAGGTTTCAGTTTTTTAAAATAGTTTTGCAAACATTTCTAAACCTGTTTTTGCGTTGTCATTAAGGTTTTAATAAATTTTAGTTTAAGTCTGTAACGTAACAAAATGTGGAAAAAGTCAAGGGATCTGAATACTTTCCGAAGGCACTGTAGGCAACTTTAAATGACAAAACCTGCCATTTTCAACCGTATACAAGATGACCGGGGCTGTGAGTGGAAAGGTCCACATCTCGTAGATCGATCAAACTTTCGCCGTACTTCACTTCATTGTCAAATTAGACATACAGTACGAGTCAACAAACGCGATCACAGGGATGGCTAAATCTAGAGGTCCCGTTGATCTCTACGTTATTAGGTAAATCTGCTTACATACACTTAGGTTTTCAACCCCTACACAAATTTCTTGTTAACAAACTATAGTTTTGGCAAGTCGGTTAGGACATCTGCTTTTTGCATGACACAAGTAATTTTTCCAACAATTGTTTACAGACAGATTATTTCACCTATAATTCGCTGTATCACAATTCCAGTGGGTCAGAAGTTTACATACACTATGTTGACTGTGTCTTTAAACAGCTTGGAAAATTCCAGAAAATTATGTCATGGCTTTAGAAGCTTCTGATAGGCTAATTGACATCATTTGAGTCAATTGGAGGTGTACCTGTGATGTATTTCAGGCTACCTTCAAACTCAGTGCCTCTTTGCTTGACATCATGGGAAAATCAAGAAATCAGCCAAGACCTCAGAAAAAGAATGTAGACCTCCACAAGTCTGGTTCATCCTTGAAAGCAATTTCCAAATGCCTGAAGGTACCACGTTCATCTGTACAAAACAATAGTACGCAAGTATAAACACCATGGGACCACGCAGCTGTCATACCGCTCAGGAAGGAGACGTGTTCTGTCTCCTAGAGATGAACGTACTTTGGTGCGAAAAGTGCAAATCAATCCCAGAACAACAGCAAAGGACCTTGTGAAGATGCTGGAGGAAACTAGGACAAAAGTATCTATATCCACAGTTAAAGAAGTCCTATATCGACCTAACCTGAAAGGCTGCTCAGCAAGGAAGAAGTTACTGCTCCAAACCGGCATAAAAAAGCCAGACTACGGTTTGCAACTGCACCTCTGGTCTGATGAAACAAAAAAAACTGTTTGGCCATAATGACCATCGTTATGTTTGGAGGAAAAAGGGGGAGGCTTGCAAGCCGAGGGACACCATCCCAACCGTGAAGCACGGGGTGGCAGCATCATGTTGTGGGGGTGCTTTGCTGCAGGAAGGACTGGTGCACTTCACAAAATAGATGGCATCATGAGGAAAGAAAATTATATGGATATGTTGAAGCAACATATTAAGACATCAGTCAGGAAGTTAAAGATTGGTACCAAATAGGTCTTCCAAATGGACAATGACCCCAAGCATACTTCCAAAGTTGTGGAAAAATGGCTTAAGGAAATCAAAGTCAAGGTATTGGAGTGGCCATCACAAAGCCCTGACCTCAATCCTATAGAGAATTTGAGGGTATAACTAAAAAAAGAACTGAAAAAGCGTGAGCGAGCAAGGAGGCTTACAAACCTGACTCAGTTACACCAGATCTGTCAGGAGGAATGGGCCAGAATTCATCCAACTTATTGTGGGAAGCTTGTGGAAGGCTACCCGAAACGTTTGACCCAATTTAAACAATTTAAAGGCAATGCTACCAAATACTAATTGAGAGTATGTAAACTTCTGACCCACTGGGAATGTGATGAAATAAATAAAATCTGAAATAAATCATTCTCTATATTATTCTGACATTACACATTCTTAAAATAAAGTGTTTATCCTAACTGACCTAAAACAGGGAATTTTTACTCGGATTAAATGTCAGGAATTGTGAAAAACTTAGTTTAAATGTATTTAAATGACTTCAACTGTATACACAGTCTGCTTGTGGTTGCTATCAAATCAAGCTTTTGGTTCTCTAAAATTGGCAGACGATCACGTATCATAGTCTTACCAGCTGTCATGGGCTAGCTCTCTTTCCAATACGAAGATGGAAGGCCTGATTTCTAATCCAAGATGCTGTAGTGAATAGCCAGCAGAAGTTGACCAGTACGTGCGTACAGTGCGGCAGTATGTCACAGGCTGTCAGTCACCCCTTTGAGAACTCTCTGTCTAGATGCACCGATTCGACATTAATTTGTTGAGCAGCAAAACTGAGCTGTTTTTCGCCTCTGCCATACGGCTTCTTAGATTTACCTAGAGAAGATAATAATAATGATCTTCAAGGAAGGAGGGGGGGAAGGAACAACAAGTCAAGAAGCCAGCCACTTGCAAATTAGTACCCCTTCATTTTTCTAACAAGCAGAACTAATTACAGGAGCTGCCAAATCATTGATTTCCCACAAGGCAATGTTCCACATGCCCAACAAAACTGAGCCAAAATTGCTCTCCCTGAAACAGGCTGCTCTTGTTGGTGGGAGGCAAGTGGAGAAATAATGCTGTGTCATTTTCACAAATGCATGCATAAAGCAAACATATTTATTGATCGGTATCAACTGCATTATTACAATATTACCAAGCTCACAGGCAATAAATTCTGCTGCAAAACCTACTTCCCCCTGAGGGATAGTAACACTTATTAGTACTACAACTACTACTACTATTACCACTGTTGCTGCGGCTAATACTACAACAACTTCAAAAGAGGTTGAGCTACATGGGAATGACAGTGATTTCAATACATAAACAAAGTCAATGGGAGAGAAGAAAACAAGAGTGACCACAGTAGTTCTCCTAAGATTTAGTGTATTATGTGTAACATAAACTGAAACGCTAACCCTCTCTCACAGCAGTCGGTTGGTGCTGCTTCTATTGTACAACATTACAATAGAAGGATGCCCGCGCCCCGCAGAGATCATTGCGGCGGGGTCAGGATGTTTCATGCTGCAGGCGGGAGCGGGTGGTCAGACAGACAACTTTGGGATGAAAATATTTTTGTTGTCCTGCAGATTATTTAGAAACGGTCATCTTTCTGCTTTGTATGTGTTAGCCTACCTATTGTACTAAAAGTACGGATTTTGGACATTATTCACACAAGGAATTCGCTGCTTAAACTTTAGTAGCCTACCCCTCCTCTCCTAGTTGGGCGTGCGAGTTCAAGTGCGCCTATGTGTGGTCTCATTGAAATAGAGTTGGCTGCCTACATGGGCGGAGAATCCCGTGGCATTTAACTTAAATATGAAATTAACCTAAATATGTTTAGACTGTAGTTTACAAGTGTCTGTAAATAAATATTGATAATGGAAAGAAGTGGAGGGCGCTCAACCAACGTGAGTCGAGGTGCAATCAACATTTTTATCATCAGTGAAAAAGAAAAGGCACAACGCGCATAGGTTAGGCTACTATAGTGAGCAAGCATTGTGCCTTTTCATTTTCAATAAGTATTGATTACCCATTTATTTGTTTCTGCCTGCAAATCGTCCTCCTAAAAGATGGGCAAAATTCTATATGCAAAATGTAGCAAGTGTCGCTGTAATCATTTTTGCTGCTTCAAGTAGCCATACATGTGAGATCAAGTGCGTGTGGTCTCAAATAAATAGAGTAGGCTATAGCCTATGCTTGGATGGAAAAGCACGGGGCAGTTATCTTTCCAAAGAAATGTACTTCCTAATTAAGCAATAAGCCCGAGGGGGTGTGGTATATGCCCAATATACCACGGCTAAGGGCTGTTCTGTGCACGACGCAACACGGAGGGCCTGGAAGCAGCCCTTAACAATGGTATATTGGCAATGTACCACAAACACCCAAGGTGGCTTATTGCTTTTATAAACTGGTTACCAAAATAAATAGAGCAGCAGTTTTGTCATACCCGTGGTATATGGTCTGATATACCACGGCTTTCAGCCAATCAGCATTCAAGGCTCGAACCAACCAGTCAATAAATATGATTAGGCTATAGTTTACTACATTGCCTAGAAATAAGTATTGATCACCAATATTTCTCCGTCTGAAAATCTTCCCACTCCTATAAAAATAGCTCAAGAGAAAGTGCAAGTCTCTCCAACTGCTTTCTTCAAACCACATTTTGCATATAGCCCAGTAATACAGATAACATAATATAACGGGACACGTGATAAACTTTTTTTGTAACACATTGTTTTGTTGCCCCTAGGGCGCAAAATTGCTGGGACCATAGCTGGCAAGTGAGCTGCGTCACATACGCCTAAAATAACATTGTGGAACTGCGGTTGCGTTTGGGACCAGCTGCTAGTGCAGACGGGAGCGGGATGAAGAAATCAGTCCTGCTCAGACCTCTACATTACAGCACAAAATCCCCTCGGGATGAACACTGAGGATACCAGTGCCCTTCAAGCGATGCTTTTACAGTGGCTACATTAGCTTTCAAAATAGCCAGTATCGATTGAGCTTCCAGTTTCTCATTTGTCTCAGTTCTTCACCTTGAGTATCCTTGCCACGTGTGACGTTGAAGCTTGAAAAAGTACCAAGGCCAGCAGAATTGCTTTACATGTGTCCAAGAGGCAAGTGCAACCAAATAGGGATGGATGGATGTTATGACCTATTTGACATGGGAGGGGCCCATTTCATTCTAAATAAAATTATCAAAGAGAGAATTGCCCCTCTGTATTGCATTGTATCGTCTTGTGTCTTAGACCTGATGAAGATTAAACATTTTGAGGCTATTCTGAGATGAGGTGCTCAAATAGGCATCTGTATCAGCCTGGTCCTGTGTTTGGATATACATTGTGATACCATGACAACCAGAACACCTGCACAATTAAAGCTAAATTATTGTGTAGACACAGAATTGAATAGAGCATTATAAATTGTTTATGAAGGAGAACTGGCTGCAATCCAGGATTTCTCTAGTCTAGTTATTGCTAGACCTGCAAACAGCTAAACGTATCATTTCAAGGCGTTGATACAATGCTATTGAAATTATACTGTGAACCATTTTTACGATTATCGAAGTATCTAACAATATCCTMAAAGCGAGACAAATGTTTCAAAGATATTCAAAACCATCTGCACACCTCAGTCCTCAGGGCCTAAAACAACAGTGGGACAAACAATGGTCAAATCAATTGAAAAGGCCACTTCAGAACACATGCTCATTAAGCATCAAAGGGAGAGAAGCGGCTCACAGTCTGGACCTATTCAGATTTTCTTCTCTGCAAGAGCCTGGAGTCCGGCAGACCATCCTTATGGTTGCCTTACGGGCCAAATGGTTTGAACTGTTTAAACAGTCCTCGCATTGCCTTAATAAGGACCATGTAGCATTTAAACAGATCAACTCTTGCATGGAGGGAAATTGTATAGGCAGTAAAATACCTTTCCCAATGGGGCAGGTGCTGCTGTCTAAGGTGCTTTTTTTTGTGTTGCTTGTAAATCGTTGTATTTTTTTGTATTTGCATTTATTAGGGATCCCTATTAGCTGCCAAGACAGTAGCTACTCTTCCTAGGGTCCAAACACACCAAAGCACCCACATTCCATATAAAACAAAAGACAAAACAGTGAACTATGTTTGTACTGAATGAGCTAAAGATAAAACAATACATCATATAACATCCCTACACCACCACATATCCACAACACAAAATGTTCAATACCACCATACAACAATATCACAATTTGTGAGCATGCATGTTTCTGTACTTTTGCATGTCTCTTCAGAGTCCCCTCTGTTCCATAAGGTGTATCTTTACCTGCTTTTTAAAAATCTGAATCTACTGCTTGCATCAGTTACCTGATGTGGAATAGAGTTCCATGTAGTCATGGCTCTATGCAGTACTGTGCGCCTCCCATAGTCTGTTCTGGACTTGGGGACTGTGAAGAGACCTCCGGTGTCATGTCTTGTGGGGTATGCATGGGTGTCCGAGCTGTGTGCTAGTATTTTAAACAGACAGATTGGTACATTCAGCTTGTCAACACCTCTTACAAAAACAAGTAATGATGAAGTCAATCTCTCCTCCACTTTGAGACATGAGAGATTGACATGCATGTCATCAACGTTAGCTCTCCATGCACTTTTAAGGGCCAGCCATGCTGCCCTGTTCTGAGCCAACTGCAATTGTCCTAAGTCCCTCTTTGTGGCACCTGACCACACTACTGAACAGTAGTATAGGTGTGACAAAACCAGGGCCTGTAGGACCAGCCTTGTTGATAGTGTTGTTAAGAAGGCAGAGCAGCACTTTTTTATGGACATACTTCTCCCCATCTTAGCTACTGTTGTATCAATATGTTTTGACCATGACAGTTTACAATCCAGGGTTACTCCAAGCAGTTTAGTCACCTCAACTTGCTCAATTTCCACATTATTCATTACAAGATGTAAACTCAGCAAAAAAAGAAACGTCCTCTCACTGTCAACTGCGTTTATTTTCAGCAAACTTAACATGTGTAAATATATTAATATATGTATGAACATAAGTTTCAACAACTGAGACATAAACTGAACAAGTTCCACAGACATGTGACTAACAGAAATGGAATAATGTGTCCTTGAACAAAAGGGGGGGGGTCTAAATCAAAAGTAACAGTCAGTATCTGGTGTGGCCACCAGCTGCATTAAGTACTGCAGTTTATCTCCTCCTCATGGACTGCACCAGATTTGCCAGTTCTTGCTGTGAGATGTTACCCCACTCTTCCACCAAGAGACCTGCAAGTTCCCGGACATTTCTGGGGGAATGGCCCTAGCCCTCACCCGCCGATACAACAGGTCCCAGACGTGCTCAATGGGATTGAGATCCGGGCTCTTCGCTGGCCATGGCAGAACACTGACATTCCTGTCTTGCAGGAAATCATGCACAGAACGAGCAGTATGGCTGGTGGCATTGTCATGCTGGAGGGTCATGTCAGGGTGAGCATGCAGGAAGGGTACCACATGAGGGAGGAGGATGTCTTCCCTGTAATGCACAGCGTTGAGATTGCCTGCAATGACAACAAGCTCAGTCCGATGATGCTGTGACACACCGCCCCAGACCATGACGGACCCTCCACCTCCAAATCAATCCCACTCCAGAGGTCAGGCCTCGGTGTAACACTCATTCCTTCGACGATAAACGCGAATCCGACCATCACAACTGGTGTGACAAAACCGGGACTCGTCAGTGAAGAGCACTTTTTGCCAGTCCTGACTGGTCCAGCGACGGTGGGTTTTTGCCTAAACAGCTACCCTGGGGAATTCCTGATTCTACCTGGATTAAATTTGAGAGGCTTCCATTAAAGAACACCCTCTGTGTTCTGTTAGACAAGTAACTCTTTATCCACATTATCGCAGGGGGTGTATAGCCAGAACACATATGTTTTTCTAGCAGTAGACTATGATCGATAATGTCAAAAACTGCACTGAAGTCTAACAACAGCCCCCACAATCATTATCAGCCCCCACAATCATTATCATACATTTCTCTCAGCCAATCATCAGTCATTTGTGTAAGTGTCCTTCCCTATATGCGTGCTGAAAGTCTGTTGTCAATTTGTTTACTGTGAAATAGTATTGTGTCGCTTATTTGGGCCAGTAAAAGGGGCTTTACTATTATTGGGTAGTGGAATGACCTGAGTGCACACACTTTCTAGTGGGCTTAAATTGAAGATGTGGCAAATAGGAGTGGCAATATTGTCTCTTATTATCCTCAGTAATTTTCCATCTAGATTTTCAGACTCTGCTGGCTTGTCATTGTTGATAGACAACAATACTTTTTTCACCTCTTCCACACTGACTTTAAGGAATTCAAAAGTATAATTATTGTCTTTCATAATTTGGTCAGATATACTTGGATGTATAGTGTCACTGTTTGTTGCTGGCATGTCATCCCTAAGTTTGCTTATCTTGCCAATGAAAAAGTAATTAAAGTAGTTGGCAATATCAGTGGGTTTTGTGATAAATGAGCCATCTGATTCAATGAATGATGGAGCCGAGTAGGCTTTTTCCCCCAAAATGTCATTTATGTCACACCCTGATCTGTTTCACCTGTCTTTGTGCTTGTCTTCACCCCCCTCCAGGTGTCGACCACCTTCCCCATTATCCCCAGTGTATTTATACCTGTGTTCTCTGTTTGACTGTTGCCAGTTCGTTTTGTTCATCAAGCCTACCAGCGTTTTCCATTGCTCGTGTCTGTTTCTAGTTCCTATTTTTCCCGGTTTTGACCATTCTGCCTCCCCTGACCCTGAGCCTGCCTGCCGTTCTGTACCTTGTCACTTCACACTGGATTTTGTGATTTGGTTTTGCCTGCTTCTGTTCTAGTAATAAACTTTTGTTACTTTGACGTGACAATTTAAGGTGCTCCAAAGCTTTTTACTATCATTCTTTATATAATTTATCTTTGTTTCATAGTGTAGTTACTTTTTATTTAGCTTAGTCATGTGATTTCCTAATTTGCAGTACGTTTGCCAATCAGTTGGGCTGCCATACTTATTTGCCATACCTTTTTCCTCATCCCTCTCAACCATACAATTTTTCAATTCCTCATCAATCCAAGGGGATTAACAGTTTTTACAGTCATTTTCTTAATGGTGTCATGCCTTGATCTGTTTCACCTGTCTTTGTGCTTGTCTCCACCCCCCTCCAGGTGTTGCCCATCTTCCCCATTACCACCTGGGTATTTATACCTGTGTTTTCTGTCTGTCTGTTGCCAGTTCATCTTGTTTGTCAAGCTTACCAGCATTTGTCCTGTCAGCTCCTTTCTTTTTCCCTGCCTCTTTTTTTCTCGTCCTCCTGGTTTTTGACCCTTGCCTGTCCTGACCTTGTACCCTCCTGCCTGACTACCCTGCCCGCCCCAGAACCTGAGCCTGCCTGCCGTCCTGTACCTTTGTCCCATCTCTGGATTACTGAATTACCCTGACCCTGAGCATGCCTGCCTTGACCTGCCGTTGGCCTGCCCCTGGTGTTACATTAAACATTGTTACTGCACACGGTCTGCACTTGGGTCTCACCTTGATTCCTGATAGTACGAACTGGCCATGACTGACCCAGCAGACCCGGGCCAGCTGCGCGACGCCATCTCCTCCCAAGGAGCCGCCATCGGGAGGCACGAGGAACTGCTTCGTGGCCTTATAGAGGTGGTCTAAACGTTGCCTGAACGCCATGACCGGCCATTGAACAGTTTGCTAGAGCAATTCTGTGGTTGTCTGGGAGGCAGCCTACCACGGTGGTAACCCCACAGCTCCTCAGCTGCTAGCAGCGCCGTCTCATCGGCCACTCCACCTTCTCGGGAGCCCCGTGTACCCCCCCACCAACGCTTCAATTGAGAGTCGAGCACCTGTCGGGCATTTCTAGCTCAGTATGACCTCATTTTCGTGCTTCAGCCCTCCTCCTTCTCTCAGATCGCTCCAAGGTAGCCTATCTCATCACGTTGATGTCCAGGAGGGCTCTCACCTGGGCTACTGCTGTATGGGAACAGCAGCCGGCCATATGCGTTAGTCTGGAGAGGTTCGTGGAAGAGGTGCAGAAGTTTTTTTTCGCCCCGTTCTCCAGGAGAGAAGCTGCCCGGAAGCTTTGGCAGGACTCCTGTAGTGTGGCTGACCATGCAGTGGATTTCCGCACGTTGGCAGCAGAGAGCGCTTGAAACCAGGAAGCACTGTTCAATATGTTCCTGCATGATGTCTCGGAGGAGGTCAAGGACGAGCTTGCTGCTCGGGAGTTACCTATGGATCTCAATTCCCTCATCGCTTTGACCATCCGCATTGATGGGCGACTACGGGAACAACGGAGGGAGAGGAAATTCAAATTCGTTCCCATGCCCAGGGATTCCACGGTACCTCTGAGTCATTCCAGAAGTCCCCGACGATCCCGTTGCTGAGAGAACCCGAGGCTTCCCAACCTGCCCCGAGAGTCGCTGAGTCGCCGCTTCCCGAGCATATGCAAATAGGTAGAGCTGGGTTATCGCCAGCGGAACGGCAATACAGGATCAACACGAAGAGGCGTCTGTATTGAAGGACTCTTGGTCATTTTGTGTCCTCTTGTCCTTAAAAGAGATCAGGCTCACTGGTAGGAGCGAGAATTCTGGTGGGACATATGGAGAACTTTCCTGCTTCCCTTGCTCGCACCCCTGTTCCTGCCTTTCTGTTGTGGGGTAGCCAGTCTAAATCTCTCCGGGTCCTCATTGACTCTGGAGCCGATGAGAGTTTTTTGGATGCTACCCTGGCTTCCGAGCATATGAATCACTACAACACTTATTGTATGACCTCTTAAACACTATATTAGGCCCAGTCTTTGAAACTTTGGTTTTCCTAGATATGGCTATTATATTGTGATCACTATATCCTATGGATTTGGATACTGCTTTAAAGGAAATGTCTGCAGCATTAGCAAAGATGTGATCAATGCATATTGATGATTTCATTCCTGTGCTGTTTGTAAATACCCTAGTAGGTTGACTAACAACCTGAAACAGTTTGCAGGCACTGATTACACTTTGAAGTTTTTTCTTGAGAGGGCAGCTTGATGAGAGGAAGTCGATATTTAAATCACCCAGAAAATATACTTATCTGTTGATATCATATACATTATCAAGCATTTCACACATATTATCCAGATACTGACTGTTAGCACTTGGTGGTCTATAGCAATAATTGGATTTAGGTGAATGTGGTTCTTTATATAGACCGCAACACCGCCCCGTTAGAATTTCTGTCTTTTCGGTAGTCAGAATATGAATGTCATCTGTTACAAGCTGTTATTAACTTCATGGACCTTCTCAGGCTGCATATGTTAATATGAAATATTTTTAGCACTTTTCTGGGTTGCTTGATTATTTTTAATGAATTACTGGGAAGCTTATCAGAAGTAGACTTGCTCATGTTATTTATATTGGAGCTGATAGTGCAGGGTGAGCTGCACAAAGTGGTCTTCCTACTAGGGCACACCTAGTGTTAACAGTGTAACTCTGGTTCATAGGCTCATGATTACTGTATACAATAGCTGTAGGATCAACAGAGATATTCAGGTCAATTAGTGGGACATAAATTAAGTTACTTACATTGTGTCTGCCAACGCCCCTAGGATAATGTACATGTGATGCAGCATTATGAAGACTCATTGTCACAATGGTAGGGATTAACTGAGCCCGTCTTGGGTCATTGATAAGTCATTGCTTCAACGCAGACTTGAAATATGTGGACAGTCCTCTAGGACTCTGTCCTTGTCTATCAATGTTTTGTTACAGTACTTGTCATGTTTTGTGTTTTTTGTGGACCCCAGGAAGAATAGCTTCTGCTTCGGCAACATCTAATAAGGATCCGAATAAATTTATGATTAACGAGACGTGGTGTGATCATAACAACATACAGGAACTTAAGTCCTTTTGTTCAAAAGACCTAGAATTCCTTACAATCAAATGCCGACCGCATTATCTACCAAGAGAATTCTCTTCGATTATAATCACAGTCGTGTATATCCCCCCCAAGCAGACACATCGACGGCCCTGAAAGAACTTCATTGGACTCTATGTGAACAGGAAACCACATATCCTGAGACTGCATTTATTGTAGCTGGGGATTTTAACAAGGCTAATCTGAAAACAAGGCTCCCTAAATTTTATCAGCATATCGAACGCGCGACCCGGGCTGGCAAAACTCTGGATCATTGTTACTCTAACTTCCGTGACGCATACAAAGCCCTCCCCCGCCCTCCTTTCGGAAAATCTGACCACGACTTAATTTTGTTGCTCCCAGCCTATAGACAGAAACTAAAACAGGAAACGCCCATGCTCAGGTCTGTTCAACGCTGGTCCGACCAATCGGATTCCACGCTTCAAGATTGCTTCAATCACGTGGACTGGGATATGTTCCGCATAGCGTCGGACAATAACATTGATGAATACGCTGATTCGGTGAGCTAGTTTATTAGTAAGTGCATCGGTGATGTTGTACCCACAGTGACAATTAAAACCTTCCCCAACCAGAAACCGTGGATTGATGGCAGCATTCGTGCAAAACTGAAAGCGCAAACCACTGCTTTTAATCAGGGCAAGGCGACCGGAAACATCACCGAATACAAACAGTGTAGCTATTCCCTCCGCAAGGCAATCAAACAAGCTAAGCGTCAGTATAGAGACAAAGTAGAGTTGCAATTCAACAGCTCAGACACGAGAGGTATGTGGCAGGGTCTACAGTCAATCATGGACTACAAAAAGAAAACCAGCCCCGTCGTGGACCACGATGTCTTGCTCCCAGACAAACTAAACAACTTTTTTGCTCGCTTTGAGGACAATACAGTGCCACCGACACGGTCGGCTACCAAAACCTGCGGGCTCTCCTTCACTGCAGCCAATGTGAGTAAAACATTTAAATGTGTTAACCATTACATTTACATTTAAGTCATTTAGCAGACGCTCTTATCCAGAGCGACTTACAAATTGGTGCATTCACCTTATGATATCCAGTGGAACAACCACTTTACAATAGTGCATCTAACTCTTTTAAGGGGGGGAGGTTAGAAGGATTACTTTATCCTATCCTAGGTATTCCTTAAAGAGGTGGGGTTTCAGGTGTCTCCGGAAGGTGCCGCTGACCTGGCTGTCGTGAGGGAGTTTGTTCCACCATTGGGGTGCCAGAGCAGCGAACAGTTTTGACTGGGCTGAGTCCTCAGAGGTAGGGAGGCGAGCAGGCCAGAGGTGGATGAACGCAGTGCCCTTGTTTGGGTGTAGGGCCTGATCAGAGCCTGAAGGTACGGAGGTGCCGTTCCCCTCACAGCTCCGTAGGCAAGCACCATGGTCTTGTAGCGGATGCGAGCTTCAACTGGAAGCCAGTGGAGAGAGCGGAGGAGCGGGAACCCTCGCAAGGCTGCTGGCAAAGACGGCATCCCTAGCCAAGTCCTCAGAGCAATTGGCAGACCAGCTGGCTGGTGTGTTATGGACATATTCAATCGCTCCCTATCCCAGTCTGCTGTCCCCACATGCTTCAAGATGGCCACCATTGTTCCTGTACCAAAGAAGGCAACGATAACTGAACTAAATGACTACCGCCCCAAAGCACTCATCATGTAGTGCTTTGAGAGACTAGTCAAGGATCATATCACCTCCACCTTACCGGCCACCCTAGACCCACTTCAGTTTGCATACCGCCACAACAGGTCCACAGACGATGCAATCGCCATCACACTGCACACTGTAATAATACAAGCCCAGCCAGGCTGCCTGTTGTTACCAAGATTCAAAAGAGTTGCAGGCGCCTTGATGCTGTGTTGAACCTCCTCAGCAGTCTCTCGTTCCACTCCCCACATAATTTGCTTGCAAGATCCCTCTCAAATGCCAGTTGAATCAGCTGTGTTTCCTCCTGTGCAACATGCTTCGTCTGTGCTCACTGAATAAGTTTTTCAATGTTGAAAAATAGTTCTCGCAAGTTGCTGTGGATGCTCCAATGTTAATCCCAGCTTCAATGCCATCATCACAGTAGGCATTGCTGTTAGAGGCCCGGAGTATCTATCCACAATGATCTGCCTTTGTCCATTTTCCTTCTCCAGATCGGGCGATTTCAGTCTGAAGAAACTGGCGTGCAACAGTAAACTCAGCTTCCACAAAGTCCCCTGAAATTAAGTCTAGCAGTGGTTTCACCTTTTCCACACCCATAAAGGTTTCATTATCTGGGTGCAAGGGACACTGGGCCTCAACAAGTTGGTTGTTTCGTTCGTTAAATTTCTCCCAGTACAGCATCTATCCAGATTGCTGAAAAACAGTCTTTTGCACTCCCTCTCATTATCCTCTTCTTGCTGGCCCATTGTTGTTTCGACCACATATTCTTTCAGATTACTACTCACTACTCTTTTCCGTTTACTTGGAGCGGGGGTGTCCGTGTGCTTGTATTTCTCCCATAACTCATCATACTTACTGTCATGTCGCAGTTTTTCCACGCAATTGTGGGCACTGCGGACACCTCGGATGCCAGTGTACATATCAGTTGCTTCAGCCTGAAGTAACTTGTTATATTTTATAATGACACTCAACGTGGCCAGATGACCAGTCCATCGCTGCTCAAGCAGCCGTTTCAGTTTCTATCCCGTATATTGCGCAGCCACAGTTGGTTTCCTGAGAAACTTGTAAAGGGAATTACATACATTAAAAAAGTAATCCAATGCACACTCAGAGGACATAGCGTGCACTATGACTAAATGCAGCTGGTGGTTAAAGCAATGCACATACGGCACTTCCCGATTTAGCTTGTCCTGCACTACCTTTTGCATTCCCCCATGTTTACCAGACATCACACTGGCCCCATCATAACATTGACTGAGAATCTTCTCAGTGCTAAGGCCAAAATGTGTTAGCTCTGACAGGACCAAGTTAGTCAGCGATAGCGATAAAGCATCACATTCTTTACTCGTTGCCATTAACAGTAGCTGCTCACAAACACGGTTGTTTTTGCCCACGTTACAGAGTACAATTGAAACATTCTCGCACCCGGTTAGGTCTTTAGTCCCATACCATTTAAGTGTGTACCATGAATCACCTACTTCCTTCACAATGTCCTCTGTGACTACCTCACTCATGAGTCCAATTATTTTGTTCTGGATGTCATGAGATGTGTTTGTGGCATTGCAGGGTATTGTGCTAAAAGCACTAGCAAGTTCCTTGTCTTTCCTGAGCGTATAATCTAACATAGCCAGGAATAGTCCACCGCCCCCCTCCCGTCTTGCATCCAAAGTTCCCCTGAGAGGAAGGTTGTTGACAGCAAGAAATTACACAATCGATGACACATATGATTTCTTGCAAGCTGTGCAGAAATCACAAGTGTTGAAATCTCTGCTCCCTGTGCATTCCTAGATTGTATTGGATTATCTTGGTAAAGGAGAAATTCTCACTAACAGGGATGTAAACAAATTTGTGCAAAACATTTGAGAGAAATAAGCTTTTTGTGCGTATGGAACATTTCTGGGATCTTTTATTTCAGCTCATGGGACCAACACTTTACATGTTGCATTTATATTTTTGTTCAGTGTACAATCGCAGGAAAACACAGGTTGGAAAGACTAATCTGTCTGTAGGCTACCAAGTTATCAACTTCCAAATAGGCCGATAAAAAACTGAGGGGGCACAATATTCCAACTAAGGGGGCATTGTGGCGTGGGCCTGCTGGACGGGTTACAAAATTAAATTAATTTCTAAACTACATTAACTCTTGAGTACAATCAATTTCCTTCACAAAGGAAAATAACATCAACTCTATACATTTCTTAGATGTACTTGTTAAAGGGACAATCACTAAGTACTACAGTCTACAAAAAACCTACAGATAAAAATACTATATTGACAGCTGATAGTTATCCCCATCTCCCCATAAAAAGAGGTTTACCAGTAAGCCAATTTCATAGACTGCATCACATCTGTGACACAGAGAAAGGACACGATAGAAAATCAAATTCTCTCCTTGAGCGTTTTCGCTTGAGAGGATACCCCAATAAGCTCAAAAACAAGTTTAAAGCTTGAACAGAAGCAAGTTACTTAATAAAATCCCAACAAAAACAGAATAAATAGTTTTCTGTAAACTATATACTTACTTTCAATGATAGCCGTAATGGCATCAAGTCTATTGTCAATAAATACTGGCACATTATCATCAGACTCCTCTTATAATTCTGCTTCTTTTTTTTCTTCACCTATGAACGAGAAATCTATCAAAGATATTGGTTAAATCGATGTGGTCAGGATGCTTCCCATGTAGATCTTGTACCTTTTGTAGCACCATAAGGAAATTCTAACTTTGTATGCCCTCAGACTTCTAGGACCTGTGAGATAAAGTCATGTTTAACGTGCACTTCTAAAGGAGTTATTTATATGTTACAGTGTTCTTGAGCCCCTCTTTCAGTGTCTGCACAGTCCACTCCGCTAATCCATTCGAGGCCGGCAGAAACGGAGAGCTGCGAACATGGCGAATCCCGTTTCTCTGCATGAATTCTTGAAACAAGTCACAGGTGAAGGTTGTCACATTGTCTGACACAAGAGAATCAGGCAGACCAAATCCACTATTAGACGTCAAGATATAACCTCGCCAGGTGCGAGACACTTTTAAAAAGTATTTCTATTCATGAATTGCGTTGCGTCGCGATCTAAAAAGTTTTCCACGACGTCGAGGAGGTGACTATGACAACAAATTACTCCAAAGATAAGCCATGTTGACATATACATTTTAGCCAGATCCTGCTGTAACAGAATCCGGCACCTCTCAGTTTTGGACTGTTTTGCTGGAACCCATTTGCCAGGATCTGGTACCTCTCGTGGCACGACTAATTATCGCAATGTAAAAATTCTAATAAAGCAATCAGAGTTAATTCAAGTTGACTACTCTGTAATTCTCCTGGCTTCCCCCTAAAAAATCTAATGTGAAAACGTGACTGATATTGCAATAATTGGTTTGTGTATGGCCTGCCCGGGTTAATGGTTTGCACAACATTGTAGCCTACTGAATATAGACCAATGCGTGGCTATTGCTGTAGTGAGAGAGAGAAGCAAACCTGTATCTCTCACAGAACTAGAATGAGATTCAATTTATGATCTCTTTCTCTGCTCTGATAGCCATGAGCCTGCAACTCTCATCTCTCGAGCATTGCACTTCATCATTTGTTTCCTTATAAATGCTGCAGCACCCCTGATAAATTGAAATACATTTGCGCAAGTTATAGAATTACTGCTGTCTGTTCAGAAATAAATTAAATAATTCTGAATACTACAATAGAAGTAGGCCTATAATTTAGCATATCAACAGTGTATTTAAGAAATCAATAGCTTATTTTAGAAAATTGCCTAGCTGTGGATTGTGTCTATCCCAATCACAAGGCATGCCTACAGTTGGGAACGTGCAGCAAATCTGTCAGTGAACAGCATGCATCCAAAATAGGTATTTCACAATATTTCAAATGTACTGAATAAAAATAAAGGCAACATGCAACAATTTCTAAGATTTTATTTACTGAGTTACTGTTCATATAAGGAAATCAGTCACTTGAAATAAATAAATTAGGCCCTAATCTATGGATTTCACATGACTGAGTCCGGTTGGATGTACTGCCAAATTCTCTAAAATGACGGAGGCAGCTTATGGTAGAGAAATCTCTCGCAACAGCTCTGGTGGACATTCGTGCAGTCAGCATGCCAATTGCACGCTCCCTCAAAACTTGAGACATCTGTGGCATTGTGTTGTTTGACAAATTTATATTTTAGAGTGACATTGCATTGTGCTCAGCACAAGGTGCACCTGTGTAATGATCATGCTGTTTAATCACCTTCTTGATATGCCACACCTGTCAGGTGGATGGATTATCTTGGTAAAGGAGAAATTCTCACTAACAGGGATGTAAACAAATTTGTGCAAAACATTTGAGAGAAATACGCTTTTTGTGCGTATGGAACATTTCTGGGATCTTTTATTTCAGCTCATGGGACCAACACTTTACATGTTGCATTTATATTTTTGTTCAGTGTACAATCGCAGGAAAACACAGGTTGGAAAGACTAATCTGTCTGTAGGCTACCAAGTTATCAACTTCCAAATAGGCCTATTGAGCGAACAATATTGTTTTGCAAAGTAAAACAAGAGAGAGAGAAGCTTTTGGCACGAGCGTATCGGCCATTGGCGATGAGTGAACTCCACACCATTGGGTGAGTCAGTGAAAACGGAAAGCTTTTTTAGGAATAGCATTTCCTTCTCATATTATACAATATGTGTGTCTCCACACACCTAGCCCTAGGTTATTGATGGATTCAAGACAAGGTTGTTCTTATTGATCTCAGTGTCAAAGTAGTTTAATTTAAAACATTTGTGAAGTATTAAAAAAAAGATTCTGCTAAAGTCTCCAGTCATCTAGCATGATGTAGAATTGCATGAAATGCGTTTATAAAGGCCACATTTTTCCCAGAACCTAGGTTACAAAAATAATTTCCCCATGTGTGCAACTTCTGCAAGCGCCTCTACTCTACTGCTCTATGCCAGTACACAAAAGCGATGATAATGCATGCAATGAGTTATTATAAAAGGTGATTGTAAAGGTGGTTCCAGTACCTCAGAGCCTCCCAGGGCACCCCACCTCTTGGGCTCACTTTTTGTTCCAGCCCCTCCCAATTAACAAATTAAGCACTGGAAGCACATAAACATTAAGCAACACACACACACACACACACACACTTCTAAGATGGGAATTCAACTGGATTTAGCAAAAATATTACTGACTAGCATCTCCTGAATACCTTGCATTAGCTTTATATAAGTGGGACTTAAACAACATCAACACCAGTACCCATATGTTTAAATCTGCAGGAGGGAACTGCAGTGCTCTGTGCTTGCACACAATCCTGTTTGTAACTAATCTTTGAAGTGCATCCTGATGGTGGATATTGCCTCTGTGCTTCTATTTATAGATTGGTAATGCATTGGAGGTTGCACCTTCCATCTCTGCACCAACATCTGCCTCAGCACACCGGCTTATCAAACATGGAGGACACAGCCATCTAATATTGTGGATGGGCACGGAATCCTACAGATTTTTTCACCCTTTTTTGCCTATTTCCTATGTACCTTCCATCTTATTCATAGAAGCTTTGATGTTTCTTGCCCTACATGCGCTAATGATTTTTTGTACCGACTCAACTTGCCTTTACTTTTTAATGCAGTGTTTCGGGACACCAAGGGGTGCACATTTTGTTTTTGCCCTAACACTACACTCAAAGCTTGATGATTATTTGAATCAGCTGTGTAGTGCAAGAGCAAAAACCAAAACGTGCATCCCTTGAGGTCCAAAGGCTTTGAAGGGCATTTTAGCCAATCAGATTGCAGATTTTCTCCAGGCCTGTCTATATTTTAACTTGAGAGTAGTCATTTTTATATTTTATCAAGATTTCCACATATTGCAAATTATATATGACATATCGTTTTCCATGTCTTGTTGGAAGAAATGCTATATGAAATGCTTCATTTATATAAAAAAAATCATAGTATTTCAATTAACCTAGCTAGTTAAGCTAACTAACTAGATTGTAGGACTTAATATAATTTTAAATTTTAAATCAATAGATGAATCCTAATGTTGTTTTAGAACCAAAGTTATCTGATAAAGACAAAATCAAATGTCCTACTGTAATATGTGCAATCCATATGCAGCTACTTTTACCAGCCTTCATCATCATGTAAAGCCCAGTTTCACGGTCAATTTAAATCATGCACCAACATGTCTTAATATAAACATTGTGACATAAAATGTATGTGCTGTATTGTTTAGACTTTTGGTATATCAACCTTCACACAAAAAGGTCAGGCTTACCAACTTGCCAAAACGGTACTCTCTGTCTTTCATAAAACCATCATGAGCAAAGTGCTAGCTAATCTACCAGAACCAGTATTTGTTTGCATATTTCTGAGTGTAACATTTAACTCTTTATGACAATACAAACATCATAAGGCCTTTCTTTGAGGTCCTAGTTACACCCTAATGCAGGGGTTTGAAACTCAGGCCACATCAGGCCTTCAACTCACATTACGCTGGCTTGCAAAGTGATGTGCAATTCCTGTCCAGCTAGTGTGAGGATATCCAACAATTGGAACTTTTAATCACCCACAACCTACATTGAGAATGATTGCCAGGGTAGGGAAGACTGATTATTGAAGCTACCTAAATCATATAAACTGGAACAGCCATCCTAGTAACGGTTGCAACAAGTCCAACTACTAACAGATTGGATTAGTTTAGAAAAATTGTATTTATGTTTGTGCAGCATAAGATTAATCAACCAATCAATGTACATGGAAAAAACACAGGTATTTAGACAAACAATTCTGAAAACCTATGTGCAAAAGAGCATGCTGGAAAACATGATAATGATTGGTATGGTTTTGAGCAAACATACATTTGTAGCTTGTTCAAATTCAACATACAATTATTAGGCAACCAGCTGCAATAGGATTGTGAATTTGCTCAACATTTGGGCATATAGCTGGACCTTCCAAAGACAAACATGAATTTGTAATTCAACTCAACAAGTTGTTATACATTCAGCTCACTGTGAGCAAAGTTTGTTAAGTGAACAAATGTTCACATATTAGCTCAATTTCTTGTCCTTCTGAAGTCCAACCAACTCACAGAATAATACTGATTAAGCAATTGGTTAAGTTGGCTTTTTTATTTTTACAAAGACACTCTTTTAAAGAGAGTTGTTATTGACAATATTGATGGATGCCACAACATGACAAGGTATGACATTCTACAAATATGACTGTAACAACTGCAACTAAAACCCTGAATACAAGCTACGACTTTCACTATTTTAGTCTCTAGTTTTGCAGAAACTATAGTTATGGGATATTTACACACAATGTTTTTATATGAGGGTGGTTAATGTATCGCCAAGCAATGTCCATATGAAATGTATAGTCAGTCAGGTGTTGTGAGAAATGCAGCAAGGAATGTAAAAAGTAAGAAGTGAGCAATAAAAAATATGGCATTGAGAATCACAAAGACTAGTCCTTGAAAACATGGGAATACATGGTCTTGTAAAGCTGCCAATATTTAATTGGTACATTGGGCAATGTAAAGTGGAATTAACATTCTGCCATGTTTCTTTCACATATCTAGTCATTCCATATCTCTGAAAACCAAGGGACTAGGGTAATGGGCTAGTGACCAAAATTAAAACTATGAACTTGCCAACATATCACATCGCTATGCTTGGCAGAGAAGATGGTCATGCATTGATTGACTTGTAGAGTAGGGGCACATTCTAAAAATGTCGGCCTGGAATACTAATAATGGGGAGGATGTGGATCAGTGATTGCCTCGAGGTGGTCTCTGCATCTGCTGCCTCACCAATGGGAGTGAAGGACAAGGAGAGAAAGGTAGATAGGAGGAAATTATACTGTAGTTCCACAGGAACACTCAAACTAGATAGTGCAGCTGGCTTGTAAGCCACTGACATGTCTTGCCATGAGGCCAATGAGGCTAGCCATAAAATGACCTTGGACTGTGATATTATCATGCTTTGGTCAAGTGCCTGTTCCACATTCTATCACGTGTGTGCACTTGTGTCAGTAGTAATGTATGAGGTAGTGGTAGTATCTGGAATGTGTACTCTGATATGTGTGAAATGTCCTTTTTTGATGCCATTTACCCACAATGTGTATGGTGGGTGACCCCATGAGCCACAGTCAGACCTCTGCGGGGGCAAAAGTCAACCATGTCCCCTTAAACTGCACAGCTATCAGATTAAGGGGATTAATTGAAAGAGATGACCTTGAAAGTTTTAACTCTCAACCTGTTGAGCTATGACCCCTACGGCTAGTGTTGCCAAGCCTTGACATTTGGGTCAAAACAATTACTGACTTGTGCTGCTGCCTATTCATAGACCATTGAGTGCAAAATAGAAACCCCTCTTAATCAAGCAAACCCTTGGATCTAATGAGTGGGGTTGGCTTGCTATAGATGTGTTACTGTACATGTGCCTACAGTAGCAAAATAAAATATTCAACTAACAACAGCCTTTCTACACTTTATGCATATTCCTGTTTTCTAAGCTGAAAATGTGACATTACTACTGTAACCAGGTGGGATAATACTGGTTAATAGTGCATTTATAATTAGCATAATCACAGGCTCATTATATACAACTCGAGCACAGTTCCCAACTCCACCTAAACATGACTGGCGACATGACTTCTAGGTCTCAGGAAGGCGATGCATTGAGCCATATGCTACATCCACATCCCTTTGATCTCCTTCTCCAGCAGCAACCCCAGCAGCTGGGTAATCCAAGCCATGGCCATTGTTTTATATCAGGTTGCATCACTCCTATGATGAGTGATGCCGACCTGTCTTGTAGGTCGTGGAACCTGTCTTGTAGGTCGTGGAACTCATATTCAAAATGGAATATTAGAAAGCACCCGCCATAGAACATTTTTATGTAGTTCCTAATTTCTGAAATTACCGTGCTCTCGTATGACTCTCTATGAAACAGGCAGAATAGCTACCTAAATTACTACGCACGTTGTGACAGTAATTTTATAATTTGCAATTTTGAGAAAATAAAACAAAATGGTGGCTCTATACTTTAATATACTATTTATATTTTTGACAACTTTTACTCCACATACTGAAGAAAATATGAACTTGGGTCGTAGGCAGACCTGGCTCTCACAGGAAACTTAAATGCTTTTTGTCAATTTGTCAACTCCGGATCATTTCTGGTCACAACTTGCAGACTTGTTTACGTGCTGCTGTGCGTTTTGTTGCTAACCTTACTTTGCTACCTGACAACTTTATGGTTTTTTAATTTTTAGTTTTTCCCTCAATCAACTTTTTTTCATTCAACTCTTTCACTCCGGATGCTTTATCTGGACATGGTTCGTCAGGACTTCCAACAGCCGAAGCTAAGTAGTAACATTAACATGATGGCTTCTAATTGCAGTCGCTGTACTCATAATATACAGGAGAACGATAGCTGTGCAGCAAGCCCAGCTTCAGACGCAATCGTTAGGCAAGGGTAATTTCGGTGTAGGAAAGGATGAAACAGTGTCAGATAGTAGTATAAATCCCCTCGCACGGTCCCCGCAGCCGGACAACTTTCTCATGGCTTCTGGAGGGAAATGCTGTAGGAATGCTCAACCAGTGTCGCTCATTCACCCGACAGAAACTTTCAACCGGTTCTCCCCATTAAGCAGCGAGTCGGAGTCAGAGGCCGACCCTTCTCTGGTCTCTACTCCTCCCGTTAGCTCTGTCAAACTGAAAACCCTAGTCCATTACCCGCAGTATTAGACTTAAAACGAATCATCCAGCTATCATACACTGTTTACCAGGGGGCGGGGCTACCGACGTTAAGGCTAATCTGAAAATGGTGCTGGCTAAAGCTAAAACTGACGAGTGTAGAGGTAAAGGGATATTGTTATCCATGTCGGCACCAACGATGTTAGGATGAAACAGTCAGAGGTCACCAAGCGCAACATAGCTTAAGCGTGTAAATCAGCTAGAAAGATGTGTCGGCATCAAGTAATTGTCTCTGGCCCCCTCCCAGTTGATGAGCTCTACAGCAGAGTCTCACAACTCAATCGCTGGTTGAAAACTGTTTTCTGCCCCTCCCAAAAGATAGAATTTGTAGATAATTGGCCCTCTTTCTGAGACTCACCCACAAACAGGACCAAGCCTGGCCTGTTGAGGAGTGACGGACTCCATCCTAGCTGGAGGGGTGCTCTCATCTTATCTACGAACATAGACAGGGCTCTAACTCCCCTAGCTCCACAATGAAATAGGGTACAGGCCAGGCAGCAGGCTGTTAGCCAGCTTGCCAGCTTAGTGGAGTCTGCCACTAGCACAGTCAGTGTAGTCAGCTCAGCTATCCCCATTGAGACCGTGTCTGTGCCTCGACCTAGGTTGGCCAAAACTAAACATGGCAGTGTTCGCCTTAGCAATCTCACAGAATAAAGACCTCCTCCATTCCTGCCATTATTGAAAGAGATCGTGATACCTCACATCTCAAAATAGGGCTACTTAATGTTAGATCCCTCACTTCCAAGGCAGTTATAGTCAATTAACTAATCACTGATCATAATCTTGATGTGATTGGCCTGACTGAAACATGGCTTAAGCCTGATGAATTTACTGTTTTAAATGAGGCCTCACCTCCGGGTTACACTAGTGACCATATCCCCCGCGCATCCCGAAAAGGCGGAGGTGTTGCTAACATTTACGATAGCACATTTCAATTTACGGGAAAAAACAAAGTTTTCGTCTTTTGAGCTTCTAGTCATGAAATCTATGCAGCCTACTCAGTCACGTTTTATAGCTACTATTTACAGGTCACCTGGGCCATATAGAGTGTTCCTAACTGAGTTCCCTGAATTCCTATCGGATCTTGTAGTCATAGCAGATAATATTCACATTTTTGGTGACTTTAATATTCACATGGAAAAGTCCACAGACCCACTCCAAAAYGCTTTCGGAGCCATCATAGTGAGTCGATGATGGCTCCGAAAGCCTTTTGGAGTGGGTTTTGTCCAACATGTCTCCGGACCTACTCAATGCCACAGTCATACTAGGGACCTAGTTTTGTCCCATGGAATAAATGTTGTGGATCTTAATGTTTTTCCTCATAATCCTGGACTATCGGACCACCATTTTATTAAATTTGCAATCGCAACAAATAATCTGCTCAGACCCCAACCAAGGACCATAAAAGGTTGTGCTATAAATTCTCAGACAACCCAAAGATTCCTTGATGCCCTTCCAGACTCCCTCTGCCTACCCAAGGACATCAGAGGACAAAAATCAGTTAACCACCTAACTGAGGAACTCAATTTAACCTTGCGCAATACTCTAGATGCAGTTGCACCCCTAAAAACAAAAAACCTTTGTCATAAGAAACTAGCTCCCTGGTATACAGAAAATACCCGAGCTCTGAAGCAAGCTTCCAGGAAATTGGAACGGAAATGGCGCCACACCAAACTGGAAGTCTTCCGACTAGCTTGGAAAGACAGTACCGTGCAGTATCGAAGAGCCCTCACTGCTGCTCGATCATCCTATTTTTTCCAACTTAAAACCTCTTGGCAATAGGGGGTGCTATTTGCACTCTGTAATAATTTCGTTCCCAAATTAAACTGCCTCGTACTCAATTCTTGCTCGTACAATATGCATATTATTATTACTATTGGATAGAAAACACTCTCTAGTTTCTAAAACCGTTTGAATTATTTCTCCGAGTGAAACAGAACTCATTCTGCAGCACATTTCCTGTCAGGGAGTGAGATTTCAGAAATCGAGGTCCCTGTTCTGAGGTCAGTTTATAAGTCCCCATGMAAGCCATRGYGCTACATGCACTGCATACGTCTTCCTCTAGATGTCAGTAAGCGGGGAGAATTTGAATGGAGTGGATTGCGCAATCTGGGACCCTATATAAGACCGTGGAACGGAAGTACCGTTCTTTTCAACTGGGCGCCTGGCGCATCAGGGACATCACAATGGCCTCCTGCAAAGCTTTCGTTTTAGCAGTTCTGTATCTCCGGTCATGTTTTTATTCGTTATAGTTGTTAAAGACATCATAAGGTGTTCAATTTAAACCGACTTTTAGCAGTTTATAGCAGTTTATTGCGATTTTCCTGGATTTCTTTGTGATGCGCTTTCACGAGTTGGACACCTCTCAGTGGGTGGCTACGTTAGCGGCTATTTCGACAGGACAAGAGGACATCTTTCAACCCAAAGACGATTGTTCTGGAGAAAGGACACCTTGCCCAAGATTCTGATGGAAGCTCAGCTAATAGTAAGCAGTCTTTATGCTGTTAATTCGTACTTATGTTGACAAATGTCAAATAATAATTCCGCCATGAATTATGGTGCGGTCTCGCTTTAGCGCACGCTGTATTGCGCTGTAACGTTAATTTAAAATCTAACACAGCGATTGCATTAAGAACTAATTTATCTTTCATTTGCTGTCCAACTTGTATTTTTTAGTCAAGTTTATGAATAGTTTTCGATTAGAATAGGTGCCTCTCCAAGATGGCGCCGGACAGATTGCTTTAAGTTTTGGCCACTAATCACATTGTATAACCACGATTTGTGCCGCTAAATATGCACATTTTCGAACAAACTCTATATGCATTGTGTAATATGATGTTATAGGARTGTCATCTGAAGAATTCTGAGAWGGTTAGTGAAAAAATTTATATCTTTTGGTGGTTTATACGTTATCGCTATGTTTGGCTTGAATCAATGCTGTTGTGATGTTTGCTATTGTGGTAAGCTAATARAACGCTATATTGTGTTTTCGCTGTAAAACACTTAGAAAATCTGAAATATTGTCTGGATTCACAAGATCTGTGTCTTTCAATTGCTGTACGCTGTGTATTTTTAAGAAATGTTTTATGACGAGTAATTAGGTAATACACGTTGCTCTCTGTAGTTATTCTAGTCGCTTTGGTGAGAGTTGTGATGGTGGCTGCAATGGTCAACTATGATTTATACCTGAAATATGCACATTTTTCTAACAAAACATATGCTATACAATAAATATGTTATCAGACTGTCATCTGATGAAGTTGTTTCTTGGTTAGTGGCTATTTATATCTTTATTTGGTCGAATTTGTGATAGCTGCTGATGGAGTAAAAAACTGGTGGAGTAAAAAAAGTGGTGTCTTTTGCTAACGTGGTTAGCTAATAGATTTACATATTGTGTCTTCCCTGTAAAACATTTTAAAAATCAGAAATGATGGCTGGATTCACAAGATGTGTATCTTTCATCTGGTGTCTTGGACTTGTGATTTAATGATATTTAGATGCTAGTATTTACTTGTGACGCTATGCTAGGCTATGCTAGTCAGCTTTTTTTTACTGATGGGGGTGCTCCCGGATCCGGGTTTGGGAGGAATTAGAGGTTAATTGAGGAAAATAAGAACAATCTGAAATGTATTTTTGATACTGTCGCAAAGCTAACTAAAAAGCAGCATTCCCCAAGAGAGGATGGCTGGATGGATGTTGTTTGTCTAGTTTGTCTATTTCTATGTGTTTGGCCTGATATGGTTCTCAATCAGAGGCAGGTGTTTGTCGTTGTCTCTGATTGGGAGCCATATTTAGGTAGCCTGTTTTGTATTGTGGGTTGTGGGTGATTGGGTGTTCGTGTGTTCCTGTGTTTAGTGTTCACTATTTTCGGGACTGTTGCGTCTTCGTTTATTTTGTCAGTTTATTGTTTTTGTTCTTTATTGAAAGTATTCTAATAAATATGAATACTCACCACGCTGCGTATTGGTCCGATATCTCCTACTCCTCCTCAGACGAGGAGGATGAAGAACGTGACAAAGGGGGACACACACAATGAAAATAGTCCAGGTATCCATTTGAATACCTGTTCAGGAGTCTTATGGCTTGGGGGTAAAAACTGTTGAGAAGCCTTTTTGTCCGAGACTTGGCACTCCGGTACCACTTACCATGCGGTAGTAGAGAGAACAGTCTAAGGACTGGGGTGGCTGGGGTCTTTGACAATTTTTAGGGCCTTCCTCTGACACCGCCTGGTGTAGAGGTCCTGGATGGCAGGCAGCTTAGCCCCAGATGTAGTGGGCCGTACGCACTACTCTTTGTAGTGCCTTGCGGTCAGAGGCCGAGCAATTGCCGTACCAGGCAGTGATACAACCAGTCAGGATGCTCTCGATGTTGCAGCTGTAGAACCTTTTGAGGATCTCAGGACCCATACCAAATCTTTTTAGTTTCCTGAGGGGGAATAGGCTTTGTCGTGCCCTCTTCACGACTGTCTTGGTGTGTTTGGACCATTCCACACTTAGGGATGACATGCCAGCAACAAACACTGACACTACACATCCAAGTATATCGGACCAAATTATGAAAGACAAGAATTGTACTTTTGAATTCTGTAAAGTCAGTGAAGAAGAGGTGAAAAAATGATTGTCGTCTATCAACAATGACAAGCCACCGGGGTCTGACAATCTAGATGGAAAATTACTGAGGATAATAGCAGACGATAATGCCACTCTTATTTGTCACATCTTCAATTTAAGGAGGGAAGCTGGAGGGCCTGGAGGGAAGCTAAAGTCATTCTGCTTCCCAAGAATAGTAAAGCCCTTTACTGGCTCAAATTGCTGACCAATCAGCCTGTTACCAACCCTTTGTAAACTTCTGGGAAAAAATGTGTTTGACCAGATAAAATGCTATTTTACAGAAAACTAAATTAACAACAGAATGTCAGCATGCTTATAGGGACACTCAACAAGCACAGCACTTACACAAATGACTAATGATTGGCTGAGAGAAAGGTATGATAAAATGATTGTTGGGGCTGTCTTGTTAGACTTCAGTGGAGCTTTTGACATTATCGATCATAGTCTGCTGCTGGAAAAACGTATGTGTTATGGCTTTACACCGCCTGCTATAATGTGGTTGAAGAGTTACTTGTCTAACAGAACAGAGAGGGTGTTCTTTAATGGAAGCCTCTCAAAAATAATCCAGTTAGAATTAGGAATTCCCCAGGGTAACTGTTTAGACCCCTTGCTTTTTTCAATGTTTACTAAGGACATGCCTCAAACTTTGAGTAAAGCCAGTGTCTATGTATGCGGATGACTCAACACTATACATGTCAGCTACTACAGCGACTGAAATGACTGCAACACTCAACAAAGAGCTGCAGTTAGTTTCAGAGTGGGTGGCAAGGAATAAGTTAGCCCAAATATTTCTAAAACTAAAAGTATTGTATTTGGAACAAAACACTCACTTAACCCTAAACCTCAACTAAATCTTGTAAAAAACTATGTCGAAATTGAGCAAGTTGAGATGACTAAATTGCTTGGAGTAACCCTAGATTGTAAACTGTCATGGTCAAAACATATTGATGCAGTAGTAGCTAAGATGGGGAGAAGTCTGTCTACAATACAGCGATGCTCTGCCTTCTTAACAACACTATCAACAAGGCAGGTCCTACAGGCCCTAGTTTTATCATACCTTGACTACTGTTCAGTCGTGTGGTCAGGTGCCACAAAAAAGAACTTAGGAAAATTGCAATTGGCTCAGAACAGGGCAGCCCGGCTGGCCCTTGGATGTACACAGAGAAGCTAATATTAATAATATGCTTGTCAAACTCTCCTGACTCAAAGTGGAGGAGAGATTGACTTCATCACTACTTTTATTTATAAGAGGTATTGACATGTTGAATGCACCGAGCTGTCTGTCTAAACTACTGGCACACAGCTCGGACACCCATGCATACCCCACAAGACATGCCACAAGAGGTCTCTTCATAGTCCCCAAGTCCAGAACAGACTATGGGAGGCACACAGTACTACATAGAGCCATGACTACATGGAACTCTATTCCACATCAAGTAACTGACACAAGCAGTGAAATTAGATTTTTTTTAAACAGATTTTTAAAAAACGTATGGAACAGCAGGGACTGTGAAGCAACACAAACATTGGCACAGACACACACTCACACACGATAATATATGCACTATACATACACATGGATTTAGTACTGTAGATATGTGGTAGTGGTGGAGTAGGGGCCTGAGGGCACACAGTGTGTTGTGAAATCTGTATATGTTTTAAAATTGTATAAACTGCCTTAATGTTGCCAGACCCCAGGAAGAGTAGCTGCTGAATGGGGATCCATAACACATACAAATACAAATGTCTGAGTGTTGGAGTGTGACCCAGGCCGTCTGTAAATTAAATAAAAACTAGCTAATCATGCAGTCTGGTTTGCTTAAAATAAGGAATTTGTTGTCTAGCATTTACTTTTTACTTTTGACAATTTAGTACTTTTCCCACCAATGTACTTAAGTACATTTAAAACCACATACCTTTTGACTTTTACTCAAGTAGTATTTTACTGGGCGACTTAGATTTTACTTGAGTCATTTTCTATTCGGGCATCTTTACTTTTACGCCAATGACAATTTAACACTTTTTCTACCACTGTTCCTGCAAAAATGATGTGCAAGCACGTCAGTGACTTGATCAGTTGCTTAGCTGACTTGTGGATACTGACATAGCTTACTAGCTTAGTAGCTATATCTTTACTGACATACATGCATGCATAGCTTGTTTAATTACCCTGAAGTTGTAGACATGCTGTTCCAAAAATGAAGAGGGACCGGTATCAGAAATCAGTCCTGTTATCTAATGAGGTTGTGCATCAGGGTATGTATTGTCATGAGAACGTTCAGATAAATGGTTTAACTGAATTCCTGTCTCATCATTACTGAATTGTTATAAAGATGTGGTTATGAAACTCACGAGACATAACAAAAGATATGCGACGAGTAAGTCACTATTCTGGCCCCCCAAAAAATATATAATAATGTTTAAAACTGTTATTTTCTGTGGTACAGTCTAGGCTAATGTTAGCACAGTGTATTGCTAGCAGAGACAAGTGCATATCCGACCTAGCTAAAAGAGATTTAGCATCGTCAAGGATGGCAGAAAAGGATTTGAGGCAGGCGTCAGAGTGGGAAAAACAATGTGGTTTCAAAGGGAGGAATGTGAATATACAGTGTGTAAAGGAAAGGACATTTATTCAACTGTGAAGACGTAACTTTGGAATTAACTGCTTAATAAGCAATCTTGAGGTGAAATGTCAGTGAGTGAAGTGAATGAAGATCACGTGACTGAGGAAAATATTCCCTTGCTAGAGGGGCAGCCAGCCCATACGGAGATTGACAATGGGGCAGCTGTATCTCGTGTCAGACTGAGTCTACAAAAAGGCATTGAAACACTTTCCACTTCAGCCAGCACACACAGGTGAATCAGTCGTCGTGAGAGGCCTCACTGAGGTCACAGTTCAGTTAAATGGACAAACTGAAAAGCTGATACTCTACATCATGAAAGGAGACTATCCATCACTACTGGGACGTTCGTAGCTAGAGAAAATCACACTGGACTGGCCATCAGTGTGTACAATGACACATGGAGACACAGGCCTACCCGCCATCTTAAAGAAACATGGAGGAGTCTTTAATGGAGAGTTGGGTAGCATGAAAGTTAGCTTAGCAGTAAGCAATGGAGACGGTCAGCGTGAGTGAATGGGCTACACCCATCGTACCAGTCCTTAAAAGAAGTATGGTGGAATCAGGATATGTGGAGACTTTAAGCAGTATCTGCTACCATACATCAACAACCTTTTCGTGGGCTTAGCTGGGGGTCAAAAGTTCAGCAAAATCTACCTCTACCTCGTACTTACAGATGCACATGGATGAAAAGTCAAAGGAGCTGCTGACCGCCATGACACAGACAGGTACTGTCGTCTACCGTTTGGAATCACAAGTGCGCCAACACTGTTGCAGAGGGCGATGGACCAAATCTTGAGTCGATTTCCAGGAGTACAATGCTACCTGGATAACATCCTCCAGAACTTGGATGTGACCTTAAAGAGATTGAAGGACTATAGACAGCAAGTTTGTAAGGACTTGCAGTCTGTAGTTGAATACCTCGGATACATAATTGATAATACGGCTTTCATAAGTCTTCTGTCCAAGGTCAAGGCTATCTTGAACGCTCCAGCTCCTCAGAACGTCAGTTAACTACGTTCTTTCTGGTGGTTACTGAATGATTTTGAACGCTTTATCCTGAGCTTAGCAACAAAACTGAAGCCACTGCATCAGTTGCTTTGTCAGGACAAAACATGGAAATGGACAGAACAATGCGAGGAAACTTTGTGAGGAACACCAAGTAAACACTGCTGAAATTTGAGGCACTAACGTATTTCGACCTGTCGTTGCCCATCCAACTGGCGTGTGGAGCTAGTCCATATGGTGTGGGAGCAGTCATGTCCCATATTATGCCTTCCGGTCAAGAGAAGCCGATCGCTTTCGCATCGAAGACATTGAACAATCTGAAAGTAACTACGCACACACAGAACGGGAATTCCTAGGCATCAATTTTGGAGTGCGTAAGTTTCACCTGTATCAGTATGATTATCATCCACTAATGAGCATCTTTGGTCCGCATACTGGGATTCTGTCACTTGCTGCAAGCAGAATGAAAAGGTGGTCTTTGTTGTTCTCAGCACAAACCTATGACATCAAGTACCGCAAGTCAGAACCGCACTGCAACACAGATGGCCTTTCCAAAGTGCCACTACCTGCGGTCAAGCCAAAGTCAGCCGAAGTAGACATCTTCTACGTCAGATGAGTGGAAGTGATATCTGAAGTGATGGACATCATCATCAAAGGTAGAGCCAAAGGAATTGCTCTGGAACCGAGACCTTACCTTTCGAGGAGAACTGAGCTGTCGATACAGTCCGGTTGTCTGCTGTGGGGGAGGAGAGTTATCATTCCGCCTTCACAGAGGAAACCAGTGTTGCAACAGCTACACCTAAGGTCATTGTGGAATTGTTCGCAAGAAGGAAATCGCACAAAGCCACTTCTGGTGGCCTGAACTAGACGGAAGCATTGAGGAGAAAGCAAAAACATGTTCCTCATGATTGTCAGAAGGTTCGCAATGTACCTCAACTTGCACCTCAATCTGTGGGATTGGCCGGAGGTGGAGTGGAAACGTATACACATCGACTTAGCAGGTCCAATCGAAAACAAAATGTATCTGGTGGTCGTGGATACTCATGGCATGTGGGCAGAGATTGCCATCCTCATGAGGTCTACTACTGCTGAGAAGAACATTGAGAAGCTTGGGTAAATGTTTAGTCGGTTCAGATCGCCACTCCAAATTGTTAGTGACAAAGGACCTCAGCTAGTGTCCCAAGAAATGGCGACGTTCCTACTGGTGAATTATTGATGTTTAATCCGTTCCTACGGATTATCCATCAACCAGAGGTTGATGGAGGTTCGTACCGACCATAAAACATGCCTTAAAACTGTCTCAGTGTCAAGGAACAGCTTCCTGCTATCCTACAGGAACACACCTCCTGCAACCACCAAGGCCTGCATCGCTACTCATGAAGAGACAGATACGTACAAGCTTCAACCTACTCAAACCTCATAACACAAAGGAGAGTCAAGTCAAAGTCAAACGTTGTGAACTGAGTCAAAGGACAGCACTTTCAATCATGGAGAAACTGTCTTAGCTAGGAACTACCTCAACGGACCAAAGTGGGTTCCTGCTACAGTCATCGCTCATACTGGTCATATGTCCTACACTGTCCAGACTGCAGAGGACACCATCTGGAAAAGGGACACAGATAAACTACTATTGAGTAAAGCAACACAGACAGAACCACCAGTATTGAATGGTCCAGAACTATTACTGGGTGACACCCTGACTCAGCCGTCATCACCTAGGGGCTCACCACGGAATTATAAGCAAATCTTGTCTGCTAAATGAACTAGTGTAGCCCAAAGCCATTTGGCATAGCCACATCAAGACATCTCAGAGTATGCTATTCTTTTCTTCTGAAATAGACTACATTTTCTTCATATGACGCTTCTTTAGACCTATCTAAAATAAATTATGGATTTATTGTGAAGGTATAGGCAATATTACATGGATTTATTATACTTTTTAAAATGGCTTGTAGGCAATGTGTGGAAGCCAGGAGATGCTAAATGTGTTTGTTATTTTGTGGTCAATTATCGTGAGACAGACCAGTTATTTGCTTGACAATCACCAGCTGATGACATTTCGTGACCGCCACAGCCCTAGGCAGGGCTGCAGTTTTGTTGTTTTTTTCAAATCCCAGAATGTAACTTTAACGAAGCATTCATAAACCCTTTAGTTTAAAAGACCTGCATAGATGCTTCACAAATCAACAATAAACCAAGGTCATACTATATAAGGGTGATATCATCCGGTCATTAAATCTGGTGCTTTGCAGATTGTGACATAATCTTTTTGCCACTCTTTATAGTATGACATTTTACTTTAAAAAATTATGTAAATATTTGATGTAGGCCGTATAAAGGGCTTATGAAAACTTTGTATATTATTAAGATTTACTTCTTACTGAATCTGAAAATTAGTCCGAGATGTATTTTAGATGTTCTTTTTACCATTTTTTTATCTCCAAGTTCGTAATATCGAATTGGTAGTTAGTCTTGTTCCATCGCTGCAACTCCCGTACGGACTAGGGAGAGGCGAAGTTTGAGAGCCAAGCGTCCTCCGAAACACGACGCAACATTTTAAGTAAGTATTTTATGCCCTATTGTGTAAAGTGAGGAAGTCCAGTGTTCATTTAACACCACAATTTTGTTTGTTTGTTTCTATGTCTTCCCTCTTTCTAGAACACAATGACATTCTGTCACTTTGCATCTGGCAAAGAGTGCACATTGCTGTAGGTCTGGGACATGAAATGGAGAAAACTGGCGGCCGTTGTCGATTACTAGATGAGTCAGATATGCAACTCAATTTAACCCTGGGGGTAGTGCATAACACCATCAATACTTCAAACTGAAACTGTCTGTCCCCACTTACGTTTCGTGCTTGCCTCTGGAAAGCCCTCCATTAGTCATCAGTTGGGCCCCCTGCAGTGTATTAACCAACTAAAGGTTCTATTCACACGTACTGTATCAGTATTATTGGCAGCTCACTGGGTGACAGTATACTGTTTCCTTGCTTCATCAAATGTATTCCATGATACAGCATCAATCCAATTAACAAAACATAGATGTGCTGTACATTTTAATGGCTTTAAAATTGAAACCACTTGTGTGCCAGTAGGTGTACTCCCGTCTAGACACTCTGGTATTGAATGTAAAGTAGATTGATGAACGTTTGAGGAAAGCAATAGTAAATCAAGGGCTCGAATTGCATAGGAGATTTAAAAAATTGGACATTGAATGCTTTTTCTAGGCCTTTGTGAGCACATTTCAATCTTTAAAAAAATCTATATAATATTTTTTATTCACAATGAATGAAAAATTACATGTAAAGACATTGTAAATGTTTCCCCTTTTTATCCCACTTTGACCTCCCCTAGAATGCCTCCAAACACATTTAAAAAGAAAGGCAAAGTCATTGCGTTACATATCAGAAAACAAAACATAAGTATACAACAATGCTACTTCAATACAAGCAAAAATGTAATAGCTTAACTATTTTAGGTGATTTGGTGATCCTATAGCAGTAATCTCAAGGGGTGGAGGTGGGGCCAAGAGTACTAATCTGGGGGAAGTGTTTGGAGCTGTTCAAAATAGGATATCATCGGGACCCAGGTGGAATAAAATTAGTTGGTTGACCCTCGAATGGTATACTTCATTTTCTCTAATTTTAGGAACAGCATCAGAGCTTTGAGCCAAAGAGAGGCTAAGGGAGGATTGATAGATTTCCAATCCAATAAAATCCTTCTGCGGGCCAACAGGGAGGCAAAAGCAATGGCATCCAGCTGTCTATTGGTCAAAGAACGATTGTTGTTTGGTACTCCAAAAATAGCCATTTCTGCACTAGGCTGCAACTTTATATCAAATGCTTCAGAAAGGGTTTTAAATATAGTGGACCAAGAGCATGTGGGTCAAATCCGCCAAGGAGCCTTTACACCTGTCACATGTACCATCAATATTTGGGTAGAATTAGGATAATCTGGCCTTGCTTAAATGGATACGGTGAAGTACCTTAAACTGTATAAGGCTGAGCCGGGCACAAGAGGAACTTCCATTTACCCTAAGTAAGGGACCATTCCAGACATCATGTCACGATCATCTTCGGGTGAAAGAGAGGACCAAGGCGCAGCGTGATATAAATACATCATGTATTTATTTAAGAAAGACAAATAACACTAAAACAACAAACAAACGACCGTGAAACTATACAAACAAATAAGTGCAGACACTGGCAACTTACACATAGACAATCACCCACAACCTACCTAATGACTATGGCTGCCTAAATATGGCTCTCAATCAGAGACAACGATAGACAGCTGTCTCTAATTGAGAACCAATCTAGGCAACCATAGACTTACATAAACACCTACAATGAACACAACCCCATGAACTCTACAAACACCCCCTAGACAATACAAACACCCTAGACGAGACAACAACACATAAACATCCCCCATGTCACACCCTGACCTAACTAAAATAATAAAGAAAACAAAGATAACTAAGGCCAGGGCGTGACACATCATCAGTGATCTCTCCACCAAGGTTCCTTTCCTACTCAGATCGGATTTTATTGAGTGACAGGTTATCAAGGGACATGATTATCTAAAAAATACGGGATATGAGTCCCTTTAGTTGAAAAGGTGTTTTCAAAAGGGCATCCAGACCTGATCCGGGTGATAGAATTGGAAAGGTTGGGCTTTGAGTGTGAATAAACTGGCGGATTTGGAAATACCCATATAAACTTGAATGGGGTAGATTACATTTGATAGTGAGGTCTTCGAAATTCGCAAAGGTGCAAAGGTGCAAAAAACAAGTACAGAAATCTGGACAATACATTCATCTTGATACAATTCTCTTTAACAGCTAAAGTAAAATGGAGAATACCCCATCTCTGAAAGTCCAGTTTAAGTTTGTTAATTAGGGGAGTAAAGTTCTCATCATGGAGGGAGGTACGGGTGATATTGATCCCTAAATATTTAAAGCCAGTCTTGGACATACGAAATGGAATAGTATCCCGTGGAATTTGTAATGCTAATTCATTAATAGGAAAGCATTCACTTTTTGAGAAATTCAATTTATAGCCCGAAAACACACCAAACCTACGCATTACTTCCACTACCTCAGGGACACACACTCGGGGTCTGAGATACAAAAGCAAGACATCTGCATACAAGGTAAACTTGTGTTCCAGTCCCCATCTGTAGATACCATGTGTTGAGGGTGTGGCCTTCAGTTTAATAGAAAAGGGTTATCCTTATCATTTATCGCCCCCCAGGTTCCCTTGGAGAGTTCATCAATGAGCTTGACGCCTTGATAAGTTCCTTTCCTGAGGATGGCTCACCTCTCACAGTTCTGGGTGACTTTAACCTCCCCACGTCTACCTTTGACTCATTCCTCTCTGCTTCCTTCTTTCCACTCCTCTCCTCTTTTGACCTCACCCTCTCACCCTCCCCCCCTACTCACAAGGCAGGCAATACGCTTGACCTCATCTTTACTAGATGCTGTTCTTCCACTAATCTCATTGCAACTCCCCTCCAAGTCTCCGACCACTACCTTGTATCCTTCCCTCTCGCCTCTCATCCAACACTTGTCCCACACTGCCCCTACTCAGTGTATCCGCCGTCCCAACCTCGCCTCTCTCCCCCGCTACTGCTCTCCTCCCATCCTATCATCTTTCCCTCTGACTCAAACCTTTCTCCAACCTATCTCCTATTCTGCCTCCTCAACGCCTCCTTCTCGCTCCTGTTCTGCATCTTTAACTCTCTATGTCCCCTATCCTCCAGCGGCTCGGTCTCCCCTCCTGCTCCGTGGCTCGACGACTCATTCGAGCTCACAAACAGGGCTCCGGGCAGCCGAACGGAAATGAGGGAAAACTCGCCCCTGCGGACCTGCATCCTTTCACTCCCTCCTCTCTACATTCTCTCTTCTCTGCTAAAGCCCTTCTACCACTCTAAATTCCAAGCACTCCTCTAACCTAGAAGCTCTTTGCCACCTTCTCCTCCCTTCGAATCTCCCCCCTCCCCCTCCTCCCTCTCCTGCGGATGACTTCGTCAACCATTTGAAAGAAGGTCGACGACATCCGATCCTCGTTTGCTAAGTCAAACACCACGCTGGTTCTGCTCACACTCCCTCCCTGTGCTTGACCTCTTCTCCCCTCTTCTCCAGATGAAAATCTCGCGTCTGTGACGGCCCGGCCGCCAACAACCTGCCCGCTTGACCTATCCCCTCCTCCTCTTCTCCAGGCATTTCCGGAGACCTTCTCCCTTAACCTCTACCTCGCTCATCAACTCATCCTTGACCGCTGCTACGTCCCTTCCGCCCTTCAGAGACGAGAGTTCACCCTGCTGGAAAAAACCTACACTCGATCCCTCCGATGTCAAACAACACAGACCAGTATCCCTTCTTTCTTTTCTCTCAAAACTCTTGAACGTGCCGTCCTTGGCCAGCTCCTCATGCTATCTCTCTCAAATGACCTTCTTGACCAAATCAGTCAGTTTCAAGACTAGTCATTCACTGAGACTGACTCTTCTCTGTGTCACGGAGGCGCTCCGCACTGCTAAAGCTAACTCTCTTCTCTGCTCTCATCCTTCTAGACCTATCGGCTCCTTTATACAGTGAACCATCAGATCCTCCTCTCCACCTCTCCGAGTTGGGCATCTCCGCGCCCCACCTTGGGATTCGTCCTACTGACAGGTCGCTCCTACCAGGTGGCGTGGCGAGAATCTGTCTCCGCACCACGTTTCTCACCACTGGTCCCCAGGCTCTGTTCTAGGCCCTCTCTATCTCCATACACCAAGTCACTTGCTCTGTCATATCCTCACAGGTCTCCTATCATTGCTATGCAGACGACACACAATTAATCTTCTCCTTCCCCCTGTCTGATAACCAGGTGGCTGAATCGCATCTCTGCATGTCTGGCAACATATCAGTGTGGATGAGGATCACACCTCAAGCTGAACCTCGGCAAGACGGAGCTGCTCTCCTCCCGGAAGGACTGCCGTTCCACGATCTCGCCATCATGGTCAACTCCATATGTGTCCTCCTCCCAGAGTGCTAAGAACCTTGGGTATCCTGGACAACACGCTGTCGTTCTCAACTAACATCAAAGCGTGACCCGTTCCTGTAGGTTCATGCTCTACAAATTCGCAGAGTACGACCTGCCTCACACAGTAAGCGGCGCCAGTCCTATCCAGCACTTGTCATCTCCCTCTGGACTACTGCAACTCGCGTTTGGCTGGCTCCCCTGCCTGTGCCATTAAACCCACAACTCATCCAGAACGCCGCACCCGTCTGGTGTTCAACTTCCAAGTTCTCTCCACTCACCCCGCTCCTCCGCTCTCTCCACTGGCTTCCAGTTGAAGCTCGCATCCGCTACAAGACCATGTGCTTCCTAACGGAGCTGTGAGGGGAACGGCACCTCCGTACCTTCAGGCTCTGATCAGGCCCTACACCCAAACAAGGGCACTGCGTTAATCCACCTCTGGCCTGCTCGCCTCCCTACCTCTGAGGAAGTACAGCTCCCGCTCAGCCCAGTCAAAACTGTTCGCTGCTCTGGCACCTCAATGGTGGAACAAACTCCCCCACGACGCCAGGTCAGCGGAGTCAATCACCACCTTCCGGAAACACCTGAAACACCACCTCTTTAAGGAATACCTAGGATAGGATAAAGTAATCCTTCTAACCCCCCCCCCCTTAAAAGAGTTAGATGCACTATTGTAAAGTGGTTGTTCCACTGGATATCATAAGGTGAATGCACCAACTTGTAAGTCGCTCTGGATAAGATCGTCTGCTAAATGACTTAAATGTAAATGTAAATGTATATTGCCAGGGCAAATAACAGAGGCGACATTGGACATCCCTGGCGTGTGGCCCTTGATAATGGGAAATACTGTGAACAAAGTTTGTTTGTAAATACTGATGCCTTGGGTGGTGAGTACAACAGTCGGACCCAGGAAATGAAGTTTGCACCAAAGCCACATTTTCCCAGTACAGAGAATAAATTATCCCATTCTACCCTGTCAATGCCTTCTACGCATCTACAGAGATAACTGCTTCAGGAATGTCCAAAGGCGCAGGAGAGTGTATGACATTAAGCAGATGACGAATGTCATTATTTTATAGTATGAAAAACACAATTGAACAAAGATGAATAAAATATAAATACTTTCTCCAAACAATGAGGGAYTCCGCACATGCAGCTATTCTGTGTTGAATGGTTAACAAAAAAATTGGTATTCATATATGCTTATTTTAGAGTTATTAATGTAACTTTTGTTGTTTTTCAAACATTGGGCTATATGTTAAGATTTTTAATACATTGTTAGGCTGCATGATGAGACTCTAATGATGATTTGAAAAAAGTCGCTTGAAGGGCATAAGAACTGCTTTAATTTTTGCGCAGGCTGTACTAATAGTACTAATAGTCTCTCATTCACAATTTGACAAGCACTTGATAATGCTTTGAATTGGTGATGCACCGATATTACATTTTTGTCCGAAACCGATATCCAATATTTTCCGTGCCCAAAGAAAACGACACCGATAACCGATATTTACCTTTTTGCCGACCTTTTAAGCATTCTAGTACAGTTAAAAACACACACACATGGACACAGTGCAAGAGGCGCCACTACAGTCCCTGGTTCGAATCCAAGCTGTAGAACATCCGGCTGTGGTTGGGAGTCCCATAGGCCGTCATTGTAAATAAGAATGATGCTCGTAAAGTTGTCTCGCGCACCTATAGTGCTGGTTATAAAAAAAGCTAGCTAGCTCATGGATGCAAACAATGTTATTTTCCAAAAACATATCGAAATGACATCTTTTTCAGTAGCTATAGTTAGCTAGCTAACTATATAGCTAGGTGTCATGATCTAAAATAATCCTAATTTATAAGGCAGTTCTTATTTGATTAATGGTGGTCAGACCCATCTATGTGAAGCAAGCCACAATAAGGATTAGCCACAATAGTGGACTTTCCGGTTAGCCTTCAAAATAAAAGTATGTAATTGACAGTGATGCAAATGAATACAAATAGTATAATTATTCCATAATTGACTAGATCATGCTAAACGAGGTTGGAATGTTGTTATATAAAATCAACAAAAGACAATAATTTCTAATTTGACAAAAGTCCGTTAATCACACTGGATGTATTATACTTTAGAATTGCATTGGGGGCATACTTATTTCACTGTACAGCCTTACCTATGGATTGTGGATCAATGACATGGGGTACCAGTCTACTCAGTGACACCCAGAGAACATTAGCATTGTAGCTCTTATTGCGGGACTCTGAAACAACTGTGAAATGAGCACTATTCCTGAGGAAAAACAATACCGCGTGGATGTTTAGAGTCTGATAACTCTGAGGAGGACGTTGGGAAAAAATTACTTGGTTATTGAGTAGGTTGAAACCCTATTTCATTGATCCCCAATCCTTAGGTAAAGCTGTACAGTGCAATATGAATGTCAATACACACAATAGGCTGCCTGGGGAGATGATTTCACACAGTCACAGTCCCGCGATAAGAGCTATAATGCTAATAGTTGCTAAACTCTTCAAATTTCTGTTCTGTGGGTGTCACCGAGTAGACTAATACCCCATTTCATTGCTTCACATTCCAACCTTGTTTAACATTATCTAGTCTTGGAATCCAAGATGGCGTAGCAGTCGGACGTGTATTTGTCTTGTCTTGTCCCGTGTAAATAGTCCTCGTATTTTTCGTATACATTTCATATATATTTTAATTTCACTTTCCATCTAGGAACTGAATATACATTCCTACATTCCGCCTCACCCAATGTGGTACGGACCTGCTATTTTTTATACTTTAGAACCGTAACCCCAATCAGAAGCTAGCCAGATAACTAGCTACTAGCTAGTAGTCAGTTAGCCACTGCTGCGGTCTTCACCCTTAACTCGGACACAGCCAGCTTCAGCCCGGGCCAATACCTGCCAGTCTGCAAGCGCGATATCAACCCAGAGCATATAGGACTGCTTTTTCTCTACCACATCACCGGATTCCTGGACGCAAACTCTGGACAATTAACCGTATCATCACAGCTAGCTAGCTGCAACCGAGTGGCTACTACTGGCTAACACCTCTGTCCCGAAGCAAGCACCAGTTAGCCTTGAGCTAGCCTCGAGCTAGGCCCATCTGCCGGCTACCGAAGAGGTCTACCAGCGAATTTCTTGGGCTACAATACTGTTGTTCAGGCTAGTTATCATTATCATTGTTTTGGTTTGCAATGGACCCTGTAGTTCCACTCTCCGTACCTCTGATACCTCCTTGGTCCACCCCCACACATGCGGTGACCTCACCCATTGAGACCAGCATGTCCAGAGATACAACTCCTTATCATCACCCAGTGCCTGGGCTTGCCCGCTGTACCCGCGCCCCACCATACCCCTGTCTGCACATTATGCCCAGAATCTATTCTACCACGCCCATAAATCTGCTCTTTTATTCTTTGTCCCCAACGCTCTAGGCGACCAGTTTTGATAGCCTTTAGCCGCACCCTCATCCTACTACTCCTCTGTTCCTCGGGTGATGTGGAGGTAAACCCAGGCCCTGCATGTCCCAGTCACCCTCATTTGTTGACTTCTGTGATCGAAAAAGCCTTGGCCTCATGCATGTCAACATCAGAACCTCCTCCCTAAGTTTGCCTTACTCACCGCTTTAGCACACTCTGCCAACCCTGATTCCTTGCCGTGTCCGAATCCTGGCTTAGGAAGGCCACCAAAAATTCTGGGATTTCCATACCCAACTATAACACTTTCCGTCAAGATAGAATGACAAAGGGGGAGGAGTTGCAATCTACTGCAGAGATAGCCTGCAAAGTCTGTCATACTTTCCAGGTCTATGCCCAAACAGTTTGAACTTCTAATTAAAAAAATTAATCTCTCCAGAAATAAGTCTCTCACTGTTGCCGCCTGCTACCGACCCCCCCAGCTCCCAGCTGTGCCTGGACACCATCTGTGAATTGATCGCTCCCCATCTAGCTTAGAGTTTGTTCTGTTAGGTGACCTAAACTGGGATATGCTAACACCCGGCAGTCCTACAATCCAAGCTTGATGCCCTCAATCTCACACAAATCACAAGGAACCCACAGGTACAACCCTAATCGTAAACATGGGCACCCTAATAGACATTATCCTGACCAACCTGCCCTCCAAATACACCTCTGCTGTCTTCAATCAAGATCTCAGCGATCACATTGCCTCATTGCCTGTATCCGCCACGGGTCCGCGGTCAAACGACCACCCCTCATCACTGTCAAACGCTCCCTAAAACACTTCTGCGAGCAGCCTTTCTAATCGACCTGGCCCGGTACCTGGAAGATATTGACCTCATCCCGTCAGTTGAGGATGCCTGGTCATTCTTAAAAGTTACTTCTCACCATATTAGACAGCATGCTCCCGTTCAAAAAATGCAACCAAGAACAGATATGCCCTTGGTTCACTCCAGACCTGACTGCCCTCGACCAGCACAAAAACATCCTGTGGCGAACTGCAATAAGCATCGAAGAGCCCGCATATGCAACTGTTCAGGAGTCAGGAACCAATACACGCAGTCAGTCAGGAAGCAAAGGCCAGCTTTTTCAAGCAGAAATTTGCATCTGTAGCTCTAACTCCAAAAAGTTCTGGATACCTGTAAAGTCCATGGAGAACAAGAGCACCTCCTCCCAGCTGCCCACTGCACTGAGGCTAGGTAACACGGTCACCACGATAAATCCGTGATAATCGAAAGACTTCAACAAGCATTTCTCAATGGCTGGCCATGCTTCCTCCTGGCGACTCCAATTTGACAACAGCCCGCCGCCCCCCCCCGCTGCTACTCGCCCAAGCTCCCCAGCTTCTCCTTTACCCAAATCAGATAGCAGATGTTCTGAAGAGCTGGAAAACCTGGACCCATACACAATCAGCTGGGCTTGACAATCTGGACCCCTATTTCTGAAACTGTCCGCCGCATTGTCCCGCACCCCCTATTACCAGCCTGTTCAACCTCTCTCTCGTATCATCTGAGATCCCAAGGATTGGAAAGCTGCGCGGTCATCCCCCTCTTCAAAGGGGAGACACCCTGGACCCAAACTGTTACAGACCTATATCCATCCTGCCCTGCCTATCTAGAGGTCTTCGAAAGCCAAGTCAAACAAACAGATCACTCGCCATCTCGAATCCCCAGTACCTTCTCGCTGTGCATCCGGTTTCCGAGCCGGTCACGGGTGCACTCAGCCACGCTCAAGGTACTAAACGATATCATAACCGCCATCGATAAAAGACATTACTGTGCAGCCGTCTTCATCGACTGGCCAAGGCTTTCGACTCTGTCAATCACCATATTCTTATCGGCAGACTCAGTAGCCTCGGTTTTTCTAATGACTGCCTTGCCTGGTTCACCACTACTTTGCAGACAGAGTTCAGTGTGTCAAATCGGAGGGCATGTTGTCCGGTCCTCCGGGCAGCCTATGGGGGTACCACAGGGTTCAATTCTCGGGCCGACTCTTTTCTCTTATACATCAATGATGTTGCTCTTGCTGCGGGCGATTCCCTGATCCACCTCTACGCAGACGACACCATTCTATATACTTCCGGCCCTCGCCTTGACACTGTGCTATCTAACCTCAAATGAGCTTCAATGCACAACACTCCTTCCGTGGCCTCCAACTGCTCTTAAACGCTAGTAAAACCAAATGCATGCTTTTCAACCGTTCGCTGCCTGCACCCGCACGCCCGACTAGCATCACCACCCTGGACGGTTCCGACCTAGAATATGTGGACATCCTATAAGTACCTAGGTGTCTGGCTAGACTGCAAACTCTCCTTCCAGACTCATATCAAACTCCCAATCCAAAATCAAATCAAGAATCGCTTTCTATTCCGCAACAAAGCCTCCTTCACTCAGCCGCAAACTTACCCAGTAAAACTGACTATCCTACCGATCCTCGACTTCGGCGATGTCATCTACAAAATAGCTTCCAATACTCTACTCCAGCAAACTGGATGCAGTTTATCACAGTGCCATTCGTTTTGTTACTAAAGCACCTTATACGACCCACCACTGCGACTGTATGCCCTAGTCGGCTGGCCCTCGCTACATGTTCGTCGTCAGACCACATGGCTCCAGGTCATCTACAAGGCTATGCTAGGAAAAGTGCCGCCTTATCTCAGTTCACTGGTCACGATGGCTACACCCACCCGCAGCACGCGCTCCAGCAGGTGTATCTCACGTATAATCCCTAAAGCCAAAACCTCATTTGGACGCCTTTCCTTCCAGTTCTCTGCTGCCTGCGACTGGAACGAATTGCAAAATCTCTGAAGTTGGAGACTTTTATCTCCCTCAACAACTTTAAAAACTGCTAGCACGAGCAGCTAACCGATCGCTGCAGCTGTACTAGTCCATCTGTAAACTACCCACCCAATTTACCTACCTCACCCCCCATACTGCTTTTATTTATTTACTTTCTGCTCTTTTGCACACCAGTATCTCTTCTTGCACATGATCATTGATGATTTATCACTCCAGTGTTAATCTGCTAAATTGTAATTATTCGATTTATTGCTACCTCATGCTTTTGCACACTTGTATATAGATTCTCTTTTTTTCTACCATGTTATTGACTTGTTTATTGTTTACTCCATGTGTAACTCTGTGTTGTCTGTTCACACTGCTATGCTTTATCTTGGCCAGGTCGCAGTTGCAAATGAGAATTGTTCTCAACTAGCCTACCTGGTAAATAAAGGTGAAATAATAAAAATAAAAAAAAATATGGCATGATTCCACCAATTGTAACCTTCTGCATCACTTTCAAAGAGGTACTTTTTTTATTTCGATAGACGGAACGCGCAAAGGTACTACAAGCAACTATTTTGCCTAATCCTTATGTGTAGCTTCACAACACATAACCATGTCCGGTCGAGCTTCAATAGGCAGATGAAGCTAGCTGGCTGCTTACAACGTTAGCTTTGGGCAACAGGGTTAAGTAGCTGGCTAGCTGTTTATTTTCATGAATTGAAGTTCTATTTCAATAGGCGAACAACAAGTGGCTACCTAGCTAATACTTACTCACAAGGATTCATAAATCATTGCTAAGAATAATGAAAATTACTGCAGTTTCTACTGGTCATTGTTTTCAGGCTGGTTGTATTTGGTGCTAGCTAGGTACCAAGCTACCCCAGAAGTTGCTGTCAAACAAATAATGCTTTATTACCAATGCGGTATTGTAAACACATAGTTCGTGGCCGGTGTTTGCTTGTTTGCAGACTTTTTTTGTACAGCTTGATAGTGCTACTGATAGTAATTGTGGCACTTGTTTTGCACGTGCATAGTTTGTCGTGAAGCTTATAGCAGTGACACTATTACTGTGTAACTCCGGTAGGGCAACATCTGAGAAATTGCGCACTTTGTAGTGTGTACCGGTGCTCGACCAGTTGCGAAAGGCAACATCACCCACAACAGAGAACGGTTGTTTGTCAAGTGCAACGAATCTATTATCTTGGCATTAAAGGAGGATTTCGCCTTTGAGTTGTCTCGCTGAAACTTTCTTACTCTTTCAAATGACAGCTCGACTTGTTGACTACTCGATCCACACAGCAGACATTTTGGGCTGGGTTAGGAATGCTGTGTTGCATGTGTAGCGCAAAATTTTACGTGGCGTCATTACGTCATGTACCTATGTTATATAGGTATGCACGTCAGCTTTGACATCGGTTTTGCACATCGGCGTTAAACTAGACATCGGGCCGATACCAATGTTGTCATTTTTAGCTAATATCGTCCGATTCCGATATGTTCACCGATATATCGTGCATCCCATTTGTGGCCGTAATGCACCCTAAAAAAAATCTGCGTTGTGCCCTTTTCCCGGAGTGTGCCGCGCAATCCGAAGCATCTCTCACTCACACTGCTCTCCGTCACATGATCGGGTCTTTTTCACAGGCTAAGTTAAGACAGACACATCGGGGAGCGTTCTTATCCAATTTCGAGGTGCATATTGAAGATATTGGATGAACTGTTCACATTTACTTTTTGTCAGCCAACAAGATGAGTTGACCTATGTCAATCTACTATCTCCCATAGTACAAAAGTCGACCAATTCTATTCTGTGTGAGAGAAAAAATATTCCAAACAGTCTGGGGACAGTTGTGGCATGGAATAGATTCCAAATTAATACAACCACTAGCATCAGACATTTTTTTAATGCAATGTGGCTGACGCAACAAATCAGAACGTTTAGCTTAAAATGCTAATAAACTATTAGGCTATTTCGTCACTTTATAAGCGCAGCAATGCACACATGGTAGTAGGCTATAAGCGCGAATGTTCCATTAGTGGAAAACACCATTATCAAATGTGACCGCAAATGCAATTATGCATGTAATGCTTTTATTATAAAGGTGAATTTTTATGGTGAAAATTATCTTCCCCAAAAATGAAACTCACAGACTGCTTATATATGCCAGTGAGGCTCTACACCCCTTGTAAAGTGGATTAATGTGCTTAAGTTATTTGGACACTTTAGTTATGATGCAAACCTTATGAAAACATATAGGCCTATGGGCTAAGCTACATGAGGTGTGTGACTATGATTCGAACAAGTCGCAAAAACAAGACACTGTTTCTTATGCTGGGCATCATTCACAAGTGATAGGCTAATATTGTCACCCATCAGACTATTCTTGATTTAATCTTGTCTTTACATATACTAAATAATATGTGTGAAATTTGTTTTGATTTAGACCATTATCATGCACCTGTATCTAAACAGGGGCAGCGGGGAAAAAATGCATGTCATCTATGCACTTAAATAGTGAATGGAGGATGCTTTTCCTTGTGGTTTATATTTACTCCTGTTGTAAATATAAGCAATGTGCTAAATTTTAGGAAAGTTAAAAAAATTAATATAGTAGGCCTAGCCTATAGAAAGCTCACGGGATCCTCCTCTTTTTATTAGTAGCCATCACTCTGTTTTCTCCCGCAATTGCATAGCCTATAGAAATATTGCGCAACATGAGCTCATGGGCTCTCATGAAGTGTTTTATTAGATTTTCGAATACATTTGCATTGATGTCAGAGTGATTAGAGGGACAATAGAGTGCTGAGTTCCAGGCAGTTAGCAAGTTCGGTAGGCTACTAATGACCAGCAGCAGCATCAGAGCTTGGAGAAGCCTAATTACCATGACTAAACGGTCATGTGGAATTTGACTGCCTTCATGACTCATGACTGCTGGTGAGGCGGAATACAGTCACCGCAACAGCCCTTAAGATGGGACAAAAGGGAATGATACACCCTCTCAAATTCATAGACAGCTCTAGATGCAAGGACTGTCAGTCCATGACATCAACATGATAGTTTTAAACATATGTAAAACCTTATATTTTAAGTTATGATAAAGACATTTGCCCTAAGGTCATGAGGAAGTTATAACATTTTCAAGAATCAAATGGTTAAATATCAAGAATTGAAATTGGACAGATTCCTGGATCCCAAGCTGTGACCAAAAGCACAAATTCCTTCAAACCTTGATGCCTACAACAGGGTGAAGTCAATTCCAATTGAATGCAGTCAATTCAGTGCCTCGCTTGACGTTTTTATCCAAGTTTTCTGTTGGACTGCCCAATGTAAATTTAGATAAACCCATTGCATTCAACTAACCATGTCCAATGCATCGCTTTCATTGAAAACTAAGACTGATGATTCAAAATTTTCACTGGTTTTGAAATACCCATAGATTAGTTACGATTAGTTACGAATGCCCAGTTTATAAGATCAACCATAGCACTCCCAGGTTCTTCTGCTCTTACACTCTCTGTGGCACACAATGTTCTCATTAGCATCCAGCTTTTTCCAAACCTCATGATCACAGCACAAGTCGCCTCGCCTGAGCCTGTCTCATCGCCATGGCGATGGCAGAATGCCAATCACCAACTGAAGGCTCAGTTCTGTCTGAGTTTTCACCATGTGCCCCCCTCCTGCTCTCCCTGTTTGTTTTATGCTTATGACAGCACTGTGTGAGACAGTATGGAGACAACACACTGTCATGCTATTGCTTCAGGGATTACTCACCCCATTCCTCACCCTATTATTACCAGATGTTCGTGTTACTGCATGTCAAAGGTAATTGACCTTGTGCTACAAGAGAGGATGCCTTAATCCTTCTCCACTAGATATTTGTCTAGTTACTGGGCTAAGGCCTACAGTCCTACCTCTGATAAATGCTTGAGTGGATTTATGCTCTTATGCAAATGTTGTTTAAAAGGATGTCTAAGACAAAGACAAAGTTCAGTAAGACTTTATATAAGGAATACAAGCGCAATCATATCAGTGCGAAGTAAAGTTCCAGAAGCTTCTGGCATGTGCAGATCACATTCTGAGCATGTGTGGATCATGTTCTTTGCATGCTACTCAGGATAATGGTGCTTGTTTAATTAAGTTAGATCAATGTCTGCAAGATCACATATGATAGTATTCTACATAACAGAACCTAATATAATAGTTTAGTTACTGTAAGACAAAAACACACCGCATTTTTCACTCATGTGGCCTAAACTCAACAGTGCGCCACTAGGCAAAATACAGAGACTACAGTTTGTTGGCACCATCTGCTCTAAAAATTGTTTATTGTACATAATTGAAAACAACACTGTATAACTCGAGAAGATCTCGAGCATATCCCCATGAAACTGACTGAGATCAAATGGTTGGTATGCAGATGCCGCATAGAAACTAAACTATGCTATTACAGTGCCCTCCACTAATATTGGCACCCTTGGTAAATATGAGCAAAAATGTCTTTGCTGTTTATCCTCTTGGTCTCTCATTCAAAATATTCACAAAAACGAACCTTTAATTGAAGTAAAATGATCGAAAGAAATAAAGGACCGTGTTCCACAATTTTTGGCACCCCTAGAAATTCTTATGAATAAAATCTAACTGAAGTATATTCTCATTCATATTGTACGTTCTTAATTTAACGTGAGCGATTAGGAACACTTAAGTAGTAATTCATGACATCCTGTTTCACTGGGGTATAAATATGTGACACACAGGCCGAGTTCCCATAGTCATCCATCACTATGGGAAAGACACGAGAATTCCAGTAATGATGTGAGACAAAAGGTTGTTGAGCTGCACAAATCAGGAAATGGCTATAAGAAAATAGCTCAACGGTTGAAAATGCCCATTTCCACTATCAGGGCAATAATTAAGAAGTCTAAAGCAACTGGAGATGTTAACAATCGGCCTGGAAGAGGACGTGTGTCTATATTGACCCCACGCACAGTGAGGAGGATGGTTAGAGTGGCCAAAAAATCTCCAAGAATCCCAGCTGGAGAATTGCAGACGTTAGTTGGGTCTTGGGGTCAGAAAGTCTCCAAAACTATGATCAGACGCCACCTACATAACCACAAGTTGTTTGGGAGGGTTGCCATAAAAAAGCCTTTACAACAAACTGTGTAATGGTAATGCTGTTTTTTTTAAATTTTATTTATTTTACCGTTATTTTACCAGGTAAGTTGACTGAGAACACGTTCTCATTTGCAGCAACGACCTGGGGAATAGTTACAGGGGAGAGGAGGGGGATGAATGAGCCAATTGTAAACTGGGGATTATTAGGTGACCGTGATGGTTGAGGGCAGGATTGGGAATTTAGCCAGGACACCGGGGTTAACACCCCTACTCTTACGATAAGTGCCATGGGATCTTTAATGACCTCAGAGAGTCAGGACACCCGTTTAACGTCCCACCGAAAGACGGCACCTACACAGAGCAGTGTCCCCAATCACTGCCCTGGGGCATTGGGATCTTTGTTTAGACCAGAGGAAAGAGTGCTCTCCTGGCCTCCAACACCACTTCCAGCAGACCTGGTCTCCCATCCAGGGACTGACCAGGACAACCCTGCTTAGCTTCAGAAGCAAGCCAGCAGTGGTATGCAGGGTGGTATGCTGCTGGCCAAGTTACAAGTTACAAGTCAAGATACAAGATACAAGATACAAGTTATCAAGTTACAAGTCAGCTTCTTGATATGCCACACCTGTCAGGAGGATGGATTATCATGGCAAAGGGAGAATGCTCACTAACAGGGATGTAAATAAATCTGTGCAAAACATTTTAGAGAAAGAAGCTTTTTGTACATATGGAAAATGTTACACTCTACATGTTGTGCTTATCTTTTTGCTTGGTAATACACACACACACACACACACACACACACACACACACACACACACACACACACACACACACACACACACACACACACACACACTCACTCACACACACAAAAAACAATGGACCATTAAAATAGCATCAAATTAATCAGAAACACTGTGTAAGACATTGTTAATGCTGTAAATGACTATTGTAGCTGGAAACGGCTGATTTTTTATGGAATATCTACATAGGCGTACAGAGGCCCATTATCAGCAACCAACTGTGTTCCAATGGCACGTTGTGTTAGCTAATCCAAGTTTATCATTTTTAAAGGCTAATTGATCATTAGAAAACCCTTTTGCAATTATGCTAGCACAGCTGAAAACTGTTGTTCTAATTAAAGAAGCAATAAAACTGGCCTTCTTTAGACTAGTTGAGTATCTGGAGCATCAGCATTTATGGGTTCGATTACAGGCTCGAAATGGCCAGAAACAAAGACCTTTCTTCTGAAACTCGCCAATCTATTCTTGTTCTGAGAAATTAAGGCTATTTCATTCGAGAAATTGCCAAGAAACGGAAGATTTGGTACAACGCTGTGTACTACTCCCTTCACAGAACTGCGCAAACTGGCTCTAACCAGAATAGAAAGAGGAGTGGGAGACCCAGGTGCACAACTGAGCAAGAAGTACATTAGAGTGTCTAGTTTGAGAAACAGATGCCTAACAAGTCCTCAACTGGCAGCTTCATTAAATAGTACCCGCAAAACACCAGTCTCAACGTCAACAGTGAAGAGGTGACTCCGGGATGCTGGCCTTCTAGGCAGAGTTGCAAAGAAAAAGCCATATCTCAGACTTGCCAATAAAAAGAAAGGATTAAGATGGGCAAAAGAACACAGTAACTGGACAGAGGAACTCTGCCTAGAAGGCCAGCACCCCGGAGTCGCCTCTTCACTATTGACGTGTTTTGCGGGTACTATTTAATGAAGCTCCCAGTTGAGGAATTGAATTTAAAATGGGTTGAATTGTGATATCACCTGCCCACTACATGTTAAAGTGGAATTATGTTTTCCTGAGTATTTACAGATGAATTACAAATGAAAAACTGAAATATGTTTGAGTAAATAAGCATTCAGCCCCTCTGTTATGGAAAGTCTAAGATCAGTGCTTAACAAGTCATATAATAAGTTGCATGGACTCACTCTGTGTGCATATAAAATATATGTTTGGGGAAAATCCAATTCAACACATTACTGAGTACCACACTCCACATTTTAAAGCTTAGTGGTGGCTGCATCATTATGGGTATGCTTGTAATCATTAAGAACTGAGGAGTATTTTTGTTAAAAAAAATTATGGAATGGTGCTAAGCACAAGCAAAATCCTAAAGGAAAACCTTGTTCAGTCTGCTTCCACCACACATTGGAAGATTAATTCACTTTTCAGCAGGACAATAACCTAAAACACAAAGCCAAATCTACACTGGAGTTGACATTGAATGTTCCTGAGTGGTCTAGTTACAGTTTTGACTTAAACCTACTTGAAAATCGATGGCAAGACCTGAAAATGGTTAACTACCAATAATCAACAACCAATTTGATAGAGCTTGAAGAATTTTGAAAAGAATAATGGTCACAATCCAGGTGTAGAAAGCTCATAGAGACTTAACCAGAAATAATTACAGCTGAATATAGCCTGCCAAAGGTGCTTCTACAAAGTATTGACTCAGGGGTGTGCATACTTACAGTACAAGTCAAAAGTTTGCACACACTTTTTCTTTATTTGTACTATTTTCTACATTGTAGAATAATAGTGAAGTCGTCAAAACTATGAAATAACACATATGGAATCATGTAGTAACCAAAAAAGTGTTAAACAAATCAAAATATATTTTTGATTTTAGATTCTTCAAAGTAGTCACCTCAAATATAAAATATATTTTGATTTGTTTTACACTTTTTTGGTTACTACATGATTCCATATGTGTTATTTCATAGTTTTGATGTCTTCATTATTCTACAATGTAGAAAATAGTTTWAAAAAATGGAATGAGTAGGTATTACTGTATTTAATTTTCATTTTACTGGTTACTACATTTTCACTTTTTTGGTTACTACATGATTCCATATGTGTTATTTCATAGTTTTGATATCTTCATTATTCTACAATGTAGAAAATAGTTTAAAAAAATGGAATGAGTAGGTATTACTGTATTTAATTTTCATTTTACTGTAAAACATTTCCATTATGGGGTACTGTGTACAGATGGGTGACATAAAAAAAAAAATATTTGATCCATTTCGAATGCAGGGTGTAACACAACAAAATGTGGAATAAGTCAAGGGGTATGAATACTTTCTGAAGGCACTGTATACATAATTCTGCAAAGAATAAGGACTCTCAAGTGTAAAATCATTGACATAAAGATATTTAGTGATAATGTCAGAATCTAACAGCTCAGCGTCCAACACAATTTGGTCTGTAGCTAAAAGGGCAGTGGTGGAGGCATTCCTCAGCCGGCCATGATAGGAGAGACTTAAATATGCCATAAGTGATAATTGAGCTGTGGGGATGAGAAAAGAGACAAGCATGGTTGATCGACTCATCTGTGTATCCACCTTTTTGGACTTGTTTTTCTGTTATTTTCTCCAGTCGTCTCATGCATTGCATCTCAAGGTCAACTGAATCTCCTCTTTGCTCTGGCACTCCCTGTTGCATTCTTATTAGGTTTATTTCACTCACTAGTAGCAGCCAGAAGCCAAAATACATCACTATAGACACAACACACTCATTTTTAATACCTTATATTTTGAAAGCTTTACTAGATTCTCACTTGGGAATGAACATATCAAGCACCTAGCCAACCTTGAATGTATGTGAATTCTAGAGTCTATTTGATGTTTGATTCCCAGTATTGTGTTGTGTGACCTCCAATGAAATATCCTTTATCTACTTAAAGTAAATCCTGATGTATTTAAAGCTTTACAGTACAGCTTTCTGGGATCATATCTCAAAAACTAATTTTCATCTCGTGTCACAAAGTAACCTAAATCCATCCGGATAACCTCAACAACAGTATCAAATTGCTATGGAATATATTCCCTTTGCCCTCCAGTGTCATTGAAGATAGCATTCTATGCTCTGTGAAGTCAATGGATTCCTATAGATATACATGTATCACAAGGAAGATACCAGTCATCATTTGTGAATAAACGAAAAATATTTTACAGCATAATTTAACCTGAGGGAGTATTTCAAGATTCTTTGAATTTCTTAATGAGAGCGACTGAAAGACAGATGGAGTAAGACCATTGTACCACAGTGGCAATTTTGTGTACAGAAACTGTTTCTCCTTGCAATGAGGCAATCATACTAATAATCATACTTTAAGGACTGAGATCTAACATCTTTTGGATATCTTCATTTTTATATATATTTAAACCCTTATATATATTTAAACCCATTTCAAAACAGACCTTCCTTTGACATTTTCAAATGAAATTTGGTTTGTAGAGTTTCCGTATATTTCAAGGGATTGTTTGTCAAACCGGGACACAATTTGTCCAGCTTAACCTAGAATGACACTGTCATTTTTATTAATCCCACAGAGGAATAATGTGAGGCAGCTTGGGTGACACAGGCCAATGCCATTTCAACAGAAGAAAACTAAGTCTGAAAATATCTGAGAAACTTTGATTTGTAGTGTAATGTCACTAGTGGAATGAAGAAAAAAACTGCTTTATTTTGTTGTATAAAAATATTAAATAAATGGTGACTATGTTGGGCAATTTGTGTGAAAATAAATTCAAAAATGTACATGAAATGTGTTTTCATCAGACATTGTACAAAGAAAACAAACAATCTCCATTTTCCATTTCCCTTTTTTTATTAGTAGGATATATTTTTGACGTTGGTACCAACATTTATGTGATTACTACATTGTGCATTTCTAGGATATACAATGCATTCAGAAAGTATTCATATCCCTTGACTTATTCCACATTTTGTTGTGCTACAGCCTAAATTCAAAATTGATTAAAATAATAAGAATAATTCTCACCCATCTACACACAACACACCATATTGGCAAACTGAAAACAATAACCCATAATGGCAAGCCATTTTCAAGTCTTGCCATAGATGTTATGTCAAATCTGTAACTAGGCACTCAGGAACATTCAATGCATCTTGATACTGTAAGCAACTCCAGCATATATTTGACTTTGTGTTTTAGGTTAAAGTACTGCTGAAAGGTGAATTTGTCTGCCTGTGTCTGCTGTAAATGCTTTGCTCTATTTCATTTATTTTTATCCTAAAAAATTCCCAGTCCTTGCCGATGACAAGCATACATACCCATAACATGATGCAGCCACCATCATGCTGGTACTCAGTGATGTGTTGTATTGGATTCAACCCAAACATAACACTTTGTATTCAGGACAGAAAGTTAATTTCTTTGCCAATTTCCTTTTTCAGTTTTACATTAGTGCCTTATTGTAAACAGGAAGCATGTTTAGGATTTTTTTATTCTGTACAGGCTTCCTCCTTTTCACTTTTCATTTAGGTAAGTATTGTGGAGTAACTACAATGTTGTTGATCCATCCTCAGTTTTACTCCCATCACTGCCATTAATTACTCTGTAACTGTTTTAAAGTCACCATCAACCTGATGGTGAAATCCCTAAGCGGTTTCCTTCCTCTCCAGCAACTGAGTTAGGGAGGATGCCTGTATCATTGTAGTGACTGGGTGTAGTGATAGGGCAGAAATGTACAGATACCTGTATTGATACACCATCCAAAGTGTAATTAATAGGTTCACCATGCTCCAAGGTATATTAAATGTCTGCTTCTTTTTTTTTTTTACCCATCTACTAATATGTGCCCTTCTTTACGAGGCATTGGAAAACCTCTCTGCTCTTTGTGGTTGAATCTGTGTTTGAAATTCACTGCTCGACTGAGGAACCTTACAGATAACTGTATGTGTGGGGTACAGAGATAAGGTAGTCGTTCAAAAATAATGTTTTATTTCCCAAAGAGTGAGTGATTTGTTAAGAAATATTTACTCCTGAACTTACACTATATATACAAAAGTATGTGGACACCCCTTCAAATTTGTGGATTTGGCTATTTCAGCCACACTGTTGCTGACAGGTGTATAAAATTGAGTAAACCGCAATGCAATCTCCATAGACAAACATTGGCAGTAGAATTGTCCATACTGAAGAGCTCAGTGACTTTCAACATGGCACCGTCATAGGATGCCACCTTTCCAACAAGTCAGTTCGTCAAATTTCTGCCCTGCTAGAGCTGCCCTGGTCAACTGTAAGTGCTGTTATTGTGAAGTCGAAATGTCTAGGAGCAACAATGGCTCAGCTGCAAAGTGGTAGGCCACACAAGCTCACAGAACGGAACCGCCGAGTGCTGAAGCGCGTAGGGCGTAAAAATCGAGTGTCCTCGGTTGCAACACTCCCTACCGAGTTCCAAACTGCCTCTGGAAGCAACGTCAGCACCAGAACTGTCTGGGTTTTCATGGCTGAGCAGCCACACACAAGCCTAACATCACCATGTGCAAAGCCAAGCGTCGGCTGGAGTGGTGTAAAACTCACTGCCATTGGACTCTGGAGCAGTGAAAACGTGTTCTCTGGAGTGATGAATCACGCTTGACCATCTGGCATTCTGATGTACAAATCTGGGTTTGGCGGATGCCAGGGGAGCGCTACCTGCCCGAAGGCATTTTGCCAACTGTAAACTTTGTTGGAAGAGGAATAATGGTCTGGGGTTTGGGCTAGCCCCCTTAGTTCCAGTGAAGGGAAATCTTAACGCTAATGACATCCTAGACAATTTTGCGCTTCCAACTTTGGCAACAGTTTGGGGAAGGACCTTTCCTGTTTCAGCATGTCAATTTCCCCGTGCACAAAGCGAGGTCCATACAGAAATAGTTTGTCGATCGTTGTGGAAGAACTTGACTGGCCTGCACAGAGCCCCAACGTCAACCCCATCGAACACCTTTGGGATGAATTGGAACACTGACTGCGAGCCAGGCCTAATCACCCAAAATCAGTGCCCGACCTCACTTATGCTCTTGTGGCTGAATGGAAGCAAGTCTCATAGGTGTGTTCCATTATCTAGTGGAAAGCCTTCCCAAAAGAGTGGAGGCTGTTATAGCAACAAAGGGAGGGGACCAACTCCATATTAATGCCCAGGATTTTGCAATGAGATGTTCGACGAGCAGGTGTCCACATACCTTTGGTCATGTAGTGTATTTAGACTTGCCATAACAAAACGGTTGAATACTTATTGACTCCGAACATTTTAGCTTTAATTTTTAATGACACTGAACAAAAATATAAACACAATTTTCAAGATTTTACTGAGTTACAGTTCATGTAAGTGGCCTGTGTTGTCCCACTCCTCTTCAGTGGCTGTGCGAAGTTCCTGGAAATTGGTGGGAACTGGAACACGCTGTTGTACATGTCGATCCAGAGCATCTCAAACATACTCAATGGGTTATATCTCTGGTGAGTATGCAGGCCATGGAAGAACTGGGACATTGTCCGCTTCCAGGATGCCATACACGCTGTCTGCCATCTGCCCGGTACAGTTGAAACCGGGATTCATCCATGAAGTGTAGACTTCTCCAATGGCCATCAAAGGCCAGACTGCAGTCAGGTCAAGACTCTGGTGAGGACGACCAGCTTGGTTATGAGCTTGGTTTCTGACACTTTTTGCAGAAATTCTTCGGTTGTGCAAACCCACTTTCATCAACTGTCCGGGTGGCTGGTCTCAGACGATCCCGCAGGTGAAGAAGCCAGAATTGGAAGTCCTGGGCTGGCATAGTTACACGTGGTCTGCAGTTGTGAGGCCAGTTGGACGTACTGCGAAATTCTCTAAAAACGACATTGGAGGCAGCTTATAGATAAATGAACATTCAATTATCTGGCAACAGCTCTGGTGGACATTCCTGCAGTTGGCATGCCAATTGCACGCTCCCTAAAAATTCTAGACATCTGTGGCATTGTATTGTGTGACAACTGCAAAAAAAATTGTGGCCTTTTATTGTCCCCAGCACAAGGTGCACCTGTGTAATGATCATGCTGTTTAAACTGCTACTTGATATGCCACACCTGTAAAGTGGATGGATTATCTTGGCAAAGGAGAAAGGGATGTAAACAAATTTCTGCACACATTTAGAGAGAAATACTATTTTTGTACATATTCAACATTTCTGGGATCTTTTATTTCAGCTCATGAAACATGGGACCAACACTTTACATTTTCCGTTTATATTTTCAGTGTAACTTGTAATAATTTAGAAAAACCTAATTCCACTGTGACATTATGTGACAGAAAATCTCAATTTAAACCATTTTAAATTCAGGCTGCAGCATAACAAAATGTGGAAAAAGTAATTGGAACCTAAATTGATTGAGAAATTCATCAAAAGCCATATGTTGGCCTTGTTCAGACTACCTTTAAAACAATCTATAGTGTAGTAGAGGGCTTAGTGTGTTGGAGTATTGTTGTAATTTCAAAACTTGCATTTTGAGGTTTGAGGATTTGTTTTTACTTGCACCATGCATGCACCGTGCATGTCCACCAAATCACCTGTAGAGGGAGTTCTGGGAGCTCTGACTGCATTTTCACAATAATTTATTGGTTGTACTCATAAAATAGGCCGTCATTGTAAATAAGAATTTGTTCTTATCTAACTTGCCTAGTGAAATAAAGGTTAAATTAAATAAAACAATCATGAAATACACATTTTTCATTTCAGAGCACAGGGTAAGCATTCAAAGCATTTAAACGACACCTGCAGTCTATAGGTCATAGGCCTAACCAAGTCCAAAATTGAATAAATATTGAAAACAAATTGAAATCTAGTCAGTCAGTCAATTCAGGTCAGTCAGTCAATTCAGGAAGTAACCTGATATTCTAATAGAAAAAAGGGTATCACTTCCTCAATTGACTGATTTATTATGAATTGATCCATCCCTTCATAGGCTGTGTGTGTGAGCATGTGCGTGTGTGTAGTGGGTTGGTGGCTGGGGATGGGGCTCCCGAGTGGCGTAGCGGTCTAAGGCACTGCATCTCAGTGCTAGAGGCGTCACAACAGACCCTGGTTTGATTCCAAGCTGTATTACAACCAGCCGTGATTTGGAGTCCCATAGGGTGGCGCACATTTGGCCCAGCATCGTCCGCGTTAGTGTTTGGCAGGGGTAGGCCGTCATTGTAAATAAGAATTTGTTCTTAACTTACTTGCCTAGTTAAATTAAGGTTAAACATTTTTTTTATTAAATGGGGGGGGGGGGTGTTTATCCCATAAAAGGTCAAGTCTATCCGTTATTGTTGCATTTGTCTGTTGTTGTTTTGTACAATACTGTGATCTGAGATTCTAACCGCTAGATTCAAATGGTCACATTCATTTGAAAGATAGAGAGGCAGAGGAAGTGGTGATGAAGCTCTGTCGGGAAAGAGAGATAAAGAAAAATAGGGAAATAGATTAACAGACTCACCTTGGGCTGCACTTCCACCTCCACCACTTGATTCTTGTTCATGCAGCCTTTCACGAAGCCCTCCACGTTGCTGTTGAACTTCATAAAGATCACATAGGCGGCATAGGCTGAAAGTAGCACAATACTTTCCCAATAGGAGATGTAGTTATCCAGGAAGAAACAGATGAGCATGATCAGGTCCATGATGTAGAAGGAGACGTCACGGAAGAGGGGCCACCAGGTCAGATTGAGGATCTCCCTGGAGAAGATGGCGCACATTCCAATGACAAAGAGAATGTTGAAGACAGCTGAGCCCACAATGGTCCCGATGCCCACATTGCTGTGGGAGACGAATACACCAATGACTGAAGTGAAGAGCTCCGGCGCCGACCCGCCTGCCGCCATGAAGGTGGCCCCCGCCACATCATCAGAGATGGCCAGCTTCTCTGTGATGACTGTCAGAGCGGGCACAAAGAACTCATCACACACAATGGCTAAAGAGATGAACATGTACAGCATCCCAAACATGTGGAGCACCACAGCGCCCTGGCGCCTCTCCTCCAGGGTGAACAGGTCCGTGGGGTAGTCCCCCTGGCTCTCGTTGCCGTCTGCCGAAGACCTCATTGCCACGGGAATGTCGGCTGAGACATTGGGGTCCCTCTGGTGCTGTGTGGAAAGTAGAGTCCTGTGTGGAGTTGGGCCAGACTGAAGGATGGCCTCCTGGGGCCGGAGCGGCTCTGAGTAGGTCCCTGAGCTCCAGGTCAAGGCACTGAAGGAAAAGGAGATAGCGCTTATGGCTACCAGGCTGAACACAAAACCCAGGATTCGTATGGGCCTCATTCTTTCGCGCAGGTTCTGGTGCGGTGCCTATTACATGTTGCACCCAGAAAGGGCCTTTGCACCACCATATCCAAGCAGGCGCTGGTCCAAACCCATCTCTGTGGTGTGTGTGTGTGTGTGTGTGTGTGTGTGTGTGTGTGTGTGTGTGTGTGTGTGTGTGTGTGTGTGTGTGTGTGTGTGTGTGTGTGTGTGTGTGTGTGTGTGTTGTGTGTGTGTGTGTGTGTGTCTTCACTGTCAATGGTTTGGTCCTGCCTTAGGCTTCAAACAACATGGGAGGATTCCAGAAGCTTTCCAGGGTCCGGCTTGCCCATTGATGTCTTCATATTAGCCTCTAAAAACAAGATTTTGATATAAATGAAAGAGAAAAAGAAAAGGAGGAAGCGTCAACATGTAGAACTCACACACAGCAACAAACTATTAGCTGTCACATGCCTACCTCAATTCTGTAGTGAATTTAACACCACAACGTAGTCCTGACCAGTGGTTATCCAGTTATCCATACATGGGTTCAGAGGCAATAGTTATATCCAACTTTATCTTTTCAGAAATAAGCATATAACATTGGGGGAAAAATCTGCAAATGTTTGAATTCATAACATACTAATTGCCTACTCGGACAAATAGGGTTCATAATATAATATTTATCAAAATAAATCAACCCTACTAATGGCATGGTATCCAGGTAAAATTTATGCAAATAGCAGAATTCCACAAAATTATAGGCTTACTCGCAATGTGATACACCAAATGCCCTTGAAATAAAACGAACTTCAGTGATACCTTTATAAAGGTTATAGTTACAGACTAGCCCACTATACAATTGGATTGCGGTGTTGAAACCAGATCATCTATGTTATGTATTAGGGTTGTACCATTTGCACCTCCATACTTACCGTAGTTGTGATGCAGAGCATTATGGCTAATGTGTGTTGAGATGATCACATTCTGGATAAATGGTTGAACTGAACATAATTACAAAGAGGAAATTCTCCTGATTAAAATGGTGCCCGATTGGATTTTTTTTTTTAAATATACACATTGTGAGATATTTGGCGAAATAGACAGGCATGCCTTTCCATAGGAAAACAACGTGGGGATCTCAGCGTTCCAAGGGCAAAAAGTATTTTGGGGCTAGCATTTGATGAAAACCGAGCTCGCTGCCCAGACTTACATAATTAGAAAGAGGAGATTGTCATGATTAAAATGACGTCCGAATAATCTAAATATACACATTGCGAGATATTTGGCCTATAGGAAACAATGGGACGAACTCCATTATTTGTTGTTGTTAACATTTTAACTATAAACAACGTGAGCAGGTCTCATTGCCAACAATAGCGAAGCAGGCATTGTGACGTAGAACAATAAGCCGGGAATAGAATGTTCGGAAGGCGAGTTGGTGCCACGGTGTTCAATAGAACTAATAGGAGCTGGCAGTGTGAAAAATGCCCTAAAATAAGGCCTGTTTTTTTGTGACTACTTCAAAACAACGGCAAGCAGCTGGGAAATATGGTCGTACGGCGGATGCAATGAACTCGTTTTTATCAGAAAAAAGCGTTGTTAAAAATGTCATGTGTCCAGCATACAATTGAGAAATTTAAAATAATGTCTGGAACTGTTGAACAGTTTAATGAAAGTACTGAGCAGTGGAGCTCCATATACTGTACGTACAGAGCGGTTAGAATATTTTGTTATTGCAAATTACATTCTATAGATTTCTAACCATTTTGCGACCGATATTCAAGTGAATATAAAAAAATTAAAACGCATAAAGAAAATCTGCGCATTTTCCCACCAGTGGTGTGTTTCCTCCAAACAGACTTGTTGTGGATAAAAATCACTGCATTGTGACATAAGCGGAAAAATACATTTTGTGTGCACTAAGTTTTCATGTACCAAATAAAAATCTAAAGTTCAATACGTTTCCATTGCATTTTCAACTCTACCGATAGTTTTGTCACAACAACAGTTGCATTAAATAGCAAGTGTGCCTACTATGGTCTTGGCACGTGCGCTCTAGCCAACAGCTTGCAGATACAGTTCGAGTAGGTTGAAATCCGGACATCAGATGTCTACATGTTGGTGTAACGACATGGAATGCGGAGCCTGTGGTAAAAAGGACCACATTGAACGAGCCTGCAGAAATAAAAATAGCTCGGAGCATGGAGGGCACTTCCCAAATGCGTACTCCGTTTGTACATATTTTGAAGCATGCATCGATGCATGCTTCAACGGAAAGTTTGCAAAGAAATATGACGCAATCACATACAAATTACGCAAATGGTGCCATTATTTGAGCTGAAGCGAGAGCAAATACACTGAAATGTTGCCTATTCACATCTCATATGTTGCCTGACTACAATATTTTACCTTGATATGTTAATAAATACAGTTGAAGTAGGAAGGTTACATACACTTAGGTTGGAGTCATTAAAACAATTTTTCCAACCCCTCCACAAATTTCTTGTATATATACTATAGTTTTGGCAAGTTGGTTAGGACATCTACTTTGTGCATGACACAAGTCATTTTTCAAACAATTGTTTACAGACAGATTATCTCACTTATAATTCACTGTATCACAATTCCAGTGGGTCAGAAGTTTACATACACTAAGTTGACCATGCCTTTAAACAGCTTTGAAAATACCAGAAAATTATGTCATGCCTTTAGAAGCTTCTGATAGGCGAATTGACATCATTTGAGTCAATTGGATGTGTACCTGTAGATGTATTTCAAGGCACTACCTTCAAACTCAGTGCCTCTTTTGCTTGACATCATGGGAAAATCAAAAGAAATCAGCCAAGACCTCAGAAAAAAAATTGTAGACCTCCACAAGTCTGGTTCATCCTTGGGAGCAATTTCCAAACGCCTGAAGGTACCACATTCATCTGTACAAACAATAGTACGCAAGTATGAACACCATGGGACCACGCAGCCGTCATACCACTCAGGAAGGAGACGTGTTCTGTCTCCTAGAGAAGTGCAAATCAATCCCAGAACAACAGCAAAGGACCTAAAACTAGTCCTATAGAGACATAATCTGAAAGGCCGCTCAGCAAGAAAGAAGCCACTGCTCCAAAACCGCCATAAAAAAGCAGACTACGGTTTGCAACAGCACATGGGGACAAAGATGGTACATTTTGGAGAAATGTCCTCTGGTCTGATGAAACAAAAAAACAACTGTTTGGCCATAATGACCATCATTATGTTTGGAGGAAAAAGGGGGAGGCTTGCAAGCCGAAGAACACCATCCCAACCGTGAAGCACGGGGGTGGCAGCTTTGCTGTAGGAGGGACTGGTGCACATCACAAAATAGATGGCGTCATGAGGAAAGAAAATTATGTAGATATATTGAAGCAACATCTCAAGATATCAGTCAGGAAGTTAAAGCTTGGTCGCAAATGGGTCTTCCAAATGGACAATGACCCCAAGCATACTTCCAAAGTTGTGGCAAAATGGCTTAAGGACAACAAAGTCAAGGTATTGGAGTGGCCATCACAAAGCCCTGACCTCAATCCTATAGAACATTTGTGGGGAGAACTGAAAAAGTGTGTGTGAGCAAGGAGGCCTACAAACCTGACTCAGTTACACGAGCTCTGTCTGGAGGAATGGGCCAAAATTCACCCAACTTATTGTGGGAAGCTTGTGGAAGGCTACCCAAATTGTTTGACCCATGTTAAACAATTTAAAGGCAATGCTACCAAATACTAATTGAGTTTAGGTAAACTTCTGACCCAATGGGAATGTGATGAAAGAAATAAAAACTGAAATAAATCATTCCCCTTACTATTATTCCGACATTTCACATTCTTAAAATAAAGTGGTGATCCTAACTGACCTAAGACAGGGAATTGTTACTAGGATTAAATGTCAGGAATTGTGAAAAACTGAGTTTAAATTTATTTGGCTGAGGTGTATGTAAACTTCCGACTTCAACTGTACATGCTGTGTTAATTTTGGCATGGTTACCTGCCTACAATACCCACTGTAGTGTGAGTACGTATGTCGTAAAGTCAATAGAGCTAACTGGCTAGCTACTACTGTTAGCTAGCCAGATAGTCACAAAGAATTGTTAGCTAGCTACCCACAAAGAATTGACATCTATCTACCTTGGATAATATTGGTTTTAGATAAGTTTTAGCTTGTTATACTATCTGGCTAGCTACATGATTATGATTCACATATAGCTAGCTCATAGTTATGAAGTAAACCGTTTGCTTTGTGTGTATCTTATGTCTCTATTGCCATTTTGCTGGCTAGAAGAAGAACGGTTCAGTGAATCGGGCTAACTGGCTAGACATGAAGAATTCTTATCTAGCCACCCACAAAGAATTGACATCTACCTTGCATAACAACATAACTCTCCTATTCTCGCTATACACCAAGTCACTTGGCTCTGTCATATCCTCACATGGTCTCTCCTATCATTGCTATGCAGACGACACACAATTAATCTTCTCCTTTCCCCCCTCTGATAACCAGGTGGTGAATCGCATCTCTGCATGTCTGGCAGACATATCAGTGTGGATGACGGATCACCACCTCAAGCTGAACCTCGGCAAGACGGAGCCTGCTCTTCCTCCCGGGAAGGACTGCCCGTTCCATGATCTCGCCATCACGGTTGACAACTCCATTGTGTCTCCTCCCAGAGTGCTAAGAACTTGGCGTGATCCTGGACACACCTGTCGTTCTCAACTAACATCAAGGCGGTGACCGTTCCTGTAGGTTCATGCTCTACAACATTCGCAGAGTACGACCTGCCTCACGCAGGAAGCGGCGCAGGTCTAATCCAGGCACTTGTCATCTCCGTCTGGATTACTGCAACTCGCTGTTGGCTGGCTCCCTGCCTGTGCCATTAAACCCCTACAATCATCAGAACGCCGCAGCCCGTCTGGTGTTCAACTTTTCCCAAGTTCTCTCACGTCACCCCTCGCTCCTCCGCTCTTCCACTGGCTTCCAGTTGAAGCTCGCATCCGTATAACAGCCATGGTGCTTGCCTACGGAGCTGTGAGGGGAACGGCACCCCGTACCTTCAGGCTCTGATCAGGCCTACACCCAAACAAGGGCACTCGCTTATCATCCACCTCTGGCCTGCTCGCCTCCCTACCTCTAAGGAAGTACAGTTCCTGCTCAGCCCAGTCAAACTGTTCGCTGCTCTGGCACCCACAATGGTGGAACAAACTCCCTCACGACGCCAGGTCAGCGGAGTCAATCACCACCTTCCGGAGACACCTGAAACCCACCTCTTTAAGGAATACCTAGGATAGGATAAAGTAATCCTTCTAACCACCCAACCCCCCTTAACAGAGGTTAGAATGCACTATTGTAAAGTGGTTGTTCCACTGGATATCATAAGGTGAATGCACCAATTTGTAAGTCGCTCTGGATAAGAGCGTCTGCTAAATGACTTAAATGTAAATGTAAATAACATCAGCTTTAGATAATTTTTGCCTGTTAACTAGCTAGTTTACGATTCACATATGAACTCAGCAAAAAAAGAAACGTCCCTTTTTCAGGACCCTGTTGTAAAAATCCAAATAACTTCACAGATCTTCATTGTAAAGGGGTTAAACACTGTTTCCCATGCTTGTTCAATGAAGCATAAACAATGAATGAATATGCACCTGTGGAACAGTCGTTAAGACACTAACAGCTTACAGGAGGTAGGCAATTAAGGTCACAGTTATGAAAACTTAGGACACTAAAGAGGCCTTTCTACTGACTCTGAAAAACACCAAAAGAAAGATGCCCAGGGTCCCTGCTCATCTGCATGAACGTGCCTTAGGCATGCTGCAATGAGGCATGAGGACTGCAGATGTGGCCAGGGCAATAAATTGCAATGTCCGTACTGTGAAACGCCTAAGACAGTGCTACAGGGAGACAGGACGGATAGCCGATCGTCCTCGCAGTGGCAGACCACGTGTAACAACACCTGCACAGGATCAGTACATCCGAACATCACACCTGCGGGACTGGTACAGGATGGCAACAACAACTGCCCGAGTTACACCAGGAACGCACAATCCCTCCATCAGTGCTCAGACTGTCCGCAATAGGCTGAGAGAGGCTGGACTGAGGGCTTGTAGGCCTGTTGTGAGGCAGGTCCTCACCAGACCACCGGCAACAACATCGCCTATGGGCACAAACCCACCGTCGCTGGACCAGACTGGACTGGCGATTTTGTCTTACCAGGGGTGATGGTCGGATTCGCGTTTATCGTCAAAGGAATGAGCGTTACAGTAAGGCCTGTACTCTGGAGCAGGATCGATTTGGAGGTGGAGTGTCATGGTCTGGGAAGATGTGTCACAGCATCATCGGACTGAGCTTGTTGTCATTGCAGACAATCTCAACGCTGTGCATTACAGGGAAGACATCCTCCTCCCTCATGTGGTACCCTTCCTGCAGGCTCATCCTGACATGAACCTCCAGCATGACAATGCCACCAGCCATACTGCTCGTTCTGTGCATGATTTCCTGCAAGACAGGAATGTCAGTGTTCTGCCATGGCCAGCGAAGAGCCTGGATTTCAATCCCATTGAGCACGTCTGGGACCTGTTGGATCGGAGGGTGAGGGCTAGGACCATTCCCCCAAAAAATATCCGGGAACTTGCAGGTGCCCCGGTGGAAGAGTGGGGTAACATCTCACAGCAAGAACTGGCAAATCTGGTGCAGTCCATGAGGAGGAGATGCACTGCAGTACTTAATGCAGCTGCCAGATACTGACTGTTTCTTTTGATTTTGACCCCCCCCCCCCCCCCTTTTGTTCAGGGACAAATTATTATATTTTCTGTTAGTCCCATGTCTGTCTGTGGAACTTGTTCAGTTTATGTCTCAGTTGTTGAATCGTGTTATGTTCATACAAATATTTACACATGTTAAGTTTGCTGAAAATAAACGCAGTAGACAGTGAGAGGACGTATCTTTTTTTGGCTTAGATTATCTAGCTGATAATAAAGTATAATGTTTGCTTTCTTGTTTCGTCTCTATTGAGGCATTGTCCTGGCTGGAAGAAGGGTCAGTGAATGGGGAAATGCAGCGTGAGGTAATACAGTAGGGGAGTGCTTGTCAAATTAAATAATTTATGCGTTCTCCACACTCTCGTCCTCACAAGAACGTACTCAAGAGAACGTCCTCGAAGAATGCACTTGGAGCATGAGAGTGTGGCGCACGGTAGTATACATATTCAGAAACACACACAGTTAACCCTGTGTTGTCCGCTGAGCAGTATCTGCTACCACACATCGACAACCTTTTTGCAGGATTAGCTGAGGGTCAAAAGTTGAGCAAAATCGACTTCTGGAAATCCTGCTCGCAGATGTATGTGTATGAAAAGTAAAAAGAGCTGCTGACCGTCGTGACACACAAGTGGATCTTCAGGTACTGTCGTCAACCGTTTGGTAGTGCACCCGCGCTGTTCCAGAGGGCGATGAGTCAGATCTTGAGTGGATTGCCAGGAGTGCAATGCTACCTGGATGACATCCTCATCACTGGAAAAGATGAAGAGGACCATCATCAGAACTTGGATGCAACCTTACAGAGATTGAAGGACTACGGCCTGCGAGTTCTTAAGGTCAAATGTGCATTCTTCCAATCATCAGTTGAATATAGGGGTGTGAACATTTAAACGTTTAAACGAGATTGGGATCCTTAACGTTAAGAAAAATCTATAACTTCACCCAACAAAATTAAAATCACAGTGCAGTTATCACAAAACATATTATTTTCTGTGTTATAGCCTAACTATATATACTATGGGCTTTTGAGACCTGGGAAAGTTGTATAATTTAAATAATACCAGAGAGGTGAACTTTAGGAACAGGCGAACTTTAGGCTACTTTGGTGAATTTGCGAGGCATGCAAGACGAGACATTGCAAGGTTCAGATTACCAAAACATATGCGCACCATGGTTTTTTCTGCCTACAACATCCTCTCTCTCCCTCGCGCTGGCTCGCCTGTGGCATATTCATTACACCAATTCCATTGCAAAAAGTTTAGGAACAAAAGCAAACATAACAAAACTGGGAGGGATCTACCTGAATTTGTCTAATAGAAACTCTTGTTTTAGTTGCAAACTGTTTGGACTAATGATTGCAACCCTGCTCTCTCTCTTTGCGAGTGTGTGTTCATTATTCGGTGTGTTGCGTGTAGAATATCCTAGCCTATTCATTGATGATAGGCCCTGCTTTACTGAAGTTGTGAGACATTGCAAGCCAAGAAATTGTAAGATACAGTATTCCATTGCGATAGATAGGCCGAGTGCACGGTTCTGACTGTCTGCCTGGTGGCCAACCTGCCTATACTGTGCCCCTCCCCTCTCTCTCTGTCCCTCGCTAGCTCGCTATGAAAGATGCAAGTGTTTGTGTTCTTGGAAGTACGGAAACTAATCAGTCTCCTCCATTCCAAAAACACTTAACTTCTTATTGCTGGGGGCAGTATTGAGTAGCTTGGATGAATAAGGTGCCCAGAGGTGCCCAGAGTAAACTGCCTGCTACTCAGTCCCAGTTGCTAATATATGCATATTATTAGTATATTTGGATAGAAAACACTCTGAAGTTTCTAAAACTGTTTGAATGATGTCTGTGAGTATAACAGAACTCATATGGCAGGCAAAAACCTGAGAAAAAATCTAACCAGGAAGTGGGAAATCTGAGGTTGGTCGTTTTTCAACTCATTCCCTATTGAAGATACAGTGGGATATTGGTCATGTTGCACTTCCTAAGGCTTCCACTAGATGTCAACAGTCTTTAGAACATTGTTTTATGCTTCTAATGTGAAGGGGGGCCGAATGAGAGGGGATTGAGTAAGGTCTCTCCCAGAGTGCCACGAGGTCACATGCGTGTTCATGTGAAAGTTAGCTTGAGTTCCATTGCATTTCTGAAGACAAAGGAATTCTCCGGTTGGAACATTATTGAAGATTTATGTTAAAAACATCCTAAAGATTGATTCTATACTTCGTTTGACATGTTTCTACGGACTGTATCGGAACTTTTTGACTTTTCGTCTGCTCCTAGTGGACGCGCTTCGTGAATTTGGATTTGTTTACCAAACGCGCTAACAAAAGGAGCAATTTGGACATCAATGATGGACATTATCGAACAAAACAAACATTTATTGTGGAACTGGGATTCCTGGGAGTGCATTCTGATGAAGATCATCAAAGGTAAGTGAATATTTATAATGTTATTTCTGACTTCTGTTGACTGCACAATATGGCGGATATCTTTTTGGCTTGTTTGGGCTCTGAGCGCCGTACTGAGATTATTGCATGGTTGGCTTTTTCCGTAAAGCCTTTTTGAAATCTGACACAGCGGTTGCATTAAGGAGAAGTGTATCTAAAGTTCCATGTATAACACTTGTATCTTTTATCAATGTTTATTATGAGTATTTCTGTAAATTGATGTGGCTCTCTGCAAAATCACAGGATGTTTTTGGAACTACTGAACATAACGCGCCAATGTAAACTGAGATTTTTTTATATGAACTTTATCGAACAAAACATACATGTATTGTGTAACATGAAGTCCTATGAGTGTCATCTGATGAAGATCATCAAAGGTTAGTGATTAATTCTATCTCTATTTCTGATTTTTGTGACTCCTCTCTTTGGCTGGAAAAATGGCTGTGTTTTTCTGTGACTTGGCTCTGACCTCTCATAATCGTTTGTGGTGCTTTCGCCAAAAAGCCTATTTGAAATCGGACACTGTGGTGGTATTAACAAGAAGTGTATCTTTAAAATGGTGTGAAATCCTTGTATGTTTGAGGAATTTTAATTACGAGATTTCTGTTGTTTGAATTTGGCGCCCTGCACCTTCCCTGGCTGTTGTCATATCGATCCCGTTAGCGATCTCAGCCCTAAGTTAATCTTAAGAGTCGATAACAAGCAGAATTGAATCTTGACACTCAGAAATGTGAGTCGACACCGGGAATCGATATGCAAGAAATCGAGGAATAAATTATTTTCGGCATAACAGTTGGAGAAATGTGGCAATAGGGTGACAAGTTAAATGATAAGGAAGTGAAAACTTTGAGAGGTGGAATTGAGGTACAATAATGGTAGTACATGTGCAATGCTTAATTAACCATCTGAAAGGGACCCAAACCGTGTGTGAAACCCAAATCATTGCTGGCAGCATCACAGCTGTATTGTGAATTCACGTAGAATTGTATGAATTTGTATTATCTTTTTAACGGAAAACCGATATTAAAAAATTGCTGTTTAAACGTTAAGAAAATTTGTCCATTTGTCACATCCCTAGTTGAATACCTCAGACAAGTCGTCGATGCTACGGGCCTTCACAAGGCTCTGTCTAAGGTCAAGGCCATCTTGGACGTCCCAGCTCCTCAGAAAGTCAGTGTTCTTTCCTGGGGTTACTGAATTACTATGTACACTTTTATATGTAGTATGCATCAGTTGCTTTGTTAGGACAAAACATGGAAATGGACAGAACAATGCTAGGAAGCATTCGTGAAAACCAAGCAAACATTCCTGAAATGAGGCACTTAAAACACTTTGACCGGTCATTGCCAATACAACTAGCTTGTGATCCTAGTCCATATGGTGTGGGAGCAGTCATTACTAGGGATGGGTACCGAAACCCGGTATTAAACAGGCCCCGGGGATAAATTATGAAAGACCGTAGTATCGATAAGCTCCGACGTTATCGGTTATGTTTTCAGTACTGGAGAAATTAAGAAAATACATGTCCTATTTATTATTACTACATAAACATTATCTTGCACATTTTACCTCATCAACTGTTTCTAATTTGCAATAGGATGAAAACATTTGTCTATGATGCATTTTCGCTATTCCCAATCCAGATCTCTCTCGCGTGGAGCCTGTGTCTCTCACACGCTACAGCACACACACACACACACACACACACACACACACACACACACACACACACACACACACACACACACACACACACACACACACACACAACACACAACACACAAACACACACACACACACACACACACACACACACACACACACACACACGAAAGAGCCTGCTCTTAATTAGTGACGATGGCAGAGAGAACTAAACGTTCAAAAGTGTGGTAACACTTCACCAGAGTCGATGCTGACAATGCTCGTTGCCACAAGTGCAACAAGCCTTTTGCTTGTAAGGGCGGAAACACGAGCAATCTGTCCAAACATCTATCGAAAGTGCATCATGTACAGGCAAAGAAATGCACAATTTTTGACTGCCTAGCTCGTAGTTTATCTCTCATTGCCCAATCTACATTAGGTATGTATGCTAGCAGCCTAGAGCCCACACACAGAGTTAACTAAATTATGCGAACATGGGTTCATGATCAAAAGTAATCATTAGCCAGCTAATTGTTTAGCTATGGGTGCGTTCATAAATTCAAACACACATTTAAAGATTTTGCCAATTTTTTGTTAATGTTGCAGCCACAATGAAGCAACCCACTCCTCCCACTAATACCGCTGGTCCAAGCCAAAGACAAGCCCAAAGCCCCTTCATACTGGCAGCTAGTGGGAGGATGACTGAGGAGAGGGTGAATGAGTGCCACCTAGCCTTAACCAAGTTCATAGTGAAAGGCCTACACCCCTTTGCAACAGTGGAGTCCAAGGGCTTTAGGTAACAGTCTGTCAGTATATTGTTGTATTCATTTTTAGGATATAGTAGTATAAAAGGGTTATATGTTAGTCCCATCACTCCACAATACAATACACAACAATACAATAATTGAATAATGATAGTTTTCATGTGTTGAATTATCTTTTTTTACTGTAGGGAGATGAGCAAGGCACTCAACACCAAATATACCCCTCCGTCCAGGAGTTACCTCAGTGACACAATAATTCCTACCTGGTATGGTATAGAAAAGGCCAATGTGATCACTGAGCTGAAGGATGTGCCAAAGCTGGCCATCACATCAGACGGGTGGACCAGCCTCTGTCAGGACCACTATCTCACTGTTACAGTGCACTACACAAGCCAGGGCAGTGTAAAACAGAAGGTCCTCCATACCAGGGCAGTGTACAAATCGCAAACTGGCGAAGTAGTGGCAGAGCAAGATTGTAGCTGTGACTGTTGATAATGCTTGCAATATGGATGTTGCCATCAAAATAGGATGCTTTGCACACACATTGAATCTGGCAGCGAAGAAAATCGACAATATTACTTCCATTGATAAATGTGCAGCCCGAATCAGAGCAGTGGTCGTGGGGTTCAAGAGATCCTCGACAGTCTTGATGGAAAAGCAGCAGCTCCTTGGTAAGAAGCCAGTTCAATCTATTAAAGTATTATTTTGAAATTCCCACATTTAACAATTTAATTCAATATTCAAGTGTGCGGTAATTAAATGCATGTTGTTTTTTGTTGTCGTTTCAGGCCTTCCGCAACACTTACTTATCCTTCAGATGGAACTCGCTCTATCTAATGATAGAGAAATTCATGGATCAGTATCCAGTGATTCAAGCAGCAGCCTTGGACCCACGATTGCGAAAAGCAATGACCAAGGACAACCTTCCATAAGGCTGAGGAGTTTGACAATCCTCTATACATCCACACTGTGTGTGCCATGTGAAAAGAATGCCACCTGTGAACAGATCATACCCATCCTCCAAAAACTGGATGAGCACTTCACTGTGAAGCATGAAGATACAACGTTTGTGACAACCATCAAAGTGAAGGTGTGGGAGAATCTCTCCGAGTGCCATCAGGATGAGGACATTCAAGCCATCCTGCATAAGACCACAGCAATGGACCCCAGAATTAAAGGGAGGCCGGTGAGTGGATAGGCTGAGGAAGGCAACTGTTGAGGCCAATGTGACAGGAGCAACACCAGGGCTGTCAGAGGAGCAGGAGCAGACAGGCACAGAGCACCAGCAACAGGAGGAGTCTGAAGGAAAGGAAATGGAGGAGACAGTCACTCTGTTGTACAAAACAAGGAGTGCCTTGGAGGAGCTGTTCTCAGAGGAGTACAGGGAGTTGAGGTTGACGATCCAACAGGACACCTCGCCCCTCAGCGAGCGTGTTGACCTAGAGGTCGAGCTCTACAAAGGCCTGCCTCCCATCCCCATGGCTGAAGATCCTGTGACGGTGGGAGAAGAGAGCTACTCTGTCCCTCCTCACAAACATTGCAACAAGCTACCTCTGTGCTCAAGCCTCCTCCACCCCTAGCGAGAGGGTATTTTCGACTGCAGGGGAACATAATAAGCCAGGAGAGGTCCCAACTTCTGCCAGAGAAGGCAAATATGTTGATCTTTCTCCAGAAGAACTGCTAAGGACTGTTAATTATTTTGCAGACTACCTGCATACCCCACCTGTTTTGCTCTACATGTATACCACTGTACTTTCTTTTGCAGGAAAATATTGTTTATTTCATTTGTTTTACATTTCCATCATCACAACATTAGAGTCTATAATAGTGATTTGTTCAAAACATTGCTGTTTCTTTAACTGTAAATAATTGTTATTTTATTTATTTTACATTTCAGAAAATAAAGCAATGTTAATTCTGTTCTTAATTTGGTTCGTTTTTTTTCGTAAAAAATTGCAAAAAGAAACGATAAGAATACCGTTAAAGTACCGGATAGATAAGCAGTATCGGTAAGAGTAGTAATAAAAATAAATAAAAAAGTCAAAGGGTGTGAATACTTTCTGAAGGTCTTCCAATTGTGCAACTGCTGTTAGCATCCAAAGATTATCCAACTTGAATAAATGCTTGGAGGTAAGGACGACAGCAGTGGTGTAGCCTACAGGCGATACGGGTATCACTTATTATTGATAACTAGGCTACATAGCGCATTGACGTGAATCACACTCCTGCTCTCTGATTTAGCTATTTGCACCTTATAGATTGTGGATGTTGTGGATGGCTGTTAATTTTTTTACCCAATAATGGTTGAATTGAAGAAGTTTAAACTGCTTGTCAATCATTGTTTTTGCTACCAGGGGTGTATTCATGACGGAAAAACCTTTACTGTTTACGAACCAAACGGAAGCTAACAGAGCAAAAGGAGAGTTTATATTAGACAAATTCAGGTAGGTCCCTTCTCGTTTCATTCTGTTTAAGAAATGTTTTGCAACAGAATCAGAATAATGAATACGCCCCCCAGTGGACAGCCAGTGAAAAATGAACTCTAGCAACAGCCGGATAGTGCGTATCCCAGCCTATGGAATAAAAGTCTGAGTTCCTCCCTTCTAAACTCCCCCATAGTATTGCGCTCCATACTGTATGATTTTATTGCTTAATCTAATTTGTGCTTATTAAAAAAAAATCCATAGACCTAACGGACAGATGCTCAAACTCCAACTCACACTTTGTTAGACTTAAACAGCTGCAAATTATTGAGATATCAAAGTGTCACCAACGAAAATGTAAACAACAGGCCTATAGCAAATGCAGCATTTGGAATACATTTTTCACATGCAATTACCACTTTTCGGTAGTGCTCAAAGCATGCCATTCCAAGAGCAGTATTTTTTTCCCCACTCGAAGCAATGAACCTAATCAGTCCTCCGAGACAACAAAATCATAAACAACAGAGTCGGCTAATTAGTCCTTAGTTTTGGGGTTATGCTCAGATAAATGTTGGCTAATCTATATTTCCAAGTCCTATTCTTAAAAATCTAGGGGTATTAAATTAATTGGAATTGGATCTGAGCGATTTCGGTTAGATGGGCCATCTGTTTAGGGTTAGCAGTATGGTTAAGGTTCGGGTTAAGGTTAAGGTTAGGTTTAAGAGCAGATTTTATGACTTTGTGGCTGTGCCAGCTACTAACCTGCACCTCTTAAGTGGAAAGTAATCATATTACGTTACTGAGTTTGGGTAATTTAAAAGTTATGTTGGTAATTACAATTTTGGACAGGTAACTAGTAACTCTAACGGATCACATTCAGAAAGTAACCAACCCAAGCCTGACTATTATGAGAAAAACTTGGATTATATTAATATTGATATGAAATATATGTATATGCATGGAAATAAATGATTGATCTATTATGAATTTGGCTGTATGGATTCATAAACTTTTTGGGGGGGCTTTTTTGTCAACAATGCGGCCTCATTAACCTGGGCACAGTGGCCAGGCAAACCCCCCTCGAGTGGAGCAGGGGGGGCCTCATAAAAAAAAGATTACCAGTATTATTWTTTTTTTTAACTATGCCCAGCTCACGAGGCCTCTTGATCATGTGAGGCCTAAAGCAATTGCCCCTCCTGCCTAATGGTAAGTCTGCCACTGCTGGTGGCCTGGACTGGATGGAAGCATTGAGGAGAAAGCAAAAACATGTTCCTCATGTCAGAAGGGTCACAACATACCTCAACTTGCACCTTTTTATCCGTGGGGTTGGTCAGGGGAGGCGTGGCAACGCATACACCAACTTCACAGGTCCATTAGAAGACAGTGCAACCTCATGGCAAAAGGTTGCCATCATGAGGTCTACTACTGCTGACAAAAACATCAAGAAGCTTGGGGAAGTGTTTAGTCGGTTCGGTTCACCACTCATTAGCAACAACAGAATGCAGCTAGTGTCCCAAGAAATCGGCATGTTCCTACATGTGAATGGCATACAGCACAACAGGTCCGCGCCGTATCATTCATCTACCAAAGCGCTGGCACAAAGGTTCGTACAGACGATGAAACATGCCTTGAAAGCGTCTCATGGTCAAAGGAGACTGCACCAATGCTTGAACAGCTTCCTGCTATCCTACAGGAACACACCTCACGCAACCACCAAGGCTTCACCTGTATCGCGACTCATGAAGCGAGAGCTACGCACAAGCTTCGACCTACTCAAACCTCAGAACCAAAAGGAGACTGTAGAGTCAAGTCAAACGTTGTGAACTGAGAGCAAAGGACAGAGCTGGAGAAACTGTCTTAGCTAGGAACTGCCTCAAAGAACCAAAGTGGGTTCCTGCTTTGGTCATTGCTCAGACTGGTCCTGTGTCCTACACTGTCCAGACTGCAGAGGACATCATCTGTCAAAGGCACGCATATCAGTTACTGTTGAGTAAAGCAACATCGACAGATCCACCAGTCATGAGTGGTCCAGAACTGTTATTAAGTGACACCCTGACTCAGCAGTCGTCAGCTAGGAGCTCACAGTCACATTCTCAGGACACTTACTCAGCCACACCCACAAAAGTACACAACAAGACTGCGACACAGGCTACTCACATGCCTACACCTGTGTCAACGCCACAGTCCAAGGAGGTTGTTAAGAGTCAGGTTCACCGCATTACCATATGAGAAAGAGGCTGGCATCTAGATGCTTGGACTTGTTTGTTTTGTATTAGGGTTGTACCATTAGCACCTCCATATTTGTGCTGCAGAGCATCATGGATAATATGCGTGTTGAGACGATCATTTTCTAGATAAATTATTGTCAGAATGTTAAATTTTTTGTTGCGTCGATTTTTTTCGTGACGCAAACGTGGTTAACTAACAGACTCTACTTGCGTCAGAATCTTTATTTTTACAGAAAAATAACAAACATTGCTGGAAATGTAAGTTTAAGTCAGTCAGTAACGTTAGGCTATTGGCGTTTAAATGAAATAGCCTGATTGCAAACATACTGGCCTTGTCTTGCGTACGCCTATAGCCTGCATCGTGCAATGAAATAGCAGCATTTTATCTCTTCATTTATACTAGGACCAGCAAACAGCTGTTGCAACGTGCGCCTCTGTCCTTCAATAAAATCGCCCTGCCGGTTAACAATAGCGCGCCAAAGCTGCGTAATTATTAGGCTGTTCGGTTAACATCATCTGTGTAAAATGTATGCGTAAACGCTTATTAACATTGACAAATGTGTGAGTCATTATGAATGTCTTACCTTATATAGAGGTACATAGAACGGCACGTTATCGCACCAGGTCGAAATTCAGTATCCTCTCTCGTGTCCTTATGCTCTCATTGAGCAAATGTGATGTTACTATCCTATCCGACGATTGATGAGGAGCCCCGACAAACTGGTTGCAAGCTGCGCTCACCTCAGCATCATCCCTCCCATATCACAGAGAAATCCGAAAGTACCTTGCTAATGAAAGAGAACAGACTGGAACCCAATGTAGGGTCGGTCTAACCACGTGAATATGGAGGCTATAGCCTACAATATCAGACGGACAAACCATTTGCCTGGTTGACTGGTAGACTACCTACAGTGTAAACCGTCAAATGATACCATATACCACGGAAATACTAGACTTGGATGGAGTTGCCGTGGTTACAGTAATGGCACCATTTCAACTACACAGATAGGGCTGACATAGATGGATGGATTTGTTTGAAATAACGTTCAATGATGTTACTTAGTGGTCTGCACGTGATCCTTCATATATTGATATGAAGGTCACCCTTACGAAAAAAGATTGCAGTCAGAGTGCAGTACTACTGCAAATACTGCGTCCAAAATAACTATTTTTACTGCAGTGATTTTGCAGTGTAACTGCAGTTAGAGTGCAGTAGTAATTCTGCAATTAATGCCTCCAAAATACCCCAATCGACTGCAGTTACTGCACTTTTACTGCAGTTTCAAACTGCAATCTTTTTTTGTATGGCCAATGAAGGGTAGTCACCAAATGGAGCTAAAGCAGAGTAAGAGCTATTATCTGTTTTTCCTTTCATCATAATGAATAAGACGGGGGACTTGATCCTAAATCAACACTTTGTGGATATGGGCACAGATGGTTTAGAATTTGTGAGTCATCAATGAGTTGAAGTGTTTTGAAATTACATCAATTGATGTGGTATAGCCTACCACATTGGGTAATCTGGATATTATTAATCTGAAACTAGGTTGAAACATCAGGGCATTTTGGGACATGAGATCCATAAAGGAATGCACTGCAGTCACGACTTCAAGGTCAAACAGTGTGTGGGATTTGGTGTTGTAGGATTTGTCTGTTGCTCAGCTCTCAGTTGACGTTACATCCATCTCTACAAACCTGCTTCCCATGTTTACTTTCAGTTCCTCTTACATCAAAACCCCCAGCAGGATTTAGCATTAGCAGACCATCCAAACAAGCCGTGTTAGATAAAGACAGCAATCTCTGCACAGCATGACAAAGTATGTGTGACACTAATGCCCTCGTGGTAGATAATATATCACAATTCACTGACCTAATTGATTACCCTCCCTTCCCACCTGCAATTAACCAAAAATGGGCACAGAGACAGACAGTAACTTGTCTGCATTCCTGTTATCAATATCCACTTACCATTGAAAGACAGATGCGTTCATGGACAATTCACACCGATTGACCCACCCACGGTGTACGAAGCTCAGACCTACAAATTTAAATGGACGGCTTGCTTTCTCCCCTCAAAGCCTTAAACTCTTGTCTACTATTCCAAACAACATATTGTGCACTTCCATAGTGGCTTGTTATTTATTTTTTATTCATGCATAGCCTACTAAATACACAACTCTTTTCACATTAATAAAAAAACACCTTTCATAAAGAGAATGCAAATTAAAGAACACTTCAGTAAAATGTTCTATGAAGCTCATATCTATATCAAATCAAATTGTATTTGTCACATGTGCTAAATACAACAAGTGTAAACTTTACCGTAATAATGCTTACGAGCCCTTTCCCAAAAATACAGTTAAAAAGTAAGAAAATTAACAAATAGATCAAAAGATTGTTCATCATCTACTGTATAATGATAATAACGATTGTACATGTTCACGAGCAGCTATAACATACAGTTATGTTATGCATTACATTATATGTAGCATAAGGCATTATGACAATACATTATGAACAGGGTACTCATAGGAGGTGTTACCAAACTATAATTCAACAGTATGACTAACGAGAGTATTGGACTTCATTTGATCAGGTCAAAATGGTGACATGACTGTTCCATGCCCATATTCCTGATACTAGGAGAGATTGAGACTGACGAAAAATCCAAAACAGAGGCTTAAATGCAAAAATAGATACGATCGCGGAATATTCCACTACAGGAAGCACATTTTGTATTTTTGTATTTGTATTTATTAATAAAGGATCCCCATTAGCTACTGCCAAGGCAGCAGCTACTATTCCTGGGGTCCAGCAACATTAAGGCAGTTATATACAATTTAAAATATTACATGACATTACATTTCATAACAATATATCCAATACATTTAGTGTGTTCTCTCAGGCCACTACTCCAGTATCACATATTTACTATACAACATCCATGTGTACATGTGTGTAAGAGTGCGTGTCTTATCATGTGTATGTGTGTCTATTTACAGTCCCCGCTGTTCAATAAGGATTATTTTATCTGTTTTTAAAAATATGATTCTACTGCTTGCATCAGTTACCTGATGTGGAATAGAGTTCCATGTCTCTATATAGTACTGTGCGCCTGTAACGGTCGTCTTTAGGTGAGAGATTGGCCCAAGGCGCAGCGGGTGATGAATACATAGTGATTTATTTAAACAAAGACGAAACACGAAGAACACTTGAGAAATTACTAAATAATAAACGAAGTCAACAGACCTGAACAAACGAACTTACAATATACGAAGAACGCACGAACAGGAACAGACTACATACACGAACGACAAAACGAAACAGTCCCGTGTGGTAACATATACGGACACGGAAGACAACCACCCACAACAAACAATGTGAAACAACCTACCTATATATGGTTCTCAATCAGAGGAAAACGTCAAACACCTGCCCCTGATTGAGAGCCATACAAGGTCAATTAACACTGACACTTAAAATAGAACAAACAACACAGACTGCCCACCCAGCTCACGTCCTGACCCACTAAACACAACTATACAAAAGGAAAACAAGGTCAGGAACATGACAGCGCCTTCCATAGTCTGTTCTTGACTTGGGGATTGTGAAGAGACCTTTGGTGGCATGTCTTGTGGGGTATGCATGTGTATCCGAGCTGTGTGCTAGTAGTTTAAATAGACACCTCGGTGCATTCAGCTTGTCAACACCTTCTTACAAAAACAAGTAGTGATGAAGTCAATCTCTCCTCCACTTTGAGCCATCAGAGATGTACATGCATATTATTAATGTTAATGTACATTTAAGGGCCAGCCGTGCTGCCCTGTTCTGAGCCAATTGTAATTCTCCGAGGTCCCTCTTTGTGCCACCTGACCACACGACTAATCAGTAGTCCAGGTGCGACAAAACTAAAGCCTGTTGGACCTGCCTTGTTGATTGTGTTGTTAAAATGGCAGAGCAGCACTTTATTATGGACCGACTTCTCCCATCTTAGCTACTGTTGTATCAACATGTTTTCACCATGATAGTTTACAATCCAGGGTTAGTCGAAGCAGTTTAGTCACCTCAACTTGCTCAATTTCCAAATTTTTTATGACAAAATGTAGTTGAGATTTAGGGTTTAGTGAATGATTTGTCCCAAATACAATGCTTTAAGTTTGTGAAATATTTAGGACACCCTTAATTTATTCCTTGCCACCCATTCTGAAACTAAATGTACCTCTTTGTTAAGTGTTGCAGTGATTTCACTCGCTGTAGTAGCTGACGTGTATAGTGTTGAGTCATCCGCTTACATAGACACACTGGCTTTACTCAAGGCCAGTGGCATGTCATTAAAGATTGAAAAAAGTAAGGGGTCTATGCAGCTGCCCTGGGGAATTTCTGATTCTACCTGGATTATGTTGGAGAGGCTTCCATTAAAGAACACCCTCTGTGTTCTGTTAGACAGTTAACTCTTTATCCACAATATAGCAGGCGGTGTAAAGCCATAACACATACATTTTTCCAGCAGCAGACTATGATCAATAATGTCAAAAGCTGCACTGAAGTGTAACAAAACAGCTCCCACAGTCTTTTTATCATACCTTTCTCTCACCCAATCATCAGTCATTTGTGTAAGTGCCGTGCTTGTTGAATGTCCTTCACTATAAGCATGCTGAACGTCTGTTAGCACTGTATCTGGTCAAACACAATCTTTCCCAAAGGTTTACTAAGGGTTGGTAACAGGCTGATTGGTCGGCTATTTGAGCCAGTAAAGGGGGCTTTACTATTTACTAAATTACTTTAGCTTCCCTCCAGGCCTGAGGGCACACACTTTCTAATAGGCTTAGATTGAAGATATGGCTAATAGGAGTGGCAATATCGTCCGCTAATATCCTCAGTAATTTTTCATCCAAGTTGTCAGACCCCAGTGGCTTGTCATTGTTGATAGACAAACACTTCTTCCTCACTCACTTTACGGAATTCAAAATTACAATGCTTGTCTTTCATAATTTGATCAGTTGTACTTGGATGTGTGGTGGCAACATTTATTGCTGGGAAATCATGCCTAATTTGATAATCTGGCTAATAAAAAAAAATGACAAAGGTGCAGTTTTCAAAGAATTGTATAACTTCTCAACATGGTGACCCTACTTTACTCAAAGGTGCAATCTGCAGTTCAAACAACAACAAAGCAGACACCTTGCCACTGTTTTTGTAAACAGCTGAGGAATGTGGCTGGAGTAATGTAAGGACTCTCAAATAGACAGAACTATGGATGCAAGGACATGAAATCAAAATAGTTTTATCTGTAGGCCAGTGCTCTGGACAGCAGACAATGCCATTTTTAAAGGTAATTCCCAATTTATCAGCGTTTACTGTGAATGTGTAAAGAACGTCATGCTGCTTGTTTAGTGAGTACTGCTTCCCCCTGATTCAGCTCATACCGAAGCTCGAACACAAGACTGAGCGATGGGGCTGGACAAATGTAACCACTCTCAAATTTATAGACAGAACTATGGACGCAAGGAGTAAGGAGTTTTAATCCTTAATTGAGGCTATACATTGTTTGTTCACATTTACAATTTTTACAAACATTGGAGTTAAACAAGTTTATATATTGGGTTCTGATGGGGTATGACAGTTGAACTAAGCTCATAAAGCATTTCTAAGTTATGTTATTCAATAATGAATCAATGGGTATATATCATTCATTTAATGTCCAAAAATGAATGTATCAATCCCAGATTGCCCCAAATAAAAGATCCCGTTAAGTGTTTTATAATCATATTACAATATATCATTACAATTATTATTATTAGGGCTGTCAGAGTTAATCAATTAACTCAAGTTAACATTTTGTCATTTTAGTGAACACATTTGGTATTACCGTGAATAATCGCATTCACTGAAAGCGTTCAAAATACACTAAAAACATCCAAAATGCATCGTCTAAAATTAACAAAATCAAGATTTGAATATTCTTATAATACTTTAAAAATATATATATCTTCAGTTACAGTTCAATTTAAGCAAATTCTGCATTTGCGATTAATCGTGATTATTCACAGCAAATCCTGCGATTAACTCGATTACATGTTTTTATTGTTTGACAGCCCTAATTATGAATGTTGCTCAGCTCATTATCGAAAACAGTAACAGGAGGTATACAATATGCATTCAGTAGACAAGTTATAACTAATGTTCCCTCTAAACTGTGCATGTGAGCGGGCGCACAGTAACGGAGACTGCCGGGCAGCTCCCTGTCACGCCCTGACCATAGTGAGCCATTGTTTCTCTATGGTGAAGTGGGTCAGTGCGTGACTGGGGGTGATCTAGTTTATTTATATCTATGTGGTGTTCTAAGTTTATTTTTCTATGTTGGTGATGGGTTTGATACCCAATTAGAGGCAGCTGGTAATCGTTGTCTCTAATTGGGGATCATATTTAAGTAGCTGTTTTTCCCACCTGTGTTTATGGGATATTGTTTTGAGTTAGTGCACGTAGCATCTCTGTACTCACGGTTCGTTGTTAGTTTATTGTTTATTTGTTTTTGTCTTTGTCTTTGCTAAGTTTCACTTTATTCATTAAATTATGTGGAACTCAACATCCGCTGCGCCTTGGTCCGACATTTATTCCAACGAATGTGACACTCCCCCAGGACTGCTGCACAGAGTGCAGTAGAAATATCAGCCCATGAAGAGAAGCACGAGATTGAACATCACTTGTCGTTCTAGAGTTTTCCCTGTTAGTTAACACTATCAATGTTTCCCTTTAATGTGGCAATTGTGGTTAAATCAACCCTATATTAGCAACTTTCAATGCAACATACTGAAACAAAACAAACTATACAAGAGATTTTGCTGTAGGCAGAACGCTTCGGAGTAGGATTCTGTAATAATGGTATGGGAATAATAATGCATTTTGTTTTGTAAAATCTCATGGAATGTAGGCCTACATTGAACACCACACATTGGCTGCTACTGTAGGCTGAATGATAGAACAGCTATTTCCATGTTAAAATATTATGGGATGCATTTTCTCCATTGTTTTTGATGGTAGGAACTATATTATGATTAAATAGCCACAGTAGGCTACTTGGTCACTGTTAAAACTGTAACTTAAAGCATGTACAGCCTCAGTGTTCACAGTAAACGTGCTGGAAGTTGCACAGAATTTTGAAGTTTGCGCTCAGCAGAATGTTTTTGAGGGAACATTGGTCATAACACCTTTATCAGTGTCGCAGTATCATCCATTACAACCTAAATGGCACATTTATTCAAAATCATTCATTAGGAGTTTTCATAATAATTCCCAGGAGTAATGATAGCCTGATGACAGACTTCAGCTATGGCCTACTACATTTTGACTGCATTTTAACCCATTATGTGTCTGTTTAATTAATGCATTATCTATGGACTTAATATGAAGTGCTATCAATGATTCTTTACACATCTTGTGTGTAATATCATACATTTCTCCCTAGGAGAAACCAACGTGGTCTCCCAGGGACTTCTAATTCAACTTTGGTTTGAATGCTGTCCGATGCAAAAGCCCACTAGGCCACTAGTATATTTGCAAAGTGTTTCAGAGTTTAATTGCTTTGCTCGACCATTATGCATTGGCGCGCACTCCTCATAATGGATTGGGCAATGCCTCTCACAATCAGAATCCCTAGCCATCCGACTCCAACGTTTTTTCCTGAGAATGTCTTCACCCATTAGACAAGTTAATTAAAATTAGTTTTTGATTGAAGGATGGGTAGATAAGTAGGCTATTTGATCAATCAGATGGTTGCAGAAGATTTACTGTGCTGGAAGGAGTTTTTTGTTCATCTGTCAGTATTGAAGTTTGTTGAATTTAGTGTGCTAAATTACATTTTGTCTCAGGAGGCTGAAAATGTTGTGTTTCTGAAGCAGCATGTGTATACTTATTGGAATATCGTTTTTGAAAGGCTGAACAGTTAATTTTTTTAAATCCATATACACTGAGTATACAAAAATTTATGAACTCTGTCCATGACATAGACTGACCAGGTGAATCCAGGTGAAAGCTTTGATCCCTTATTGATGTCACTTGTTAAATCCACTTCAATCAGTGTAGATGAAGGGGAGGAGACAGGTTAAATACGTTTTTTTAAGCCTTGAAACAATTGAGACATGGATTGTGTATGTGTTCCATTCAGAGAGTGAGTGGGCTAGACGAAAGATGTAAATGCCTTTTAATGGGGTATGGTAGTAGGTGCCAAGTGCACTGGCTTGAGTGTGTCAAGAACTGCAACGCTACTGGGTTTTTCATGCTCAACATTTTCCCATGTGTATCCGTTTTTAGTATGTGATCTCCGCGGGACTTGGCCATGACCTGGCCATGCTAGCTCCATGCTCATGCCACACTGGACCAATTCACGATAGATGGCCACAACCCTGTATGTAAGTGTCCGTGACTGAAGTACTTGTTAATTTCAGTCAGCTTTGTGGTCCTGAAGGTAGTGTAAATAACTAGATTTGTGTTTGAAATATCTGTCAAATGACAAATGTACACGTTGTACCTGAAATATGTTTCCACTAGAATATTGATTTGATGTTCTTGGAATGTTAAACAAGCCCAAAATATCTATTTATAATAAGTAAGTAAATAAGTAATTTAACTATTCTATTCATCGCATTAAATGCAGAATTTAGTTGTTAAATTAGAAAACCTTTTCTCAAGGTCTGTCCCCTGACCCCCCTACTATGGTTTTCCCACTGAATCTAGACCATTTCCACTACTGGGTAACAATATCCATGCACCGTATGTGATGAATATAACAGTAATATAACGTAACAATGGCCAATGGCCTGTGTGTGCAAAACACTTCCTGACTACAACCAACCCCTCTTCAAATGTGGCAATGATTTTGCCTATCAAATGAGATCCCGAGATTAAGTCAGCTCTTTTTCCACAATGGGCACCCAGCCTCCTCCTCATTGAGTGGCACATATCTGGCTGCATCTCCAGCATAAAAGTGATGACTGGTCACGGGACTTGTTTTGATTCGTCTGAAATCTGCACGAAACAAAACAACAGAATGATCCACCCCGGCCTTACCCCCCATACCACCCTTAGTTAGGGCCAGCAGCTAAATCCGTGCTTTTGTGTGCCACATAGTTGTGTGCATTTGTCAGCAATGGTAAAGGGGGATAGATGAAGGGGAGGGGTCTGTTAAGCTTTCCCAATGAAGAGAGAGAGAGCGATGCAACCACCAAAGCAAATTTAACCTCACTAACCACAATTATTGCCAAAGGTTTGTGGCTTGGTGGTCGAAACAGTAAAAGTGTAGGGTCAAACAAACAGGATTTCTTTCTGGGGGACTCTGGTATGGGATTAAATTATGACTGTAGGCAAATCCCCCTACTCAACCACAATACTGACCAAAGAGGCTTGGATAGGCCTGTAAGAGACCAGCTGTGCTTACTGGATGAACACCACATACTACAATTAACAGATTTGTTTTTATATATTATTTTTTTAATGAATGTATATGCTGCCTTCTCCCTCTTACATACTGTATGTATCTTCCTGCAATTTAGCTGCCTGTTTAGGTGTATGATCAACGCCCACAGCTATTCACCAGAGATTTGAAGTTGGAACAGAGTGGAGAATGTTTGCTCAGTCTGAGATAGAGGTACAGTATACATATTTGGAATGGAGCAGCAAAACCAATGAGCAGAGAGGGGATGAAATGTGAATATTCATTTTTGTCATCCCGCTAAAGAGATTAGGGGAACGATAATCCACAGGAAGGTCTCTTACCGGTAAATCCTAGAGCTGATTAGACCGCAGCACAAGGGAAAGTGAGACATCAGCGCTCATTTGCACCTCAAACATATCATCATGATGCACATAAAAGGGACAATAATTATCACTGCTAGGGGAGTTGTCATGTGCGACTCATACAGCCCAAAACACATTGACATGATGATACAAGTTGTTTTACCCATTTTCAATGTAAAGAACAACTTATTATTGGATTGTATATCATGATAGTACAGTAATTATCTCATCACCGGGGGAAGGATATTTCAGTCAAAAGTGAAACAGAGGCATGTAAACATTGGTTCAGCCACAAAGACACTGAGCCACCTCATGAGTTGAGTCAAAAGGTTGCAGGACTGATCCTTGGATCCATCCACACAGGAGTTTCTTCAGACAACTTTGCTCATCTCCTATTGCTACAGCGAACTGGGTGGGACATAAACTCAGCAAAAAAAGAAACAGCCCTTTTTCAGGACCCTGTCTTTCAAAGATAATTCGTAAAAATCCAAATAACTTCACAGATCTTCATTGTAAAGGGTTTAAACACTGTTTACCATGCTTGTTCAATGAACTATAAACAATTAATGAACATGCACCTGTGGAACGGTCGTTAAGACACTAACAGCTTACAGATGGTAGGCAATTAAGGTCACAGTTATGAAAACTTAGGACACTAAAGAGACCTTTCTACTGACTCTGAAAAACACCAGAAGAAAGATGCCCAGAGTCCATGCTCATCTGCGTGAACGTGCCTTAGGCATGCTGCAATGAGGCATGAGGACTGCAGATGTGGCCAGGGCAATAAATTGCAATGTCCGTACTGTGAGATGCCTAAGACAGCGCTACAGGGAGACAGGACGGACAGCTGATCGTCCTCGCAGTGGCAGACCACGGGTAACAACACCTGCACAGGATCGGTACACCCGAACATCACACCTGCGGGACAGGTAGGAGGATGCCAACAACAACTGCCCGAGTTACACCAGGAACGCACAATCCCTCCATCAGTGCACAGATTGTCCGCAATAGGCTGAGAGAGGCTGGACTGAGGGCTTGTAGGCCTGTTGTAAGGCAGGTCCTCACCAGACATCACCGGCAACAACGTTGCCTATTGGCACAAACCCACCTTTGCTGGACCAGACAGGCCTGGCAAAAAGTGCTCTTCACTGACGTGTCAGCGTTTTGTTTCACCAGGGGTGATGGTCGGATTCGCGTTTATCGTCGAAGGAATGAGCGTTACACCGAGGCCTGTACTCTGGAGCGGGATCAATTTGGAGGGGGAGGGTCCGTCATGGTCTGGGGCGGTGTGTCACAGCATCATCGGACTCATATGGTACCCTTCCTGCAGGCTCATCCTGACATGACCCTCCAGCATGACAATGCCACCAGCCATACTGCTCGTGCTGTGCATGATTTCCTGCAAGACAGGAATGTCAGTGTTCTGCCATGGCCAGCGAAGAGCCCGGATCTCAATCCCATTGAGCACATCTGGGACCTATTGTAATCGGAGGGTGAGGGCTAGGGCCATTCCCCCCAGAAATGTCCGGGAACTTGCAGGTGCCTTGGTGGAAGAGTGGGGTAACATCTCACAGCAAGAACGGGCAAATCTGGTGCAGTCCATGAGGAGGAAATGCACTGCAGTACGTGAGAGTGTAGCGGTACCACACCAGATACCTGACTGTTACTTTTGATTTTGACCCCCCCCCCCCCCCTTTGTTCAGGGACAATTATTCCATTTATGTTAGTCACATGTCTGTGGAACTTGTTCAGTTTATGTCTCACATGTTAAGTTTGCTGTAAATAAACGCAGTTGACAGTGAGAGGGCGTTTCTTTTTTTGCTGAGTTTAGATAATTTATTCAGGCCAGTGGTTCCCAAGCTTTTTATAGTCCCTTACCCCTTCAAACATTCAACTTCCAGCTGCGTACCCCCTCTAGCACCAGGGTCAGCGCACTCTCAAATGTTGTTTTTTGCCATCATTGTAAGCCTGCCACACACACACACACACTATACGATACATTTATTAAACATTAAGAATGATTTTTGTCACAACCCGGCTCGTGGGAAGTGACAAAGAGCTCTTATAGGACCAGGGAACAAATATTAATATAATAATAATAATAATCAATAATTTTGCTCTTTATTTAACCATCTTACATATAAAACCTTATTTGTTCATCGAAAATTGTGAATAACTCACCACAGGTTAATGTGAAGGTTGTGCTTGAAAGGATGCTCATAACTCTGCAATGTTGGGTTGTATTGGAGAGAGTCTCAGTCTTAAATCATTTTCCACACACAGTCTGTGCCTGTATTTAGTTTTTATGCTGTGAGGGCCGAGAATCCACTCTCACATAGGTACAGTACATGGTTGCAAAGGGCATCATTCTCTTAACAGCGCGATTTGCCAAGGCAGGATAATCTGAGCGTAGCCCAATCCAGAAATCTGGCAGTAGCTTCTGATTAAATTCAATTTTCACAGAACAACTTCAAATCAAATCAAACTTTATTTGTCACATGCGCCGAATACAAAAAGTGTAGACCTTACCGTAAAATGCTTACTTACAGGCCCTTAACCAACAGTGCAGTTCAAGAAGAGATAAGAAAATATTTACCATGTAGACTAAAGTTAAAAACAAGATTAAAAAGGAGCACAGGTTAGTTGAGGTAATTTGTATATGTAGGTAAGGGTAAAGTGACTGTGCATAGATAATAACCAGTGAGTAGCAGCAGTGTACAAAAGGAAGGGGGGGTCAATGTAAATTGACCGGTGGCGATTTTATTAATTGTTCAGCAGTCTTATGGCTTGGGGGTAGATGCTGTTGAGGAGCCTTTTGGTCCTAGACTTGGCGCTCCGGTATCGCTTGCCATGCGGTAGCAGAGAAAACAGTCTATAACTTGGGTGACTGGAGTCTCTGACAATTTTATGGGCTTTCCTCTAACACCGCCTCTTATATAGGTCCTGGACGGCAGGAAGCTTGGCCCCAGTGATGTACTGGGCCATTCGCACTACCCTCTGTAGCGCCTTATGGTCAGATGCCGAGCAGTTGCCATACCAGGCGGTGATGCAACCGGTCAGGATGCTCTCGATGGTGCAGCTGTAGAACCTTTTGAGAATCTGGGGATCCATGCCAAATCTTTTCAGTCTCCTGAGGGGAGAGGGGTTTTGTCGTGCCCTCTTCATGACTGTCTTGGTATGTTTGGACCATGATAGTTTGTTGGTGATGTGGACACCAAGGAACTTGAAACTCTCGACCCGCCTTTTCCTGTAGTCCACAATCAACTCCTTTGTCTTGCTCACATTGAGGGAGAGGTTGTTGTCCTGACACCACACTGCCAGTTCTCTGACCTCCTCCCTAAGGCCGTCTCATTGTTGTCAGTGATCAGGCCTACCACTGTTGTGTCGTCAGCAAACTTAATGATGGAGTTGGAGTCGTGTCTGGCCACACAGTCATGGGTGAACAGGGAGTACAGGAGGGAACTAAGTACACACCCCTAAAGGGCCCCAGTGTTAAGGATCAGCGTGGCAGACGTGTTGTTGCCTACTCTTACCACCTGGGGGCGGCCCGTCAGGAAGTCCAGGATCCAGCTGCAGAGGGAGGTGTTTAGTCCCAGAGTACTTAGCTTAATGATGAGCTTCGTGGCCACTATGATGTTGAATGCTGAGCTGTAGTCAATGAACAGCATTCTCACACAGGTGTTCCTTTTGTCCAGGTGAGAAAGGGCAGTGTGGAGTGCGATTAAGATTGCGTCATCTGTGGATCTGTTGGGGCGGTATGTGAATTGGAGTGGGTCCAGGGTGTCCGGGACGATGTTGTTAATGTGAGCCATGACCAGCCTTTCAAAGCACTTCATGGCTACCGACGTGAGTGCCACGGGGCGGTAATCATTTAGGCAGGTTACCTTTGCTTCCTTGGGCAAAGGAACTATGGTGGTCTGCTTGAAACATGTAGGTATTACAGACTCGGTCAGGGAGAGGTTGAAAATGTCAGTATAGACACTTGACAGTTGGTCCGCTCATGATTTAAGTACACGTCCTGGTAATCCGTCTGGCCCAGCGGCTTTGTGAATGTTGACCTGTTTAAAGGTTTTGTTCACATCGGCTACGAGAGCGTTATCACACAGTCATCCAGAATAGCTGGTGCTCTTGTGAATGCTTCAGTGTTGCTTGCCTCGAAGTGAGCATAAAAGACATTTAGCTCGTCTGGCTGGCTCGCGTCACTGGGCAGCTCAGGTCTGGGTTTCCCTTTGTAGTCCGCCGGTTTCCCTTTGTAGTCCAAGCCCTTCCACATCCGACGAGCATCAGAGCCAGTGTAGTAGGATTCAATCTTAATCCTGTACTGACTTTGCTTGTTTGATGGTTCGTCTGAGGGCATAGCGAGATTTCTTATAAGCGTCCGGATTAGTGTCCTTAAAAGAGGCAGCTCTATCCTTTAGCTCGAAGTGGATGTTGGCTGTAATCCATGGCTTCTGGTTGGGATAGGTACGTACAGTCACTGATGGGACGACGTCATCTATGCACTCATTGATGAAGCCGATGACTGAGGTGGTGTACTCCTCAATGCCATTGGATGAATCCCGGAGCATATTCCTGTCTGTGCTAGCAAAACAGTCCTGTAGTGTAGCATCCGTGTCATCTGACCACTTCCGTATTGAGCGAGTCACTGGTACTCCCTGCTTTAGTTTCTGCTTGTAATCAGGAATCAGGAGGATAGAATTATGGTCAGATTTGCCAAATGGAGGGCGGGGGAGAGCTTTGTATGCATCTCTCTGTGTGGAGTAAAGGTGGTCTAMGATTTTTTTTCCTCTGGTTGCACATGTGACATGCCGGTAAAAATTTGGTAAAACTGATTTAAGTTTCCCTGCATTAAAGTTCCCGGCCACTAGGAGCGCTGCTTCTGAGTGAGCATTTTCTTCTTTGCTTATAGCCTTATAGAGTTGGTTGAGAGCGGTCTTCGTGCCAGCTTCGTTCTGTGGTGGTAAATAGACGGCTACGAATAATATAGATGAGAACTCTCTTGGTAGATAGTGTGGTCTATAGCTTATCATAACGTACTCTACGTCAGGTGAGKAATACCTCGAGACTTCTTTAATATTAGATATTGCACACCAGCTGTTATTGACAAATACACACACACCCTCGTCTTGCCAGAGGTAACATCTTTGTTCTGCCGGTGCATGGAAAATCCCGCTAGCTCTATATTGTCTGTATCGTTGTTCAGCCACGTCTCGGTGACACATAAGATATTTCAGTTTTTAATGTCCTGTTGGTAGGATAATCTTAATCGTAGGTCTTCAATTTTATTTTCCAATGATTGCACGTTAGCAAGAAGAACAGATGGCAGTGGGAGATTACTCGCTCACCTACGGATTCTCAGAAGGCTGCCCGATCTGCAGACCCTTTTCCTGCGTCTTTTCTGTACACAAAAGGCGGTGATCTGGGCCTGTTCCAGTGAAAGCAGTATATCCTTCTCGTCGGACTCTTTAAAGGAGAAAGTTTCTTCCAGTCCGTGGTGAGTAATCGCTGTTCTGATGTCCAGAAGTTCTTTTCGGTCATAAGAGATGGTAGCAGCAACATTATGTACATAATAAGTTACAAAATAAGTTACACAAAACGCAAAAAAACTGTTCTTCGGCGCCAACTAACTTGTTGCAATTTTGATGAGGCTCTCTTGTTCAAATATCGTGGACTGGAGGCAGGGCCTGAAAGTTATAACAAATCCAGTTGTTTGTGTCATCCGTTTCGGGAAAGTACCTGTGTAATTGCGCACCCAACTCACTCAGGTGCTTCGCTATATCACATTTGACACTGTCCGTAAGCTTGAGTTCATTTGCACACAAACAATCATACAATGATGGAAAGACCTGTGTGTTGTCCTTGTTAATGCAGACAGAGAAGAGCTCCAACTTCTTAATCATAGCCTCAATTTTGTCCCGCACATTGAATATAGTTGTGGAGAGTCCCTGTAATCCTAGATTCAGATCATTCAGGTGAAAAAAAACATCACCCAGATAGGCCAGTTGTGTGAGAAAAAACGTAACAGACATATACCAGGAGCTGTGCCAGGTCCGCCACGTCTGTTGACTCATCCAGCTGTAACGCATAGAATTCACTGGCTTGTATGCGAAGCAGTAATTGTTTCAAAACATCTCCTGCCATGTCACTGATGCGTCGTGAAATGGTGTTGTTTGATGAAGGCATTGTCTGTATAGTTTTTTGGGCCTTTTCCCCCAGTATTGCCCCAGCCATATCCGCGGCAGCAGGAAGAATTAAGTCCTCCACAATAGTATGGGGCTTGCCTGTCCTAGCCACTCGGTAGCTCACCATATGGACGCTTCTAGCCCCTTCTTATTAATGTTGTCTGTTGCTTTTATACATGTCTAACTACTTGAAAACCGTCTTAATTCTCGCTCAAAAAACTCCTCTGGCTTATTTTTCAAATTGGCTTGTTTTGTTTCTAAATGTCTGCACAAGAGTGAAGGTTTCATTGAGTTGTGAGATAGTACTTTTGCACATATAACACACTGTGGCTGCGGAAAGGCACTACTCCCAATATAAGTTAACCCCAAATCAATGTAGTTCATCATATTTGCGGCTCCTCGATGGTCCAACGTCCCTGTCTGTTGTTTGGTGCTTTCCCGGTTAAGGGGGCAATAGCTCTTCGGCTGCATCAGATTAATAACTGTCAGTGTCCATTCTAGCTGGGCTAACAACAAATGTAGAATTACTGATGCTAGCATTGGATGTGCTCGTGGAAGCAGAACAACTTGTGTCGTCGACAGGTACAGGTGTAGTACTGCTTTTAGTAGCAGTGTAGTACTGCTTTTAGTAGCAGTACTACCAGTAGAGCTGGTATGTGTCTCTATGGATGGGCCTTATTAAATGGACTGTTTGAAAATGTGAAAAAATAAAATAGAAATGTAAATGTTTTTTTGACTTACCCCCGACGGCATTGCGCGTACCCCTGGGGGTATATTTCGGAATCACTATAACAATTGCTGTTTCTGCCAGTTTATAGTTTCGCTCAGCACTCAATTGACCAACAAATGCTTTTTCGAGTCTCTGCTCATCTACTTTCGCCTTCTACAGTGGATTGCCTCTATGGAAGTCTTTATATCCTAATATTACACCAGCATGCAGAAATGCTGAGGTCACTTTGAGCGTCTTACAAGATCACCCAAATAATATGACAGGCATGCCAAATAGTTGTCATATTATCAACACAATACAGGCCAGGGCCTTTTTACAGCAAAATCATAATGAATATGGATCAAATGCATTAGTTCACTTTCCATTTTGTTTATGCATGTTTTTTTATCCATAGAATTGTATTTGAAGTAGAAACATGTTCTATACCCCTCAATACCTCATTTTATTATGGCATTGCATGGTTGACCTTGTATGTTCTTGTTATGAGCTCAGTGTGGTATAATGTTTTGCTTCCTTGTCATTTTTATTATTTAAGTAGAAAACTGTTGTATAACTTTTATTTAACCTTTATTTAATCAAACAAGTCAGTTAAGAACAAATTCTTATTTACAATGACTGCCTGGTAAGAGACAAGGAGCAATGTGTTCTCAAATTTCTTAAAAGAATAAAGCCCTCAATAAATGCAATTTTGTTGCATTTTTTAAATGTTACTTTTTAAACAAAAGATGAACTATGCCGCACAAAACTTCCATGAGCATGTTAACATATATTTTTTTACATTTACATGTTACATCCAAGACATATGTACTTGTATACATCTGAAGTTATTGTGTGACAGGCTCATTAAAAGTTAAAATAATGTACTAAGCATGTTCAATGTAAAAAGTAAGGGGGAAATGTATACCCCACCAGAATAGCAACGTCTTATTGATTTAATTGTCTTATTTTATATTTCACATTTGCAGTCCATACTCAAAGCATAAATGCAAAATGCATTTTGTGACAATGTCAGTGACATCGTTACAAATAAGTGCACCAATATAGTTAATGACATCCATGTTTACACAGATCTGACTAAAATAAACCATTACAATAATGTATTAGTTATATATTCATAATATCACTCTAAAGCTTTTGCATTATATACAGATATACACTGAATGTACAAACATCGCTTTGAGTGTATCAAGAACTGAACAGTTTCCCATGTGTATCAAGAATGGTCTACCATCAAAAGGACATCCAGCCAACTTGACACAACTGTGGGAATTACTTGGAGTCAACATGGGCCAGCATCCCTGTGGAATGCTTTTGACACCTTGTAGAGTCCATGCCCCAAAATTGAGGCTGTTCTGTCCTGAGAATAAAATGAAGTGCAACTCAATAACAGGAAGCTGTTCCTAATATTTTGTACACTCAGTGTACAGTATCTTACATGGATGGACTAAAGCCATCAAACCCATCTCCATATTCTCCGTGGACATTATCTCTCATTGAAAAATCTGCTGTGGGAGCAGCATTGATACAGAGTGTGCACCGTATTATAAGGTTAATCTCCATCACCCCACACTACTATGGACCGACCTGCTGGGCCACAGACAGAAGAGAGGAAGTATGGGGCAGGAACTGGAAGTTCGTCCCTGTCGTGGACGATGTCATTGACTGAAAAATTAGGGAGAACCAGGCAAAAATAAAATGTTTCATGATCCAATGGTATTAGGGGGTGAAAGCAGAGCTCTAATCCTATTTTAATCGCAGTGGGATTTATTAAACAGAAGCAGCAGGTTTAAATCTCAGCAGATTACACGGCAGGCCTAAGGAGATGCCCAGTGAGTTTGTGTAATCAAGTGTACTTAAGGTAAAACAGTCCTGATGCAGTCCTCCTTTCTGTGGTCACCATTCAGACAAGACGGTCCAACCCTGGAACGAAGACAGTGAGTAAAACCTATTTGCTAAGAAGGGTTGTTGTCAATTAATTAATTCAACACATGGGAATGCATATAATTAAAAGCAATTATATCAATGAAAAAATGCTTTTTTTATGATTTGTTTTCTTTACTTCATATAAACTTCCTGAGTTGAGTGTGTTTGTGGTACGCACGGTATTTACCCCAACTCCCTTTTGACCCAAACAGTCTTTTGACATGTCTGACATTGGGACCTCCTACAGATGGCTGGGTTTATTTGGAAACATGGGTGTGTAGGCTCTGTGCTCCTTGGGATCATGGCATGGATTACTGAGACTGTGTATTAAAGGTCCAATGCAGTCGTTTCTATCTCAATATCAAATATTTTCTGGGTAACAATTAACTATCTTACTGTGATTGCTTTCAATTAAAATGTTCAAAAATAAACAAAAATATATTCTTAGCAAAGGGCAAATTCTCAAGCAAGAATTTTGCTAGGAATGTCTGGGAGTGGTCTGAGTGGGGAGGGGAAACTGAAATTAGCTGTTACTGGCGGACAGGTTTGGAACACTCATTTCTTATTGGTCTATTAACTAATTTACTGCATGGAGATGTCATCATGGAAGGCCAAAACTCCATCCCACCAAAACAGGCTGAAATGTCAGACAGTCTTCAAAACAGCTTTTACAGTAAAAGGGCAATATCATCATTTTCACAATTTCACGGTATTATTCCAACCTCAGCGTGGAATTATAAATAAAACACAGGATATCATATTTTTCACTGCACTGGGCCTTTAAGTGAAATTAGTGCGCACAGCCCTATTGGACTAGTTGGACAGAGGAAATAGGTTAATCCAGGACTTGGTATGTCTGGATTTAATCAAATCAATCCTTTGACTCCTGAGTATTTTAATTTTTTTCTGCCTTGAGGCCTAACTAATGCTGGATTTGCAATAGGGAATATATTAAAGCCACAATCCTTAATTTGTGATTCAGCCAAACAACAGCCCCATAACCTTTCCTGTGAAGCTGAGGCATGGGGCTGGAGAAATGTAACCCAAATACATAGATGGAGCCATAGATGCAAGGACTGACATTCCATGAGATCAACATGATAGTTCTAAACATTTTTCTGAGCTATAGGCTACCCTAGGGGTACATACAGTTGAAGTCGGAAGTTTACATACACCTTAGCCAAATACATTTACTCAGATTTTCACAATTCCTGACATTTAATCCTTGTACAAAATCCCTGTTCTAGGTCAGTTAGGATCACCACTTTATTTTAAGAATGTTAAATGTCAGAATAATAGTAGAGAGTGATTTATTTCAGATTTTTTTCTTTCATCACATTCCCAGTGGGTCAGACGTTTACATACACTCAATTAGTATTTGGTAGCATTGCCTTTAAATTGTTTAACTTGGGTCATACGTTTTAGGTAGCCTTCCACAAGCTTCCCACAATAAGTTGGGTGAATTTTGGCCCATTCCTCCTGACAGAGCTGGTGTAACCAAGTCAGGTTTGTAGGCCTCCTTGCGCGCACACACTTTTTCAGTTCTGCCCACACATTTTCTATAGGATTGAGGTCAGGGCTTTGTGATGGCCACTCCAATACCTTGACTTTGACTTTGACCACAACTTTGGAAGTATGCTTTGTGTCATTGTCCATTTGGAAGACCCATTTGCAACCAAGCTTTAACTTCCTGAGTGATGTCTTGAGATGTTGCTTCAATATATCCACATATTTTTCCTCCCTCATGATGCCATCTATTTTGTGAAGTGCACCAGTCTCTCCTGCAGCAAAGCACAAAAAGTACGATTTTGTACGACTTTGTCCCCATGTGCAGTTTATGCCATGTCCCCATGTCTTTTTTATGCCGGCTTTGGAGCAGTGGCTTCTTCCTTGCTTAGCAGCCTTTCAGGTTTTGTCGATATAGGACTCGTTTTACTGTGGATATAGATACTTTTGTACCTGTTTCCTCCAGCATCTTCACAAGGTCCTTTGCTGTTGTTCTGGGATTGATTTGCACTTTTCGCACCAAAGTATGTTAATCTCTAGGAGACAGAACGTGTCTCCTTCCTGAGCGGTATGACGGCTGTGTGGTCCCATGGTGTTTATACTTGCGTACTATTGTTTGTACAGATGAACATGGTACCTTCAGGCATTTGGAATTTGCTCCCAAGGATGAACCAGACCTGTGGAGGTCTACAAAAAAAATAATCTGAGGTCTTGGCTGATTTATTTTGATTTTCCCATGATGTCAAGCAAAGAGGCAATAAGTTTGAAGGTAGGCCTTGAAATACATCCACAGGTACACCTCCAATTGACTCAAATTATGTCAATTAGCCTATCAGAAGCTTCTAATGCCATGACATAATTTTCTGGAATTTTCCAAGCTGTTTAAAGGCACAGTCAACTTAGTGTATGTAAACTTCTGACCCACTGGAATTGTGATACAGTGAATTATAAGTGAAATTATCTGTCTGTAAACAATTGTTGGAAAAATGACTAGCCAAATCTATACTTTGTTAACAAGACATTTGTGAAGTGGTTGAAAAACGAGTTTTAATGACTCCAACTTAAATGTATGTAAACTTCTGACTTCAACTGTAGGCCTATACAATACCATGATGGATTGATTGATTCATTTAATTTTGGATAAAATAATTTGAAATGTTTAAAAACAGTTTAAGCCTTTACACTCATACCCATAAACGGCAGATTTTGGCCCTGCGCTTCACAATGCTGTATTGGTTTTGACTAACAGCCGTTATGAACTTGAGCACCGCATTCGACAAATGTTGCCCGATCCCTCCCACTACTTGGGCAACTTTTGCAAATAGTTTGTTATCTGAGTGAGGGAAATGGTGTAAATTAAGAGGATTCTATAGTATATATTTTGAAAGATGAGACGTTTAGGATTATAATAAATACCACTTTGATGTCATAAAAGCAAGCCAAACACCAGTGAGTCCAAATGTACACTTCACATTTCCATGTCATATACAGTGTCAACGTTTATGATCACTATGTTTGATGTAGGCCTACAGTTACAAGATGACATTGCATCATATCCTGGGTTGTTCTGAACAGAATGAGCCTATGATGTTTATTGGGAACACGCACTTGAATGCACACAATTCCTTTCTATGCGCACCAAAATTACGATCTGTTTCCATGAATTGCCCTGTGAAAGAATAACTGTATACTGTAATTTAGCTAGTCATGTTGGCAATTGAACAAGCTTTCAAATGATGCCCACTTGACCCAGATTGCGATTTATAATGGGACATTTTTGGATTACGCAAACAACAACAGTAATTGTGTGATGGCGGGAATGCAGGGCTGTGTTTCAAACAAAATAACTACAAGTGTGCTTGTTCTAGTGCCTCAACAGCACAGCTTGGAGAGTAAATGTAAAATCCACATATAAAATCAACAGTGTAATGTTTGGATTCAGTCTTGTGTCAGGTGAACTGTTGTGTCCTCAACGTTGGTCTAATAATTTCCCCATAGTCTCCTAACTGTTCCCTTTCGATTGCTACCATGGTACCTATCCATGTAGGCCAATTCCCACGAGTGTAAATGGTTAAAAGTACAAGAAACCCGGAGGATGACACATGAAAGCATACAAACACTTATTTCCAATGTGGTCCTAGGTGTAGAACAAAAACAGGACATAACGAACAGGGAAAAACATGGGCCTAGCTAACTAGCCTACATCACCATAGATATATTTTCAATACAAAAAAGACCATGATAAGCAGCTAACTAGCCTACATCATAATAAATACATAATTCATACATGATTCAAGACCATGATAAGCAGTTAGCTAGTGTACATCACAATAAAAAAAGAGATAGAGATACATACAGTACATTCATATGCAAATTAGGACTGACCCCAATTAATCGACTGGTTGATTGTTCGGTTGTTAGGCTGTTGGTCGACCAAGATTGTTTTAGTCGAGCAGCAACAAATATATATATATATTTGCACCCATCTCAGTGAACTAATCCATTGCGGAGGCCTAGACTAAAAGACAATTTATGTTTGATCCGGAATTGTGGTCTGAGGCTCCATATGGAGAGTGTGACGCAATTGCAGAGCCTCCAGAGGCATGCAGAGGCCAAAACGAGCTCTGTACTGCATCGCCATGCTCCTCCCAAATTGTTTAACAATGCAGAGGGCTCCCAAATGGCGCAGTGGTCTAAGGTACTGCATCTCAGTGATAAAGGCGTCACTACAGACACCCTGGTTTGAATCCAGGCTGTATCACAACCGGCCGTGATTGGGAGTCACATAGAGCGGCGCACAATTGGCCCAGCGTCGTCTGAGTTTGGCTGGTGTAGGCTGTCATTGTAAATAAGAATTTGTTCTTAACTGACTTGCCTAGTCAAATAAAGGTTACATTTAAGAAAAGTATTCAGACCCCTTGACTTTTTCCACATTTTGTTACGTTACAGCATTATTCTAAAATGGATTAAATAACAAAAAAGTCCTCATCAATCTACACACAATACCACATAATGACATAGCAAAAACAGGTTTTTAGAAATGTTTTCACATTTATTGAACATAAAAACAGAAATATCTTATTTACATAAGTATTCAGACCCTTTGCTATGAGACTCGAAATTGAGCTCAGTTGCATCCTGTTTCCAATGATCATCCTTAAGATGTTTCTACAACTTCATTAGAGTCCATCTGTGTGGTAAATTCAATTGATTGGATATGATTTGGAAAGGCATACACCTGTCTACATAAGGCTCCACAGTTTACAGTGCATGTCAGAGCAAAAACCAAGCTATGAGGTCGAAGGAATTGTCTGTAGAGCTCCGAGACAGGATTGTGTCGAGGCACAGATCTGGGGAACGGCACCCAAACATTTCTGCCGCATTGAAGGTCCTCAAGAACACATTGGCCTCCATCATTATTAAATGGAAGAAGTTTGGATCCACCAAGACTCTTCCTAGAGCTGGCTGCCTGGCCAAACTGAGAAATTGGGAGAGAAGAGCCTTGGCCAGGGAGGTGACCAATAACCTGATGTTCACTCTGACAGAGCTCTAGAGTTCGTCTGTGGAGATAGGAAAACCTTCCAGAAGGATAATCATCTCTGCAGCACTCCACCAAACAGGCCTTTATGGTAGAGTGGCCAGACAGAAGCCACTCCTCAGTAATAGGCGCATGACAGCCCACTTGGAGTTTGCCAAAAGACACCTAAAGGACTCTCAGAGCATGAGAAACAAGATTCTCTGGTCTGATGAAACCAAGATTGAACTCTTTGGCCTAAATGCCAAGCGTCTGGCGTCTGCCAAGCGTCTGGTGGAAACCTGGCACCATCCCTACGGTGAAGCATGGTGGTGGCAGCATCATGCTGTGGGGATGTTTTTCAGCGGCAGGGACTGGGAGACTGGTCAGGATCGATGGAAAGATGAATGGATCAGTGTACAGCGAGATCTGGTGCTTAGACTGGGGCAAAGTTTCACCTTCCAAGAGGACAACGACCCCAAGCACACAGCCAAGACAACGCAGGAGTGGCTTCAGGACAAGTCTCTGAATGTCCTTGAGTGGCCCAGCCAGAGCCCGAACTTGAATCCGATCGAACATCTCTGGAGAGACCTGAAAATAGCTGTGCAGCGACACTCCCCGTCCAACCTGTCTGATCTTGAGAAGATCTGCAAAGAAGAATGGGATAAACTCGCCTAATACAGGTGTGCCAACATGTCACGTCATAAAGAAGACTGTAATCACTGCTTAAGGAGCTTCAACAATGTACTGAGTAATGGGTCTGAACATTTATGTATATATGATATTTCTGTTTCAATTTTTTATACATTTGCAAAATTTCTAAAAACATTTGTCATTACGGGGTATTGTTTGTAGATTGATGAGGGAAAAAACTATTTAATCAATTTTAGAATAAGTCTGTAACATAACAAAATATGGAAAAAGTAAAGGGGTCTGAATACTGTCCGAATGCACTGTAGCTCAGTGGCGACCCGTCATTCAGGGCAGGTGGAGCAGAGCCATAGAGTTACATTAGATGTGCCCATGCATACATTGAAATAATTATAGATAAAACGTATCGGTGCTTATCGGCCATTGGACATAAATATTATAAATCGCAAATTCAACAATGAGTGGTTTGGAAGGAATCAGTGGCTAACTGCAAGTGTTGCAAAGCAATCACAAGCCTGCTATTCAGTGGAGTGGGTGTGTGATCCAAGTGTGGGTTTAAGTGTCTCTTTTCCAAGCTTAAAAGGGTAAACATTCAACATCATGGGCCAGAAAAGGTTGCATACATTGGCCATGCTGTCAATCCAGAAAAACAACTGGAAACTCGGAACTGTGAAATCTCAGACTTCAGTCAGTTGAAGACAACTGGGAACTCAGGCGTCTTTCTAGAGCTCCGACCTGAAGATCACTGACGTCATGATTCAACCTTTTTTTTCTTTGAGTTCCCAGTTGTCTTGAAAGTACCATAAATCCAGAGAATGCCAGACTTTGATGACAAAGTTAGATGACAAAATTTGCCCACATGGAGTGCCGCGCCACCTTCCTGTTTACAGCACAACAAGGTGAGTCCAAAAATGTCTTGTATGCTGCTGCATAAATTATGTAATATGCCAGGGAGATGTGTATACTGTAGCTAAGAAAGTAATACTAAGTGTATGTTGTGTAGTAAGCTGTTAGTAGCCCATATGCATCACCCTTATAATTTGGTACCTTTCCCCCTCATACTGTTCTGACTTAGAGGTGTACATGTAGCCTATAGTCTGTTTTAGACAAATGTAATCATCGACTATTGTAAGAGCTTTCATTGTCTGCTTATATGCCCCCTTTATTTATACTATGGTTCTGACTTGGTGTACAGGGAGAATACTGTAAGATTGGCCCATGTTTTCAATTCTGTCGCTGTACATTTCAAAAGTGCTGAATAAATAGTTATACTGACTACGTCCGTCCTAGCTCACTCATTAATGTCTTAATATAAATTACGGATTGTCTCTTATCCTTTCACCATCCCCTTATACCATAGTTTGTACATCTCAATTGTCAGTAGAAACGACATTTATTTATGTAAGTCAGCCATATCAACTGTTTTTTTTAAAGGCAGTAAATGAAGCTAAATTAACTGTTTCGCTGCCAGACAAGGCTCCACTGATAGTCAGGTGTAGCAGTGGTAAGGATTCACTCCATGGTGCTGAAAAGAAAGCTCTGCTGTTGGGACAGCTTTATGTAGGTCCTAACAGTTTGTGGGCACCGTTTGTCACCGTTGTAGTGCAATTAATGTCTTTTTTATAATGTGTTGTGTAGTGGCTTTGCTGGCATTCATCTTATATTTTGGGGGGAATCTTCCACACCAAGATGTACATGCTAAAATCTCCAATGGTATAGTTCCGCATTGACATGATTGGTTGACGGTAACTGGGGGTGCTACATCCTGTGTTTTTTGTGCACATTCATTGTTTCATCACTTCATTGTGTGAATTGTTAGTGTACATCAACTCCCCATTACATATATCACCAGTAGTACATTTACCGTTAATTCCTATAACTTCTAATCTACAATGTTTGTTATTTTGGTTACGGTAATTTCTGTTAATGCATTCAATATTATTATTCCAGTCTTCCCGTTCTCATTGTCAGAGTCAATACATTGTTTGCAGAGTGCACAACCTATGCTACAGTTGTGAGAAATAAGTTTTGGTTTTATTTCATTCCATTTACAAGTTTTGTCAATTTAGTAATTGTCTTTTGTTTGGAGCGTGTACTGCCAGTGTTGAGTAAGGACGTGCGCGCATAGAAGTAGGCCTATAGGCTACCTGGCCTGTGCGCAAATGTGGTCATATAAATGTGTCCATTTGGGGATCTGATAGTATTTCTGATTGACTTAATGCACCACCACTAATGACCTGTGGAGCTTCTCAAAGTAATGTTTTCTTCACCTCAAACAGCAAGCAAACAAAGTCTGTTTTTACATCCATTGAGAATTACAATAGTTCCTCAATGTATTTGAAAAATCTTTCCAGCTCTCTCTCTTTCGATAACCACTCAGCATGAAAAGGAAAAATGTCATGCTCTGATAGAATGGAAAGGTCATAAAATAGGCCTACCTGATTACTTCTTATCAGTGCTTGACTTGGAATGAAATAGGTTCCGGTACTCATTTAGGGTGCTGGTACTGTTTATATTTACGTGCAGGAGTTCCACAATACTTTTGAGCTAATATTCTTTAAGAGGAACAGGAGCTCAAGCAGTAGAACATTTGAGGTGCCGGTACTCAGCTCTGGTGAACTCCTGCCCAAGTCAAGCACTGCTTCTTATTCCTTGTGCCAATTGCCTACAGCTGTGTCTGTCCCAAGCTCACTGACTGGAAAACTGAGGGCCTAGAATATTTTATACAATGTTTAAAGTTTGTTGCATACAGGTCATGTGTAGCCAATGTGATTTATAGGATATTTATTTTTATCACGATATTTTCTACCTGCTGGCTGCAGTGTTTTCATTAGTTGGCTTTATGTAGGCTATTTTACATAGTTAGCAATGGCAATAGAAGTAACTTTTTAGGTTTGTATCATTTTCATTCAGATTTGTATAGAATTGTGATTAACCACATGACAATGATTTTGAGATACGAAGACGTTATTATAAATTAAACAAAATTGTTTCACAGAAATTTGCATATGAAAACCATAACTGGCACGCAGATCGGTAGAATTGGTAGGGTAAATTGGCTTTCCACATGAGAACGGTTGCTGCCGACTCGTGTAGCTTATTACCGGCAACTTCAGGAGAGTAATGGCAGAATCTGCGAAAGACAGCAGGAGCGGGAGGAGAATATTTGGGTTAGGTTAAGGTATTTTTCTTCTAGATATCTGGCGCCCTCTTCAGACATTTGTCTTATTTCATCAAATAGTAAGCTTAAAGCGTCAGACAAGCTCAATTTATAAAGTTGATTTTGTTAAAACACATAGAGTGTGTCTATAAATGGAAAAATATACATTTAGGACAGCCCTAATACAAATAGACTATATATATACAAAGGTATATGGACACAGCCAGTAAGGCCCTGAGCACATAGCCATGCAATATCCATAGACAAACATCGGCAGTAGAATGCCCTACTGAAGAGCTCAGTGACTTTCAACGTGGCACCGTCATAGGATGCCACCTTTCCAACAAGTCAGTTTGTCAAATTTCTGCCCTGCTATAGCTGCCCCGGTCAACTGTAAGTGCTGTTATTGTGGAGTGGAAACATCTAGGAGCAACAATGGCTCAGCCGCGAAGTGGTAGGCCATTACAAGCTCACAGAACGGGACCGCAGAGTGCTGAAGCTTGTATTGAGCAAAAATCGTCTGTCCTCTGTTGCAACACTCCCTACCGAGTTCCAAACTGCCTTTGGAAGCAACGTCAGCACAATAACTGATTGTCGGGAGCTTCATGAAATGTGTTTCCATGGCCGAGCAGCTGCACACAAGCCTAAGATCACCATGTGCAATGCCAAGCGTCGGCTGGAGTGGTATAAAGCTTGCCGTCATTGGACTCTGAAGCAGTGGAAATGGCTTCTCTGGAGTGATGAATCACGCTTCACTGTCTGGCAGTCCGACGGACTAATCTGGGTTTGGCAGATGCCAAGGGAACGCTACTTGCCCGAATGCATAATGCCAACTGTAAAGTTTGGTGGAGGAGGAATAATGGTCTTGGGCTGTTTTTCATGGTTCGGGCTATGCCCCTTAGTTCCAGTGAAGGAAAATCTTAACACTACAGCATACAATGACATTCTAGACGATTCTGTTCTTCCAGCTTTGTGGCAACAGTTTGGGGAAGGACCTTTCCTGTTTCATTATGACAATGCCCTCGTGCACAAGGTGAGGTCCATATAGAAATGTTTTGTCGAGATCGGTGTGGAGGAACTTGACGGGCCTGCACAGAGCCCTAACCTCAACCCCATCGAACACCTTTGGGATGAATTGAAACGCAGACTGCGAGCCAGGCCTAATCGCCCAAGATCAGTGCCCAACCTCACGAATGCTCTTGTGGCTGAATGGAAGCAAGTCCCCGCAACAATGTTCCAACATCTAGTGGAAAGCCTTCCCAGAAGAGCTGAGGCTATTATAGCTGCAAAGGGGGACCAACTCCTTATTAATATATATTTTTATACCCAACTTTTAACCTAAATCCAATGACATGGTGAATTTTTTTGTTGATTTCACGTTCACTAAGAGCAACATGTTGAGCTATTATTCTTTAATATATACCTATAGACAGCAGATTTCTGATAAGACATTTGATCAACCCCATTACAAATTTGACTCAACCGTAGTGGCCTGAATTATGCAAGGCACAAGAGTAGGGGATTTATTTTTTTACAATCAACAAAAAAAGTCACATTGATAAACACCTTAAAAAGCTTTTTCAGAAAAAGGAGCTGAGGATGACTTTACAGTACAGCATTTGGGGCATAAACGCGCTCATTTGAAGATGACCTTGTACCTTTTTGAAATTCCAATGGATTCATCCTATACCATGCTTTGTCTAGCTGGTGAACATGCAGATGCCTTCCTTCCTTACTCAAAAAGAGAAAGCCTAGTATGGTTTTATTAGGACAGAGCAGTGAATCTATCAACCAGGAGCGTTAGCCCTTCGGGAAGCCAGTAGCAGAGGCCCTTGTGCTTGCTGTTGCTCAGGGATGAGACCCCAGAGGTAAAGCGGGGCAGGTGGTTAAGAAAGCTATTTGGAGTTATATGCACTTGCCAGGTGTGCAACCATAGCAAGTCTGAAGCACAATGCTTTCACAGCAACTGAAGGTGTGTGTGTGTGTGTGTGTGTGTGTGTGTGTGTGTGTGTGTGTGAAATTGCATGATTTCCATTTGCCACAATGTTAATTTTTTGTTTTTGGATATGAGTTTTGCAATTTTATGGTTGGCAGGAGAGAAGAGAGTTAAATATTGTCTCATTGTTGGGGGCAATGAGAGAGGCTTCAACATTCACATCGAGAATATTCAAACACTTGGTATGATACTGCTGCCATCAGCTGGACAATACATAATATTCCATGTGGTGTATGAAATGGACACATTTCTTCTAATTTCCTGTAATTTACTGGTCTCTGATTTGAAAGAACTGACCAGTTGAAAGTCAGCCAAATTATGAACTTCCACCATACTTGTCACGATCGTGTGGAGGATTGACGGACCAAAACGCAGCAGTAGGAAAATAAGCCATCTCCTTTTATTGATGAAGAAGGCAAAACGAAACAAACACACTTACGAACTAATCAAAACAATAAACGATCGTGAAGCTAAATAAACGATGTGCACACACAGGCTACAAACGTTAACATAGACAATTACCCACATCAAACGAAAGCCTATGGCTACCTTAAATAGGGCTCCCAATCAGAGACAACAGAAATCAGCTGTCTCTAATTGGGAACCCATTCAGGCAACCATAGACTCTCCTAGACAACTTACACCCAACATAGACACAGCTAGACACATACACTCAACACAAACCCATACACTACACCCAACACCCCCTTTACCATATAACCACCCAAAACCGATAAAACACAAACATTCCCCATGTCACACCCTGACCTAACTAAAATAATAAAGAAAACAAAGAATACTAAGGCCAGGGCGTGACAATACTGTTTTGACTTGTCAAGTCTTTTCCAATAAATGCAGGTGAAGAAGTGAAACAAGGACAAAACTACTTTTTTGACAATTGCCTAGAACCCTTTTGGTTCCTGATAGAACCTTTTTGGGTTCCATGTAGAACCCTTTCCACGTGTGGTTCTACATGGAACCCAAAATAGTTCTACCTGGAACCAAAAAGGGTTCTACCTAGAACCTAAAAGGGTTCTTTATATAGACAGCCAAAGAACCCTTTTGGAACCCTTTTTTCTAAGTGTGAGGGATGTTTTGAAACCTCTTTGGAAACAGGCCTAGTTACTATAGTATGCCCAAAATGTACAATTAATCTAATCAAATCATTGAATCAAATTTCAAACAGTACAACCAGGCTAATAATGATAAAATACAATAAAACAAGAATTAAAACTCCAGTCTGGGATTTGTTTTTCAGCTAAATGACAGCCTATACATGCTTTGGTATACAGCTGAGCGATGGGCCGAAGGGATTTAACCTTCTCCCAAATAAGGGAAATCATGTTGATTTGTATTTTGAGGGAACTATCCCTTTATGATAGTTTGATGGCGGGGCTCAAGTTAACTGGCTATGTGAATCTTTTAATTATAATTGTTTAGGTGATTTTTCATGACAAAAATAATTATCTGTGGTCGTCTCAATGGGAGGTCACACAGTCATCACTAGTTGGCAGCATATTATAAGAAGGTGCAGAAATATTCAGTGCTGAGAGAACTTCAAATTCCACACCAGGGTAGGTGGCTGTCTGATGGAGTCTCAGTTTTCTCTGCTGAAATATTAGCACTAGAACTAGTGTGGGCATTGGGGTGGGTGAATGAAGTGGGGCCTAAAAGGGTTGTTTTCTGTTCAGACTCTACCACTGCACTGGTCGAGCTGAGAGAGGGAAGTCTAGAGCACATCCAGACTTAATCAAGCTGTTGATGGTGCTTGAAAAAATGTATACTTTTAAAAAATTGTCACATACACAGGATAGGGGCCAGAGATAGATAGAGGACTCTAGTGCCCAAAAGCCAGTTTTAGCATGGGCAGTGCCATTGAGGACTTTCACCATTTTGAAGTAGTCAGCTGGGTGGGACTACATAAATCCATCCAGGTCGTCGGGGGGGGGGGGGGGGGGGGGGGGGGGGGGGGGGGGGGGGGGGGGGGGGGGGGTCATCAAATGAATTATACTTGTGAGCAAACAATCCATAACTGCAGGTGGCAGTAAATTGCCAACCTTGGCTTTATACTTGCTCAAACAAACTCCAGGTGGCAGTATGTGGCAGGGCTTGCAAACCATCACGGATTACAAAGGAAAAACCAGCCGCCAGCTGCCCAGTGACGAAAGCCTACCAGACGAGCTAAATGCCTTCTATGCTCGCTTCGAGGCAAGCAACACTGAACCATGTATGAGAGCACCAGCTATTCCGGATGACTGTGTGATCACGCTCTCCGTAGCCGATGTGAGTAAGACCTTTAAACAGGTTAACACTCAGACAGATTACAAGGACATGTACTCAGAACATGCGCTGACCAGCTGTCAAGTGTCTTCACTGACATTTTCAACCTCTCTCTGACCCAGTCTGTAATACCTACATGTTTCAAGTAGACCACCATAGTCCATGTGTTCAAGAACGCCAAGGTAACCTGCCTAAATGACTACCGCTCCGTAGCACTCACATCTGTAGCCATAAAAGGCCTTGAAAGGCTGGTCATGGCCCACCCCAACATATCCACAGAAGACACAATCTCTATTGCACTGCACACTTCCCTTTCCCACCTGGACAAAAGGAACACCAATGTGAGAATGCTGTTCTTTGACTACAGCTCAGCGTTCAACACCATTGTGCCCTCCAAGTTCATCACTAAGCTAAGGACCCTGGGACTGAACACCTTCCTCTGCAACTGGTTCCTGGACTTCCTGACGAGCCGCCCTCCCAGGGGGTGAGGGTAGACAACAACACATCCACGATGCTTGCTCAGTCCCCTCCTGTACTCCCTGTTCACCCATGACTGCATGGCTGAGCACGACTCCAACACCACATTTTTGCAGACAACACAGCGGTGGTAGGCCTGCCTGATCACCGACGATGATCAGACAGCCTATAGGGAGGAGGTCAGAGACCTAGCGGTGTGGTGCCAGGACAACATCCTCTCTCTCAATGTGGGCATGACAAAGCAGCTTATCGTAGACTACAGGAAATGGAGGGCCGAATACGCCCCCATTCATATCAACAGGGCTGTAGTGGAGCGGGTCGAGAGCTTCAAGATCCTCGGTGTGTCACACCCTGATCCGTTTCACCTGTCTTGTGCTTGTCTCCACCCCCCACCAGGTGTCTCCCATTTGTTCCCATTATCCCCTGTGTATTTATACCGGTGTTTTCTGTCTGCCTGTTGCCAGTTCAGCTTGTCTCGTCAAGCCTACCAGCGTGTTGTTCCCTACGCCTGTTTTTTCTAGTCCCTGTTTTCTAGTCCTCCCGGTTTCGACCTTTTCTGCCTGCCCTGACCTCGAGTCTGCCTGTCCTTTCGGACTCTGACCTGGTTTACGAACTTCTGCCTGTCCTTGACCTGCCTCTTGCCTGCCCCTTGTATTTTAATACATATCAGAGACTCGAACCATCTGCCTCCTGTGTCTGCATATGGGTCTCATCTTGCGTCGTTATACTATGTCCACATCACTATTATGGTCCAAACATCAACACAGTCGTGAAAAGGCACGACAATGCCTCTTACCCCTCAGGAGGCTGAATAGATTTGGAATGGGCCCTCAGATCCTCAAAAAGTTATACAGCTGCACCATTGAGAGCATGATGACTGGCTGCATCACTGCTTCGTATGGCAACTGCTTGGCATCCGACCACAAGGCGCTACAGAGGGTAATGCGTACGGCCCAGTACATCACTGGGGCCGAACTCCCTGCCATCCAGGACCTCTATACTAGGCGGTGTCAGAGGAAGGCCCAAAAAATGGTTAAAGTCTACAGCCGCCCAAGTTACAGACTGTTCTCTGTGCTACCACACGGCAAGCGGTACCGGAGCACCAAGTCTGGGACAAAAAGGCTCCTGAACAGCTTCTTCCCCAAGCGATAAGACTACTAAACAGTTAATCAAATGGCTACCTGGACTATTTACAATGACCTCCTTTATTATTTATTGATCGTAATTTTTTTGCACTGACCCTATGCACACTCACTTGACTCTATCCACGCACTCACACATACTACACTGACACTACAACACACACACACATTGACACCACACTCACACATACGCTGCTGCTACTCTGTTTATTATATATCCTAACTGCCCGGACACTTTTACCCCTACCTACATATACATACTCTATTACCTCAACTACCTTGTACATTGACTCGGTACTGGTACTCCTTGTATGTATTTATTTTATTTTTATTTAACCTTTATTTAACTAGGCAAGTCAGTTGAAGACCTTTAAACAGGTTAACATTCACAAGACCGCAGGGCCAGATGGATTACCAGGACGTGTACTCCGAGCATGCGCTGACCAACTGGCAAGTGTCTTCACTGACATTTTCAACCTGTCCCTGACTGAGTCTGTAATACCAACATGTTTCAAACAGACCACCATAGTCCCTGTGCCCAAGAACACTAAGGTAACCTGCCTAAATGACTATCGACCCGTAGCACTCACGGCTGTAACAATGAAGTGCATGAAAGGCTGGCCATGGCTCACATCAACACCATTATCCCGGAAACCTTAGACCCACTCCATTTTACATACCACCCCAACAGATCCACAGATGATGCATCTCTATTGCACTCCACACTTCCCACCTGGACAAAAGGAACACCTATGTGAGCATGCTATTCATTGACTACAGCTCAGCATTCAACACTATAGTGCCCTCAAAGCTCATCACTAAGCTAAGGACCCTAGGACTAAACACCTCCCTCTGCAACTGGATCCTGGAATTCCTGATGGGTGGCCAACAGGTGGTAAGGGTAAGTAACAACACATCTGCCACGCTGATCCTCAACACAGGGGCCCCTCAGGGGTGCGTGCTCAGTCCCCTCCTTTACTCCCTGTTCACTCATGACTGCATGGCCAGGCAGGACTCCAACACCATCAGCAAGTTTGCTGATGACACAACAGTGGTAGGCCTGATCACCAACAACGATGAGACAGCCTATAAGGGAGGAGGTCAGAGACCTGGCCGTGTGGTGCCAGGAGAACAACCTCTCCCTCAACGTGATCGAGACAAATTAGATGATTGTGGACTACAGGAAAAGGAGGACTGAGCACGCCCCCATTCTCAGAGACTGGGCTGCAGTGGAGCAGGTTGAGAACTTCAAGTTCCTTGGTGTCCACATCACCAACAAACTATCATGGTCCGAACACACTTAGACAGTGGTGAAGAGGACACTACAAAGCCTATTCCCCCTCAAGAGACTGAACAGATTTGGCTGAGTCCTCAGATCCTCAAAAGGTTCTACAGCTGCACCATTGAGAGCATCCTGACTGGTTGCATTCTGCCTGGTATGGCAACTGCTCGGCCTCCGACCGCAAGGAACTACAGAGGGTAGTGCGTACGGCCCAGTACATCACTGGGACCAGGTTTCCCACCATCCAGGACCTCTATACCAGGCAGTGTCAGAGCTGTCTGAATCGCCATGTCTCCAGCCCGTCCAGCTACTCATTGGACCTTATGATCACTCGGCTACGCATGCCTCTCCCTAATGTCAATAAGCCTTGTCCATTGCTGTTTTGGTTAGTGATTGTCTTATTTCACTGTAGAGCCTCCAGCCCTGCTCAATATGCCTCAGCTAACACTCTTGTCACACCTCCCACACAGGCAGTGATCTCACCTGGTTTAATTGATGTCTCTAGAGACAATACCTCTCATCGTCACTCAATGCCTGGGTTTACCTCCACTGTATTCACATCCTACCATACCATACCTGCTCCTTTTACTCTCCGTTCCGAACGTACTAGACGACCAGTTCTTATAGCCCTTAGCCATACCCATATCCTACTCCTCCTCTGCTGATGTAGAGGTTAATCCAGGCCCTGCAGTGCCTAGCTCCACTCCCATTCCCCAGGCGCTCTCATTTGTTGACTTCTGTAACCGTAAAAGCCTTGGTTTCATGCATGTTAACATTAGAAGCCTCCTCCCTAAGTTTGTTTTATTCACTGCTTTAGCACACTCTGCCAACACGGATGTCCTAGCTGTGTCTGAATCCTGTCTTAGGAAGGCCACCAAAACCCCTGAAATGTACATCTGTGGTAAACCGTAGGGTGTTAGGTTGAGCGTGCAGAGATTGACACAGAGACAGGGAGGCTTTAGTCAGAAAACAACTTTATTTAGGACAAAAAATAAATATATCAAAGAAATAACTTAGGTTTTGCTCAGTCTTCCTTCTCTCTCTTAACTAGTGTCCGTCTCTCTCCCTTCTCTACCACGGTGCCATCGTGCTCCTTCTATTTAGCCTCCAAGGCTGATTGGCACTTTCCTCCTATTACCTCCACTTAGCTGTCCGTGTCGGGGTGCCCAGCTCCCGTATTCCCAGCAGAGGGAGCCAACGTCGCCTCACGTACCTCCCCACTATTACCATCTCCCGGGGTAGACCTCCTGGGATACCACACATCCCTAACTATAACATTTTCCGACAAGATAGAACTGCCAAAGAGGGCAGAGTTGCAATCTACTGCAGAGATAACCTACAGAGTTTTGTCTTACTATCCAGGTCGGTGCCCAAACAATTTGAGCTTCTACTTTTAAAAATCCGCCTTTCCAGAAACAAGTCTCTCAACGTTGCTGCTTGCTATAGACCACATTCTGCCGCCAGCTGTGCCCTGGACACATTATGTGAATTGATTGCCCCCCATCTATCTTCAGAGCTCGTGCTGTTAGGTGACCAAAACTGGGACATGCTTAACACCCCGGCCATCCTAAAATCTAAGCTTGAATCCCTCAATCTCACACAAATTATCAATGAACCTACCAGGTACAATCCCAAATCCGTAAACACAGGCACCCTCATAGATATCATCCTAACCAACCTGCACTCCAAATACACCTCTGCTGTCTTCAACCAGGATCTCAGTGATCACTGCCTCATTGCCTGCATCCGTCATGGGTCTGCGGTCAAACGACCACCCCTCATCACTGTAAAACGCTCCCTAAAACACTTCAGTGAGCAGGTCTTTATAATCGACCTGGCCCGGGTATCCTGGAAGGATATTGAACTCATTCCGTCAGTAGAAGATACCTGGTTATTCTTTAAAAGTGCATTCCTCACAATCTTAAATAAGCATGCCCAATGAAAGAAAATGTAGAACCAGGAACAGATTTGCCCGTGGTTCATTCCAGACCTGACTGCCCTTGACCAGCACAAAAACATCCTGTGGCGTACGTCATTAGCATCGAATAGCCCCCGCGATATGCAACTTTTCAGGGAAGTTAGGAACCACTATACACAGGCAGTTAGGAAAGCAAAGGATAGCTTTTTCAAACAGAAATTTGCATCCTGCAGAACAAACTCCAAAAGGTTCTGGGACACTGTAAAGTCCATGGAGAATAAGAGAACCTCCTCCCAGCTGCCCACTGCACTGAGGCTAGGAAACACTGTCACCACCGATAAATCCACAATAATTGAGAATTTTAATAAGCATTTTTCTACAGTTGGCCATGCTTTCCACCTGGCCACCCCTACCCTGGTCAACAGCCCTGCACCCCCCGCAGCTACTTGCCCAAGCCTCTCCCATTTCTCCTTCACCCAAATCCAGATAGCTGATGTTCTGAAAGAGCTGCAAAATCTGGACCCTTACAAATCAGCAGGCCTAGACAATCTGGACCCTCTCTTTCTACAATGATCAGCAGTCATTGTTGCAACCCCTATTACTAGTCTGTTCAACCTCTCTTTCGTATCGTCTGAGATCCGCAAAGATTGGAAAGCTGCCGCAGTCATCCCCCTCTTCAAAGGGGGAGACACTCTAGACCCAAACTGCTACAGACCTATATTTATCCAACCCTGCCTTTCTACGGTCTTCGAAAGCCAAGTTTTCAAACAGATTACCGACCATTTTGAATCCCACCGTACCTGCTCCACTATGCAATCTGGTTTCCGAGCTGGTCATGGGTGCACCTCAGCCACGCTCCAGGTCCTAAACGATATCATAACCGCCATTGATAAGAGACAATACTGTGCAGCTGTATTCATCGACCTGGCCAAGGCTTTCGACTCTGTCAATCACCACATTCTTATCGGCAGACTAAACAGCCTTGGTTTCTCAAATGACTGCCTCGCCTGGTTCACCAACTACTTATCAGACAGAGTTCAGTGTGTCAAATCGGAGGGCCTGTTGTCCGGACCTCTGGCAGTCTCTATGGGGGTGCCACAGGGTTCAATTCTCGGGCCAACTCTTTTCTCTGTATACATCAATGATGTATACATTGCTGCTGCTGGTGATTCTCTGATCCACCTCTACGCAGACGACACCATTCTGTATACTTCTGGCACTTCTTTGGACACTGTGCTATCTAACCTCCAAACGAGCTTCAATGCCATACAACACTCCTTCCGTGGCCTCCAACTGCTCTTAAACGCTAGTAAAACCAAATGCATGCTTTTCAACCGTTCGCTGCTCGCACCTGCCTGGCCGACTAGCATCACTACTCTGGACGGATCTGACTTAGGTATTTGTAGTTGTCCACATATTCTAGGTGTCTGGATAGACTGCAAACTCTCCTTCCAGACTCACATTAAGCATCTCCAATCCCAAATTAAATCTAGAATCGGCTTCCTTTTTCGCAACAAAGCTTCCTTCACTCATGCTGCCAAACAGACCCTCGTAAAACTGACTATTCTGCCGATCCTTGACTTCGGCGATGTCATTTACAAAATAGCCGCCAACACTCTACTCAGCAAATTGGATGCAGTCTACCACAGTGCCATCCGTTTTGTCACCAAAACCCCATATACTACCCACCACTGCGACCTGTATGCTCTCGTTGGCTGGCCCTCTCTTCATATTCATCGCCAAACCCACTGGCTCCAGGTCATCTATAAGTCTTTGCTAGGTAAAGCCCTGCCTTATCTCAGCTCACTGGTCACCATAGCAGCACCCACCCGTAACAGCAGGTAAATTTCACTGGTCACCCCCAAAGCCAATTCTTCCTTTGGCCGCCTTTCCTTCCAGTTCTCTGCTGCCAATGACTGGAACGAATTGAAAAAATCACTGAAGCTGGAGACTCATATCTCCCTCACTAACTTTAAGCACCAGCTGTCAGAGCAGCTCACAGATCACTGCACCTGTATATAGCCCATCTGTAAATAGCCCATCCAACTACCTCATCCCGATACTGTTTTTTTTCTTTCTCCTTTGCATCCCAGTATCTCTGCTTGCACATTCATCTTCTGCACATCTATCACTCCAGTGTTTAAATTGCTAAATTGTAATTATTTCGCCACTATGGCCTATTTATTACCTTACCTCCCTTATCTTACCTCATTTGCACACACTGTACATAAACGTATTATATTTTTTTCTATTCTGTTATTTACTGTATGTTTGTTTGTTTATTTCATGTGTAACTCTGTGTTGTTGTTTGTGTCGCACTGCTTTGCTTTATCTTGGCCAGGTCACAGTTGTAAATGAGAACTTGTTCTCAACTAGCCAACCTGGTTAAATAAAGGTGAATAAAAATAAATAAAAAGAGGAAGGCCCTAAAAATTGTCAATGACTCCAGCCACCCTAGTCATAGACTGTTCTCTCTGCTACCGCACGGCAAGCGTTACCGGAGCGCCAAGTCTAGGTCCAAAGGGCTTCTTAACAGCTTCTACCCCCAAGCAATAAGACTCCTGAACAGCTAATCAAAGGGCTACCCAGACCCCTCTTTTACGCTGCTGCTACTCTCTGTTCATTATCTATGCATGGTCACCTTAACTCTACCTACATATTACCTCAATTACCTTGACTAACCGGTGCCACCGCACATTGACTCTGTACTGGTACCCCCTGTATATAGCCTCGCTATTGCTATAGTTATTTTACTGCTGCTATTTAATTATTTGTTACTTTTATTTTCTTTCTTTTTTAACTTATCTATTTTTTACTTAACTTCTTAAAGCATTGTTGGTTAAGGGCTTGTAAGAAAGCATTTCACTGTAAGCTGTTGTATTCGGCGCATGTGACAAATAACATTTGATTTGATTTAAGAACAAATTCTAATTTACAATGACGGCCTACACCAGCCAAACCCTTAACGACGCTGGGACAATTGTGCACCGCCCTATGGGACTCGCAATCACAGCCGGTTGTGATACAGCCTGGAATCAAACCAGGGTCTGTAGTGATGCCTCTAGCACTGACATGCAGTGCCTTAGACCACTGCGCCACTCGGGAGCCAAATTAAATGAGAGATGTGCATGGTAATTTGTTGTATGGCTCCTTCGGGATAATGAACCCATCAGGGCCAGATAAGGTGAGGAATATATTGTGCAATGGTTGTGAAAAAAAAGGGGGAAAAAATAACATTATATAACATTATTATAACATTCCTATGTCTATTTACTTTACATTTAAAAAAATTAACATCGATTTTCTCTCTTCTCACTAATGGCAAATGGTTGCATTCTTGTTAATATGTTTTCCTGTTTTTAGGTTTTTATGAATACGTTTTTCACCATATCCCCATTTGCACAAAATACTTGCCAGCTTGCACTACAATATCTCAACCACTAGCAGATGTGTGTAAGCATGGTCTAAAGTGTGTGGGGAGGTGAACACGTTCTCACGTCAAGTAATTTATGATAATGAATGCCAACTTTTGCATGACGCACGTACATTTTGCCCTATATTTCGTATGTTCGTAAGGTTTATAAATGAGGCCAATGCACCGGCCTGCACCTACGGGTGTGAGGCTATTAGTTATATAAAAGTGCAATTCTCACGCCGACCTGCGAAAGGCAACACAACGTACAGTCTGCTGGAAACTCACAGGAAGAAGAAGAACTTCAAATTCCAAAGTAGCGTCTTTAGTCTTTCCTTTTCCGGTTACATTAATAGAAGGTATGGCGGCCTAAATTTCCTCGCTGATATTTAGTCTAAGTAATCTGTTGTAATCTGTGTTTATATAATATGACAAATCGTATTTTAAAGACCATATTTCTAGTGTTAGAAACCGTTAACACGTTGAGGATGATATTTCATGTTATCCTAGTACTTTGTCATCGCCCTCTAAGTATCATATCTTCAGTAATATTAGCCCAAAGCAAAAATGTCTCCATTTTGGTAACTACAATAAAAAATGCCATTGCAGTTTTGCTGCCTTAAATTGACTTGTTTAAATTGACAAACTAAGGTGTATTCTTCCACGTGAAATCAACGTTTTCATCTTGATACGTTTGTTAGGTAGCATATCAACTACCTAGCTTGGTTACACAGTCTTGCGCAGTAATGTTGACGCCATTGGCAGTCCCCGATACCATTTTTTAATGAACAAGCTAGCTAGTAAATTATCTAGGAAGGGAATAATGTAATCAATCGGTGTTACACGTTATACTACTAATCATGTATTTGCAGGTATCATCATGGTCCAGCGCCTAACTTACCGTCGTAGGTTGTCCTACAACACAGCCTCCAACAAAACTAGGCTGTAAGTAGCTAGCATGTAGCTATAGCTAGCTAATTACATTGCTATTCCCTTGGCTTCTGTGCCATTCTTAGTTACTACAGTGCCTGTTTCTTTCTTGTGACCTAAACGGTTTGGTTGTTGATCGTTAGTACTGGCCTGCACGTGGTTGTATCTAGCTAGCTATGGATTTTAAATAAAAAGTTGTCTTGGGAAAAACATGCTTACATTCGTTTCATCCCTCAAAATATTGTTACCAACTTTGCATTGTGTAATGTGTATTCCCTCACTTACAGGTCCCGGACTCCTGGTAACCGCATTGTGTACCTGTACACCAAGAAGGTGGGCAAGGCACCCAAGTCAGCATGCGGAATCTGCCCTGGTAGACTGCGTGGAGTAAGTATTGTCCTATGTACATCCTATCCCACTGCATAATATACAAACTGGTATTTTTCAGGTCTGTTACTGTTGTAGTGAAAACACTACATGACCAAAAGTATGTGGACTACTGCTCGAATATCTCATTCCAAAATCATCGACATTAATATGGAGTTGGTCCACCCTTTGCTGCCATAACAGCCTCCACTCGTCTGGGAAGGCTTTCCACTAAATTTTGGAAAATTGCTGCGTAGACTTCCTTCCATTGAGCCACAAGAGCATTAGTGAGGTCGCGCACTGATTTTGTGCCAGCGTTTGTCGTTACAATTCATCCCAATGGTGTTTGATTAAATTGTATTAGTCACATGCGCCGACTACAACAGGTGTGTAACTTACAGTGAAATGCTTACTTACAAGCCCCTAACCAACAATGCAGTTTAAAAAATACGATTAAGAAATAAAAGGAACAAGTAAAGAGCAGCAGTAAAGTAACAATAGCGAGACTATATACAGGGGGTATATATACACCAGGTAATCTAGGTAAAATGTAGCTACAGTTATTAAAGTGACTATGCATACATAACAGAGTAGCAGTGGTTTAAAGGGGGTGGGCAATCCAAATAGTCTGGGTAGCCGTTTTATTAGATGTTCAGGAGTCTTATGGCTTGGGGGTAGAAGCTGTTTAGAAGCCCCTTGAACCTAGACTTGGCACTCCGGCTACCTCTGACACTGCCTGGTATAGAAGTCCTGGGTGGCAGGAAGCTTGGCCCGAGTGATGTACTGGGCTGTACACACTACTCTGTAGTGCCTTGCAGTGAAGGCCGAGCAGTTGCCATACGCTGCAGTGATGCAACCAGTCAGAATGCTCTCGATGGTGTAGCTGTAGAACCTTTTGAGGATCTGAGGACCCATGCCAAATCTTTTCAGTCTCCTGAGGGCGAATAGGTTTTGTCATGCTCTCTTCACGACTGTCTTTGTGTGCTTGGACCATGTTAGTTTAAGTCCACAATCATCTCCTTTGTCTTGATCCCATTGAGACAAAGGAGATGGTTGTGGACTACAGGAAAAGGAGGACAGAACACGTCCCCCCCATCCTCATCGACGGGGCTGTAGTGGAGCAGGTTGATAGCTTCACCATCAGTGTTGAGTTCAGGTCCCTGTACAGGCCAGTCAAGTTCTTCAACACAGATCTCGACAAACCATTTCTGAATGGACCCCACTTTCTTCATGGGAGCATTGTCATGCTGAAACAGGAAAGCGCCTTCCCCAAACTGTTGCCACAAACTTGGAAGCACAGAATTGTCTAGAATGTCATTATATGCTGTAGCGTTAAAATCTCTTCACTTGAACTAAGGGGCCTAGCCCAAACCATTATTCCTCTTCCACCAAACTTTACAGTTGGCACTATGTATTTGGGCAGGTAGCGTTCTCCTGGTATCAGCCAATCCCAGATTAGTCCGTCGGACTGACAGGTGGTGAAGCATGATACATCACTCTAGAGAAAGCAATTCCACTGCACCAGAGCTTTACACCACTCTAGCTGACGCTTTACTTTGCGTATGGTGATCTTAGGATTGTGTGTGGCTTCTCGGCCATGGAATCTCGGCGAACAATTCTTGTGCTGACGTTGCTTCCAGAGACAGTTTGGAACTCAGCAATGAGTGTGGCAACCAAGGACAGGCTATTTTTACGTGCTTCAGCTCTCGACGGTCCTGTTCTGAGCTTGTGCGGCCTACCACTTTGCGGCTGAGCCGTTGTTGCTCCTAGATTCCTCTTCACAATAACCGTACTTGCAGTTGAGCGGGGCAGCTCTAGAAGAGCAGAAATTTTACAAACTTGTTGGAAAGGTGGCCTCCTATGACGGTGCCACATTAAAAGTCACGGAGCTCTTCAGTATGGCCATTCTACTGCCAATGTTTGCCTTTGGCGATTGCATGTCTCTGCCTGATTTTATACACCCGTTGTGTCTGAAATAGACAAATTCACTAATTTGAAGAGGCGTCCACTCACCGTGTGCGCACACACACATATATTAAAATGTGTGTATCTGTGTATATATATATTACTACCACCACCGTTCAAAAGTTTGGGGTCACTTTGAAATGTTCTTGTTTTTGAAAGAAAAGCACGTTTGTCCATTTGAAATAACATAAATTGATCATAAATAAAGTGTAGACTTTGTAAATGACACTGAGGAGGCAACTCCGGGATGCTGGCCTTCTAGGCAGAGTTGCAAAGAAGAAGCCATATCTGACTGGCCAATAAAAAGGAAAGATTAAGATGGGCAAAAGAACACAGACACTGGACAGAGGAACTCTGCCTAGAAGGCTAGCATCCCGGAGTCGCTCAATTGCAAAAGGATTTTCTAATGATCAATTATCCTTGTAAAATGATAAACTTGGATCAGCTAAATGAAACGTGCTATTGGAACACGGGAGTGATTGTTAGACTGCAAACTCTCCTTCCAGACTCATATCAAACATCTCCAATCCAAAATCAAATCTAGAGTCGGCTTTCTATTCCGCAACAAAGCCTCCTTCACTCACGCCGCCAAACTTACCCTAGTAAAACTGACTATCCTACCGATCCTCGACTTCGGCGATGTCATCTACAAAATAGCTTCCAATACTCTACTCAGCAAACTGGATGCAGTTTATCACAGTGCCATRRGTTTTGTTACTAAAGCACCTTATACGACCCACCACTGCGACCTGTATGCCCTAGTCGGCTGGCCCTCGCTACATGTTCGTCGTCAGACCRACTGGCTCCAGGTCATCTACAAGGCCTGTCTCTTATACACATCTAGATGTGTATAAGAGACAGCTCCAGCAGGTGTATCTCACTGATCATCCCTAAAGCCAAAACCTCATTTGGACGCCTTTCCTTCCAGTTCTCTGCTGCCTGCGACTGGAACGAATTGCAAAAATCTCTGAAGTTGGAGACTTATCTCCCTCAACAACTTTAAAAATCTGCTATCCGAGCAGCTAACCGATCGCTGCAGCTGTACATAGTCCATCTGTAAACTACCCACCCAATTTACCTACCTCACCCCCCATACTGCTTTTATTTATTTACTTTTCTGCTCTTTTGCACACCAGTATCTCTTCTTGCACATGATCATCTGATGATTTATCACTCCAGTGTTAATCTGCTAAATTGTAATTATTCGATTTATTGTATATAGATTCTCTTTTTTTTCTACCATGTTATTGACTTGTTTATTGTTTACTCCATGTGTAACTCTGTGTTGTTGTCTGTTCACACTGCTATGCTTTGTCTTGGCCAGGTCGCAGTTGCAAATGAGAACTTGTTCTCAACTAGCCTACCTGGTTAAATAAAGGTGAAAAAAAAAAAAAAGAATAATAATTTGTTGCTGATAATGGGCCTCTGTACGCCTGTGTAGATATTCCATAAAAAATCTGCAGTTTCCAGCTACAATAGTCATTTACAACATTACCAATTTCTACACTGTTTCTGATAAAATGAGCTTTTCTTTCAAAATCAAGGACATTTCTAAGTGACCCCAAACTTTTGAACGGTAGTATACATACTATATACGTGTGTGTGTATATACATACACACATATTTGTGTGTGTATATTGAGGGTTGCCACTGTGGTATATGGCAGTCTTGTTTTACTCAGTGCTGATCTGGAGACTAACACGGAACCCAAACCGGATGCGCTCGTGCGCCATCGTGCATACATTTATTTTGTCCCCCCACACCAAACGCGATCGCGACACGCAGGTTATAATATCAAAACAAACTCAGAACCAATTACATTAATTTGGGGACAGGTCAAAAAGCATTAAACARTTATGGCAATTTAGCAAGCTAGCTTGCACTTGCTAGATAATTTGTCCTATATAGTTAGCTTGCTGTTGCTAGCTAATTTGTCCTGGGATATATACATTGAGTTGTTATTTTACCTGAAATGCACAAGGTCCTTTACTCCGACAATTAGTCCACACAAAACGGTCAACCGAATTGTTTCTAGTCATCTCTCCTAGGCTTTTTCTTCTCGTTCGTTCGTCTCTCAGTCACCCACATGGGTATAACCAATGAGATGGCACGTGGGTACCTGCTTCTATAAACCAATGAGGAGATATGAGAGGCAGGACTTGCAGCGCGATCTGCGTCACAAATAGAACTGACTTCTATTTTAGCCCTTGACAACGCAGACGCTCGTTTGCGCACGCGAGCAGTGAGTGCAATAATTTAATAATATAGATTTCAAAATGTATTTTTACATGTATTTTGCGACGCGAGCGGTGTAGTCAGCCTGTTAGGGTGCTTTAACTAAAATGACTCTGCTGTAGTGGTGTGGGTGGGGAGAAATTATTTGATAAATGCTGTTTTACATTTTCAATTGGTTGGCAGATTTATTGTTACTTTTCTGACACTGGGCACCACAATACTAAGCCTTTCCCCCAATTCACTGCTTCCACTGACTATTGAGTTGCTGTGTTTTTATACAAGTTTGTATGGTTTTGACGGATGGGTGGAAGTGCTACGTTGAATGCCCGGCCCATGTTTTTTCTTGACTACCTTTAACTCATTTGAATTCAAGGGAAGGAAGTCACATGGGAAAAGTGAAGGTGGCATGTTATTAAACAATCTTTAAGGACAATTTCACCTTATTTGAATGTATCTGTTTTCAATGTTATAGACGTGCCCAAACACTTTTGTGACGGTTTTGTTTTTGGGTAACTTATTCCTCCAGCGATATACTTCCTCGTGCTCGTTCAGTGGTTGTAGGGGTGTAACATAAGCAAAGGCTCCGAAAACATCCAAATACGTACTTTAAAACTGCAACACTCTCAGTATACTGATGTAGGTCTTTAATGTTGTATGCATGGATTTGTCATTCAGAACTTTATCCTTTGTTGTATTCCGTTTTGTGCAACTCCAGCGGTCTCCAACCAGCTGTGCGGGCTACACAGAAACAGCACAGCTGGTAGGAGACAGCCAGAATCGCACAAAATGTAATATGTTAAAGATAAAAATCGGTATACAACGTGTGTTTTGTAAACAAGTGGGATCGCAAAAAAGTGTCTGGGCTCTTCTAACATACTGTAATTTGAGATTTGGTTCAAATAAAGTTAACCTCTCCTTTAACAATGGCTGTGGCATTTCACTTTGTTTCAAAATGGTTTCTCCCATATTGTTTCTTCTGAACATTAACCTGGGTTCAGGTTGTTACATCTGCTCACAAGCATTTGTTTGTCTTAAAGATCCGGGCAGTGAGACCCCAGGTCCTGATGAGGCTCTCAAAGACAAAGAAGCACGTCAGCAGGGCCTATGGCGGTGCCATGTGTGCGAAGTGTGTGCGTGATAGGTAAGAATATATCCAAAACACCGCCTTCTGGAGAATCTGTCCCAAGTGTTGTATGTCGGGTGAAATGTCCAGTTTATAAGATAAATATCTAGCAAAATGTGAAGGGTGAATGACTACAACTACCCATACTAGCGTACTACATAAACTGCCTATGTACTCATCGTAGCATACTATTTAGCACGTACCGTTTAGCAAGAAGTGGTCGCAACTTATGTAGCGGCTCCTGACTGCGGGTGGATTTTAGCAAATTCAACAGACATGCAATGCATCGCATTAACCAGCCTGTTAATGGCTATTTTCGATTAATTTCTCTTATTTGAATAGAAAGGGAATGGAGTTGTAGGCCTACTCAGGCTAATTATAGGTAGACTATCACATTCAACCATATCCTAATTTTTAAGACTGAAGCCAGACGCGGATAACATTTATTAGTAAAACCAAAGTCCTGTAACGTGCATAAATTAAATCTAATTGCCTAGTACACACACTTTTCACATGTTATTGCACAGAAATGTGTACAGTCAGGTGCATCGCAAACCGAACCGCTGGGCAGCTACCTGATTAACTAAAGCACTGTCCATTGGAAATTAGATCAGAATGACTGCTAAGGCTTGATTCATTAAGTAGCCTAGCCAACTAAAACAATCCATATGTTAAAATCAAAAGGCCTGCCTGATTAATGTGACAACGTATCATGCTCGATTGCATTTCCCGCTATTTTTTGATTTCGGTAGCGCCTCCCCAAATCTAATTGATCAGCTGACACAAAAATTAATTTTATCTCTATTTCTGCTTTTTGTGGCTCCTCTCTTTGGCTGGAAAAATGGCTGTGTGTTTCTGTGACTAGGTGCTGACCTAACATAATCGTTTGGTGTGCTTTCGTCGTAAAGCCTTTTGAAATCGGACACTGGCTGGATTTACAACAAGTGTATCTTTAAAATGGTGTAAAATACTTGTGTGTTTGAGGAATTTTAATTATGGGGTTTCTGTTTTGAATTTGGCGCCCTGCAGTTTCACTGGCTGTTGACGAGGTGAGACGCTACCGTCCCACATACCCTAGAGAGGTTAACTTCTTACGGCTGAGATCCCGTTAACGGGATCGACTTGACAACAGCCAGTAAAAGTGCAGGGTGCCAAATTCAAACAGAAGTCTCATAATTAAAATTCCTCAAACATACAAGTATTTTACACCATTTTAACGATAAACTTGTTGTTAATCCCACCACAGTGTCCGATTTCAAAAAGGCTTTACGACGAAAGCACCCCATCTGATTGTTAGGTCAGCACCTAGTCACAGGAAAACACAGCCATTTTTCCAGCCAAAGAGAGGAGTTTGTTACATTACTGCCTTATTCTAAAATTGATTGAATACATATTTTTCATCAATCTACACACGCTACCCCATAATGACAAAGTGAAAACCGGTTTGGACATTTTTGTATTAAATAAGATATCTTATTTACCTAAGTATTCAGACCCTATGCTATGAGACTTGAAATTGAGCTCAGGTGCATCTGGTTTCCATTGATCGTCCTTGATGATTCTACAACTTGACTTTTAATGATCGGCTATGAAAAGCCAACTGACATTTATTCCTGATTATTATTTGACCATGCTTGTCACTTATGAACATTTTGAACATCTTGGCCATGTTCTGTTATAATCTCCACCCGGCACAGCCAGAAGAGGACTGGCCACCCCTCATAGCCTGGTTCCTCTCTAGGTTTCTTCCTAGGTTTTGGCCTTTCTAGGGAGTTTTTCCTAGCCACCGTGCTTCTACACCTGCATTGCTTGCTGTTTGGGGTTTTAGGCTGGGTTTCTGTACAGCACTTCGAGATATTAGCTGATGTACGAAGGGCTATATAAAATAAACTTGATTTGATTAGAGTCCATCTGTGGTTAATACAATTGATTGGACTTGATTTGGAAAGGCATACACCTGTCTATTTAAGGGTCCACAGTTGACAGTGAATGTCAGCAAAAACTAAGCTGTGAGGTCAAAGGAATTGTCCGTAGAGCTCAGAGACAGGATTGTGTCGGCACAGATCTTGGGAAGGGTACCAAAAATGTCTGCAGCATGGTAGGTCCCCTAGAACACTATGGCATCCGTCGTTCTTAAATTGAATACGTTTGGAACCACCAAGTTGTTTCCTAGAGCTGGCCGCCCGGCCAAACTGAGCAATCGATGAAGGGCCTTGGTCAGGGAGGTGACCAAGAACCCGATGGTCACTGACAGAGCTCTAGAGTTCCTCTGTGGTGATGGTTGTCCTTCTGGAAGGTTCTCCCAACTCTGCAGCATTCCACCAATCAGGCCTTTATGGTAGAGTGGCCAGACGGAAGCCACTCCTCAGTAAAGACACATGACAGCCTGCTTGGAGTTTGCAAAAAGGCACCTAAAGACTCTGACCATGTGACACACGATTCTCTGGTCTGATAAAACCAAGATTGAACTCTTTGGCCCGAATTCCAGTTGTCACGTTTGGAGGAAACATGGTGGCAGTACAGCTACAGCATCATGCTGTGGGGCTGTTTTTCAGCCTCAGGGACTGGGAGACTAGTCAGGATTACATGGTGTACAGACAGGCTACTTACTATATGGAATTATATAAGCCCATGGAGAATCGACACACGTACACCCCGGTAAAAGCACCTGTCAATCAAACCCACTAGAGCAAATATTTTATCTTAAAAACATTTTATTTTATTTTTTTGCTTGCCCTACCGTAGGTTTTCCAAAAGTTTCGCTAAGATAATCAATTGACAAGCAAAGTGTGAAGGAGAGAGCTATGTTATAGTATGCCGATGAAATTGACAATCCTTAAAATAACAAATACACGCAACATGTCAGTTGCCTATTTATCAGCGACGCTGATAAACGCTGAGGGGGAGTGAAGGATTTTTGAAATATTGTGAGGAACTATTATTTTGCTGTGTCTATATATATATATATATATATATATATAATCTGACTTAACAGGACAGAAACCAGACACATGCTCATTGCTCACATGGCGCATTAAATTATGGTATGAAATAAACCAAAACTTGTTTCTCAGAAGTGTGGTTAACTCTGCAAATAATGTTTTCACTCAGAGAACGAGACCTGTACATTTTGTAATACAATCATGATTTTTTTTTTTTTTACCAAATGACAGGGGTTCCATTTGACACATTAGCACATTATAGGCCTCGGAGACAGGACAACCTTGTTGATTAATTATTCAATCTGACACTTCAAATGTTTTTTGAAAGATCTATTTACTAGCATGCAAAGAAATAAAGTCTACATCAAACTTTTTTTACTCAAGTGCTATAGCCTATAGTGCTCTACACCCCTGCGTATCATCAGTTGGAAAGACAGATTAATTTAGCAAAACAATTGCTTGTCATTAGTGAACTCACACTATATTGGGTAGTTTATCAACATGAAAATTAAGTTTATAAAAATAAATCCTGAAATGACTGTCTTCATCCATAACTCAGTGACATGAATATTCAATTACCGTAACAGCCCTAATCCTGCCCCATGGGTGGTTCTGGTGTACTTGCATATTGAACTAACTATGTCAGAAAGATGTTAATGTAGACGCCAGCCGTAGTTGAATTTCTATCCATAGCAATTGAAGTGCATTTTGTTTGCTTCAGCAGCCTCTGGTTCTTTTAGGATGCTCTTGTGAATTCCATGTGTTTGGATTAAAAACTACATTCTTTAGTCAAGTCTGATCCTGATCACATCTCTCCCTAACTGATAAATTGTGATTTTAAGTTGATGGTGGTTTTAGCTGGCTTTGTCAACTAATATCACATTGTGAGATTTGTCCTGGGGTGTGCTGTTAAAAGCAGTGACACTTCCTATGTGTAAAAAAAAAAAGAAAGATGTTGGATGTTTCTGCAATGGTCTTTGCAACATGCATTCATTCGATTTCTTAGTGTTGACATTTGGTCACTATTTGTAAAGTAACCATCAATCAATGGCATGTCCTGAACATCTAAGTTAACTGATCCACTAACCTTCACCCTTCTGTCTACCACAGGATCAAGCGTGCTTTCCTGATTGAGGAGCAGAAGATCGTTGTCAAGGTCCTTAAAGCACAGGCACAGAGTCAAAAATCTAAGTAAATGTGTATTTGTACTGCAACATTAAAATAATTGAAAATATGTTTAGTGTCCTGACTCAAATGGTGTAACTGTCCATAGTATTCCTCAATTTGAAGTTTGAGTTGTGATTCTCGACGTGAACTACCATTTTGTTGTTTTGAATGAGACCGAAGTTTGAAAAATGGGTGGACTACTGAACAATGTTCTATTCACTTTGAAAGTGTTGACACTGACATTACATCCAGGAATTGTGTATTTTATTAAAGTTTAAGCAGATTACATGAAATATTAAGATGGTGCTGCATGCGCTTGTATTTCTGAAGGTGAGCAGGCTTTTAAACATATTATTTGATGGCTTATACAAGGTAAACAAATTGCTTTACTCCAAACAAACCATTTTTGAAAAGAGATTGTAGTCATCCATCTGACAATTTTTACTAATATTCAGTGGCTGTTGCTGCTATCAAGCTGGCTACGAGTTCTATAGGCTTTACATTTTTGGGAATACTCTGGATTTCATCCAATATACCAGGTGGATGATAAATTATATAATTACTAACAAGTAAAAGTATTACCAAAGATGGTTTAACCAACCTCTAATCTGTCATTAGCTACCCGTGTACTTTTTTACCCTTTTGTGGTCAGTGCTATCTCGTATCTTTGGGACATCCCTGCCCTTACCAAATGTGGTAAAGGAGTCAAATCAAACTTATTTGTCACATGCGCCGAATACAAGTGTAGATCTTAACATGAAATGCTTTTTTACCAAGCCCTTAACCAACAGTGCAGTTCAAGAAAGAGTTAACAAAACGTTTACCAAATATACTAAAGTAAAAAATATATATAAAGTAACACAAAATGAGGCTATATACAGGGTACAGGTACCGAGTCAATGTGCGGGGGTAAAGGTGTTAACTCAATGACACAACGACAAGGTTCCAGTTTAACAAAGTCTACTATACCGTATGAACACAGTACAAGGTAGCCATCGCACTCAAGCCTAGGTCCATCAAGACTTCCTGCGCAGGTGCACTTTTGACAGAGTGATAGCCCCGTAATAACAAATATAGGGATACTTAACAATCTCCCACTTTTCTTTAAAGACAAAACAATTAAATGTCCAAGTATTATTCAAGTTCCCCATTACAAATGGGTTGTGACAGTTTTTATTTGTATTACTCAAGCTGCCGCTTGCCATTGCTGAGCCTGAAGGGGCACAAGACCGGATGCTCCTTTTTTAGTCACAGTCAGCAAGCTGTTCCTTTGTGATCGACCACAGAATCCGCTGGATTCTCTGCTTGAAAAAATTCCTTGATGCTGCTAATCTCAAGACGAAGTCTTTTCTCTGTGACAGACTTGGTTGACTTCACAGCATCAACTAATGAGTAGTTGTCAGTGACACAAACTACAGGTAGAATGTGCTGTTTTGTCTCACCAGTGGTAAGCTCTGAGAACCGAGTTGCAAGAAAGATAGCATTGTCAATTCCATCCGCAAGAGCAGCAAGTGTGCTTCGAACAACCCTTCTGATCCTTTTTGACTGCCAACAAATAGGTGAGAATCTTCCACCTTCACCCATTAACACGATTAGATGTCCACCTTGTGTGCCTGCATCTGTAAGGTTCCCTAGGGAAGCATCACTGAAGACAACTAGTTTCAAAGGGTAATCTTTTCCAACATGCTGAAACTTTAAAGTCACTTGTGATTTCAGTTTACGAACAACTTTGTTTCCCTCATGAATGGTTTGTACAGTGGCGTGTTTTGTGTTAGATGCCAAGTTGCAACCATCAAACATTACATTAGGTGTACTCTGTCTAGCAACCCATAGAATTTGTCCTATCTTTGACCTCAATTGATCAGCTTCAATTCCACAGAGGGGAATTCCTTTGTACAGCTCTTGAAGAATCCATATGGATGGGTTGAAGATTCTTTATATAGCTCTCCTGTTGCATTAGTATTGTTCCATCAACTGTAATAAACTATGCCAACATAACAAAAATGATCATGCTCCTCACGGCCGACCTGGAAAACAGCTTTGAGGTGTGGAATCACAGTTGTAGCAAAGGTCTGTGAGCCACCCCAGATAAAGTCATCAACATGACAGGCAAGTACTCCAGTCACATTGCAGTCTTGATCAAGCCAATAGAAGACTGCAGGATCCACTTGTGACATTTTCCAAATGTATTCAGCATTGGTGCCTTGACTTTGTTGTACCAGTAGAGTGATGCATCTGCCAGGCCATACACACACTGTTTTAGTTTCCACAGTGTTCCTTCGCTCTTAGCTTCAGGCGGAGGTCGGATGTGAATGTTTCTTGACAGCTCTGTTCCCTGCAAAAATGCAGATTCTATGTCTATGGAATTAAGTTTCCATTTTTTCTGGCAGATCACTGTCAGTGAGTCTTTTGGGAGTTCTTTAGCAGCCAGCTCCTCAAAATCTCTAGCCACTAGATGTGCTTTAGGCACTATTCCAGTTAAGGATTCTTTAAGGATCTAGAGGTCGACCGATTAATCGGAATGGCCGATTAATTAGGGCCGATTTCAAGTTTTCATAACAATCGGTAATCTGCATTTTTGGACACTGATTGTGGCTGATTTAAAAAAAAAAATGTAATGTTATTTTTTTTTACCTTTATTTAACTAGGCAAGTCAGTTAGGAACACATTCTTATTTTCAAGGACGGCCTAGGAACAGTGGGATAACTGCCTTGTTCAGGGGTAGAACGACAGATGTTTACCTTGTCAGCTCGGGGATTCGATCTCGCAACCTTCCGGTTACTAGTCCAACGCTCTAACCACCTGCCTTACATTGCACTCCACGAGGAGCCTGCATGGCAGGCTGACTACCTGTTACGTGAGTGCAGCAAGAAGCCAAGGTAAGTTGCTAGCTAGCGTTAAACTTATCTTATAAAAAACAATCAATCTTAACGTAATCACTAGTTAACTACACATGGTTGATGATATTAACTCATGATACTAGCTCATCTAGCGTGTCCTGCGTTGCATATAATTGATGTGGTGCCTGTTAATTTCTCCTCGAATCACAGCCTACTTCGCCAAAAGGATGATGGTTTAACAAGCGCATTCGCGAAACAAGCACTGTTGTTGCACCAATGTGTACCTAACCATAAACATCAATGCCTTAATTTAAAATCAATATACAAGTATATATTTTAAAAACGGCATAGTTAGTTAATATTGCCTGCTAACATGAATTTCTTTTAACTAGGGAAATTGTGTCAGGTACTCTTGCATCCCGTGCAAGCAGTCAGGGTATATGCAGCAGTCTGGGCCGCCTGGCTCGTTGCGAACTGTGTGAAGACCATTTACCAACAAAGACCGTAAATAATTTGCCAGAATTGTACATAATTATGACATGTCATTGAAGGTTGTACAATGTAATATAACAGCAATATTTAGACTTAGGGATGCCACCCGTTAGATAAAATACAGAACGGTTCCGTATTTCACTGAAAGAATAAACGTTTTGTTTTCGAAATTATAGTTTCCGGATTTGACCATGTTAATGACCCAAAGCTCGTATTTCTGTGTGTTATTATGTTATAATTAAGTCTATGATTTGATATTTGATAGAGCAGTCTGACTGAGCGGTGGTAGGCAGCAGCAGGCTCCTAAGCATTCATTCAAAGAGCACTTTCGTGCGTTTGCCAGCAGCTCTTCGCTGTGCTTCAAGCATTGAGCTGTTTATGACTTCAAGCCTATCATCTCCCGAGATTAGGCTGGTGTAACCAATGTGAAATGGCTAGCTAGTTAGCGGGGTGCGCGCTAATAGCGTTTCAATCGGTGACGTCACTCGCTCTGAGACGATGGGTAACGATGCTTCGAGGGTGGCTGTTATCGATGTGTTCCTGGTTCGAGCCCAGGTAGGGGTGAGTAGAGGGACGGAAGCTATACTGTTACACTGGCAATACTAAAGTGCCTATAAGAACATCCAATAGTCAAAAGCGTATATGAAATACAAATGGTATAGAGAGAAATAGTCATATAATTCCTATAATAACTACAACCTAAAACTTATTACCTGGTAATATTGAAGACTCATGTTAAAAGGAACCACCAGCTTTCATATGTCCTCATGTTCTGAGCAAGGAACTTAAACGTTAGCTTTTTTACATGGCACATATTGCACTTTTACTTTCTTCTCCAACACTTTGTTTTTGCATTATTTAAACCAAATTGAACATGTTTCATTATTTATTTGAGGCTAAATTGATTTTATTGATGTATTATATTAAGTTAAAATAAGTGTTCATTCAGTATTGTTGTGATTGTCATTATTACAAATAAATACATTTAAAAAATCGTCCGATTAATCGGTATCAGCTTTTTTTGGTCCTCCAATAATCGGTATCAGCGTTAAAAAATCATAATCGGGTGACCTCTAAAGGGTACACACCCACCTTGTTGAAACACATTTTTGGCCAATGTCTTTGACTTCCTCAAACATTCAATTTTTCCTCCAATTACTGAGCTCATCTAGTTTAGCTGAGTCAAATGACACGTCCTTTGTTTCAAGTACATCATCATTTTGAATGTCATTCTGTTTTTCTAGATTTTCCATTGGTTCAATTCTGATATTATCTACAAGTGATAGGTCAGCTGACCCTGATGTATCAGAAAGTGTAGCTGGTTCAGAGTACCTCAAGTTGTACCAGTTCTGGTGATTTCCTTTTGCTTTTCCTGCTTGTCCAATGACGGTTGCTGTATGTGGAATACCACTTTCTCTGTCAATGTATTTAACAGTTTGTCCAGTTTTCAGATTGGAACAACCATGTTGTCTTAACACATGTGGCTGTTGTTGAATGTTTTCCTCATTTGAACGCTCAACAGTATTACTTGTGTCATGGTTGAAGGGGTCTGCTCCATTTCCTGTGTCAGTTTCAGTGTCCGTATCATTGGATGTGACATCTGGTAGTTTTGTGTCTGTTACTGTGTCCTTTTGTCATTTTCATTAGGAGACTGATTCTCAGCAACAGCCCCTCTATCTTGTTGATAATTTACTTTCCGCAATCTTGAGTGATACACCCTGACAATGGTGCCTCCGTGCCTCACAAATATCACCACGCCATCTTGGCCAATGACTACTCCCGGTCCTTTCCACTCTTGACAGTCAAATCGTTTGTAGTACACTTTGTTTCCAGTTTCGTACTTCTCATCGGTGGGTCGTAGCTGTTTACGCAGAGCCCTGCAAATTCTCTCTGAGCACTCTGCTTCAGTGAACGCTTTTCTTGCTGTATGTAGTGCTGAAAGGTGCTTTCCCACCCATGCACTCACACTGGCCCCTTCTAGTGCTGGTGGCTTGTCAACCAGTACAGAGGGAAGATTAGGGTTCTGCCCAAACACTAGTTGGTATGGGCTGTAGCCATGAACATTGTGCATTGAGTTTTTTGCCAGGTTACTTTGTGACACGAGATGAAAATTCGTTTTTGAGATATGATCCCAGAAAGCTGTACTGTAAAGCTTTAAATACATCAGGATTTACTTTAAGTAGATAAAGGATATTTCATTGGAGGTCACACAACACAATACTGGGAATCAAACATCAAATAGACTCTAGAATTCTACTTCCATGCTGAAGTTCTCTGCCATTTTTCTTATTTCATTATTATTGAACTCTCCATTGTCACTGTACAATTTCTGGGGCGGGCCATGCACACTTATCCAGGAATGAATGAAGTGCTTGACGATGTCACTGGGTTTCTTTGTATTCACAATGCTTCCAGCACTGAAGCGTGTGAAGTGGTCGATTATGTGAATGTACCACACACTTGGTACTAGCTCATGTAGATCTATGTACTTGGAAGCCAGTGGCAAACCAACAGCTGGTTTGGGCTTAGGTTTACTGTATTTTTGACATGTCTCACAACTGTTAACTATCTGCTGTAGAATGGAAATACTCTCATCATCATTATTCCCTGAACTGCTGAGTAATTTCTGAAGTCTGTCAACTGTAGCATGTCCAAACTGTTTGTGAAGCTTTAACAATACTTTGTGTTTTTCTTTTGTGTTCGTGTTCTCTTTAACTGTCAGAATCTCCATGTGCTCTGTGTCCATCAGAATCTCATTTTTACATGGACTCTGTGTGATGTCTTTGTCTAAAATGTTTACACAATAGTGGCCCGAGGTATTAAGTTCAAGAGTCACTGGTTGTTTAAACATCACTGCCTTGTCATTTTTTATGTCTAGTACAGCCCCTGCCTTCTTGAGGGAAGCTTTGCTTAATAGTAAGGGGATATATGTAGGGGACCACCTCTGTTTCAATGTGACACTTTTTGCTGGTGTCTTAACTTTCTTGGTAGAATGGACGATTCTCCCATCTCCAAATTTGAAAGCTCTGTTGCTTGATGTGTCAATCATATTTTGTACTTCTTTCATATTTAGTTCACTGACATAGCTATCAAGCCATTTTGCACCACATACTGTCCGTGTACATGCAGTATCAATCACAGCAGATCTTAAGGATTCAACTATAAAAATCTCAGTATCAGATTAGTTTGAAAACAGTGTAATGTTACACTGCTCTATCTCTGTGTTTACATTTTCCTCTGTTAGTTTAACTTGTTCATTTTTATGAGGACAGTCTGTAATCCAATGGTAAGTGTTTTGACAAATAGCACATTTTGATCTCCTTCCATATTTGTCCAGTGGATTTGTGCTGGGCAATGGCGCCCTCTTCTGGTTGTCTTGAGAACGTGACCTGTTGGCGCCTCTTCTCTGCTGCTCAGTGTAATATGCTGCGCATTCCAACAGGCGTTTTTTTCACTTGCAAGACAACAGACGTCTTTTCACCAAAAATCATTTTTAGTGCAGACTTCATTGATGCAAAAGTCAGCACAGTACAAGCAGTCAAAGCCAACTGTTTCTACCTACCATCTAGACAGGCAGTATCTAGCAACTTGAAAGCTAACACTGCATCCGGGAGAACCATGTCGTACTTGTGCATCCTATTGTACCTCGAAATCAATGATCTAGTCCGTCATTGCAACCGAAATATCTCTCGTAACACTGTCAAAGTTTGAATATGCCTCGTAGGCACGGTCTTTCTTATCTTTAAGAAACACAGAATCCAGTGCTCTGATCAAAGTTCCCATACCATCATCCTTTTTCAAATCCTCAACGGATATTTCCAGTGCTGTATCTCTCGCTCTTCCCTCAAGCAATAATACCACCGCAAGTGCAAGTGCTTGCTTTTTCACGTCCAGATTAGTAACACGTGTCCAAGTTCATTTTTCCAACTTTCGTACGACCTCTTCTCGTCGAAGCAAGGTGGCACATTGTAGTTATGAACCATCCTCTGCTACCAATGTTAACTCGAAATGACACAACGACAAGGTTCCAGTTTAACACAGTTTACTATTCTGTATGAACACACTACAAGGTAGCCATCGCACTCAAGGCCAGGTCCATCAACAAGACTTCCCACGCAGGTGCACTATTGACAGAGTGATAGCCCCGTAATAACAGAAAAATAGGGACACTTAAAACATGAACTTAACACAGGTTAGTTGAGGTAATTTGTACACGTAGGTAGGGGTGAAGTGACTATGCATAGATCATAAACAGTGAGATGCAGCAGTGTACAAAACAAATGGGGGGGTCAATGTAAATAGTCTGGTGGCCATTTGATTAATTGTTCAGCAGTCTTATGGCTTGGGGGTAGACGCTGTTAAGGAGCCTTTTGGTCCTAGACTTGGTGCTCCGTTACTGCTTGCCTTGCCGTAGCAGAGAAAACAGTCTATGACTTGGGTGACTGGAGCGATGCAACTGCTCGGCCTCTGTCACATTAACCAGATTGGTGCACATTGAATAATTCTGATGTAACAAAGTGGATATTCGTCAAATCGCTAATTTATGTATTGTAACAAGCCCACAATGTGGTTACTTTTCAGGTTTACAAGTAACTGCTAAATGGTAACTCCTGTTTGTATAAGCTGGTTAGCATACAGAAATCAGTGGGGGTAGTTAAACGACTAATACAGTTGATTGGTAATGATGATAAGAACATATATGCTCTCTCTAATTCTCTCCTTCTTTCTTTCTTTCTCTCGGAGGACCTGAGCCCTAGGACCATGCCTCAGGACTACCTGGCATGATGACTCCTTGCTGTCCCCAGTCCACCTGGCAGTGCTGCTGCTCCAGTTTCAACTGTCCTGCCTGCGGCTATGGAACCCTGACCTGTTCACCGGACGTGCTACCTGTCCCAGACCTGCTGTTTTCAACTCTCTAGAGACAGCAGGAGCGGTAGAGATACTCTCAATGATCGGCTATGAAAAGCCAACTGACATTTACTCCTGAGGTTCTGACTTGTTGCACCCTCGACAACTACTGTGATGATTATTATTTGACCATGCTGGTCATTTATGAACATTTGAACATCTTGGCCATGTTCTGTTATAATCTCCACCCGGCACAGCCAGAAGAGGACTGGCCACCCCTCATAGCCTGGTTCCTCTAGGTTTCTTCCTAGGTTTTGGCCTTTCTAGGGAGTTTTTCCTAGCCACCGTGCTTCTACACCTGCATTGCTTGCTGTTTGGCGTTTTAGGCTGGGTTTCTGTACAGCACTTTGAGATATCAGCTGATGTAAGAAGGGCTATATAAATACATTTGATTTGATATGTGTTGGGGTTGACATCCATACAAGCATTATATGATTTTTACATTATGGTGTGAAATACAAAAAAATACCTCTTTACTGCATCTATACCCCTTACCTAACTATTTTAAACTTCAATGGGGGGGCAGGGTTGCCGGGTCTAGATAACATTTCTTGCCCAATGACCATTCAAGCTTCCCAAAAGGCCTGAAAACTAGCCCAATTGTTTTTTTCACAGCAATAGAGGAGTTGCCATATTTATACAATAAACCCTTTAAACGTTTAAATGCTATCGAGACAATTAAGAAATATCGTAGGAACTTGTAACAACGTTAGAAGTTAAATCAGGATTTCCTCAATTACTGCGAGCTATGACATGACGTATTAAAGGAATTTGAATGACAGAAGGTTGGTGGCACTTTAATTGGGGAGAACGGGCTTTTGAAGTTTCTAAAACTGTTTGAATGATGTCTGTGACTATAACAGAACTCATATGGCAGGCAAAAACCTGAGAAAAAATCCAACCAGGAAGTGGGAAATCTGAGGTTTGTAGTTTTTCAACTCTTTGCCTATCCAAGATACAGTGGAAATGGGGTCATATTGCACTTCCTAAGGCTTCCACTAGATGTCAACAGTCTTTAGAACTTTGTTTGATGCTTCTACTGTGAAGGAGGGAGGAATGGGAGCTCAATGAGTCAGAGGTCTGCCAGAGTGGCATGAGCTGGTCACGCGCGTTCACGTAAGAGGTAGCTTGCGTTCCATTGCAATTCTACAGACAAAGGAATTCTCCTCCGGTTGGAACATTATTGAAGATTTATGATAAAAACATCCTAAAGATTGATTCTATACTTAGTTTGACATGTTTCTACGGACTGTAATATGACTTTTCGTCTGAACTTTTGCCTGGACCTGCCCGCGCGTCGTGAGTTTGGATTGTGTACTAAAAACGCGAACAAAAAGGAGGTATTTGGACATAAATGATGGACTTTATCGAACAAATCAAACATTCATTGTGGAACTGGGATTCCTGGGAGTGCATTCTGATGAAGATCATCAAAGGTAAGTGAATATGTTTAGTGCTATTTCTGACTTTGTTGACTCCACAACATGGCGGATATCTGTATGGCTTGTTTGGGCTTTGAGCGCTGTAATCAGATTATTGCATGGTGTGCTTTTTCGGTAAAGCTTTTTTTGAAATCTGACACAACGGTTGCATTAAGGAGAAGTTTATCTAAAGTTCCAATCATATCACTTGTATTTTCATCAATATTTATGATGAGTATTTCTGTAAATTGATGTGGCTCTCTGCAAAATCACTGGATGTTTTGGAAGCAAAACATTACTGAACGTAACGCGCCAATGTAAACTGAGATTTTTGGATATAAATATGAACTTTGTCGAACAAAACATACATGTATTGTGTAACATGATGTCCTATGAGTGTCATCTGATGAAGATAATCAAAGGTTAGTGATTAATCTTATCTCAATTCCTGCTTTTTGTGACTCCTCTCTTTGGCTGGAAAAATGTCTGTGTTTTTCTGTGACTATGTACTGACCTAACATACTCGTTTGGTGTGCTTTCGTCGTAAAGTCTTTTTGAAATCTGACACGTTGGCTGGATTCACAACAAGTGCTTTAATTTGGTGTATTGCATGTGTGATTTCATGAAAGTTAAATTTTTATAGTAATTTATTTGAATTTGGCGCTCTGCATGTTCACTGGATGACGGGGATGCTGGGAAGGTTACGTCCCACATATCCCAGAGAGGTTAACGACTGTTCCACAGGTGCATGTTCATTAATTGTTTATGGTTCATTGAAGAAGCATGGTAAACAGTGTTTAAGCCCTTTACAATGAAGATCTGCGAAGTTATTTGGATTTTTACAAATTATCTTTGAAAGACAACGTCCTGAAAAAGGGACGTTTCTTTTTTTGCTGAGTTTACATAACTAGATAAATCCGACAGGAGAGTTTGAGTGATGAAAGTTGGACAGAGGATCACAATCTCTGAGCAAGAAACACTTGGACGAACATAAAAAAATACATTTTGGCTATTTTCTAGGAATTATGCTGTTATTGTGTGCCAGATGTTACAACTACAAATCGTTATAAATGGCCCATTTGCGAGATCGACATGTCATTGCAATAGGCATAGGCTACAGATTACAATCTGGGTTTATGATTGTAATTCAATTTTGCCATGGTTTGTTCAGATAAACTCGGTAGCCTGTAGCCCATGATAGAACTACAACTTTCAGATAATCAGCATTTTAAAACAAAAAATATTTAACCTTTATTTAACTAGGCAACTGTAGCCTAGACAAGATGTAAACTGAACAATTTAGCAGTTTGCTTAGTTCAAATGAAGACTAATTTATTCAACATGAATATATTTCGAGGTATGAAGTGCTTGTTTCCCAATTGTCTGCTGGAATAGGCTACTGAGGATGGGGGTCATAATTTCAATCACTAAATGAAATATGAATAATATGTATATGAATTGAATATCCCTTTTTAGACTAATCTTTTTAATTCACCTTTATTTAACCAGGTAGGCCAGTTGAGAACAAGTTCGCATTTACAACTGTGACCTGGCCAAGATAAAGCAAAGCAAAACAGTGCAACAAAAACAACAACACAGAGTTACACGTGGGATAAACAAACATACAGTCAATAACACAATAATAGAAACATCTGTATACGATGTGTGCAAATGAAGTAAGGAGGTAAGGCAATAAATAGGCCAATATTGGCAAAGTAATTACAATTTAGCAATTTACACTGGAGTGATATGTGCAGATGAGGATATGCAAGTAGAAATGCTGGTGTGCAAAAGAGCAGAAAAACAAACATGGGGATGAGGTAGGTAGTTGGTTGGATGGGCTGTGTACAGCTGCAGCGATCTGTAAGCTGTTCTGACAGCTGACGCTTAAAGTTAGTGAGGGAGATATAAGTCTCCAACTTCAGTGATTTTTGCAATTTGTTCCAGTCATTGGCAGCAGAGAACTGGAAGGAAAGGCGGCCAAAGTAGGTGTTGGCTTTGGGGATGACCAGTGAAATATACCTGCTGGAGTGCGTGCTATGGGTGGGTGTGGCTATGGTGACCAGTGAGCTGAGATAATGCAGGGCTTTACCTAGCAAAGACTTATAGATGACTTGGAGCCAATGGGTTTGGCGACGAATATGTAGCGGGGACCAGCCAACGAGAGCATACAGGTCGCAGTGGTGGGTAGTATATGGGGCTTTGGTGACAAAACGGATGGCACTGTGATAGCAAATTGGATGTAGTCTGAGTAGAGTGTAGGAGGCTGTTTTGTAAATAACATCGCTGAAGTCAAGGATCGGTAGGATAGTCAGTTTTACGAGGGTATGTTTGGCAGCATGAGTGAAGGAGGCTTTGTTGCGAAATAGGAAGCCGATTCTAGATTTAATTTTGTATTGGAGATGCTTAATGTGAGTCTGGAAGGAGAGTTTACAGTCTAGCCAGACACCAAGGTATTTATAGTTGTCCACATATTCTAAGTCAGAACCGTCCAGAGTAGTGATGCTAGTCGGGCGGGCAGGTTCGGGTAGCGATCGGTTGAAGAGCATGCATTTCATTTTACTAGCATTTAAGAGCAGTTGGAGGCCACGGAAGGAGTGTTGTATGGCGTTGAAGCTCATTTGGAGGTTTGTTAACACAGTGTCCAAAGAGGGGCCAGATGTATACAGAATTGTGTTGTCTGCGTAGAGGTGGATCAAAGAATCACCTGCAGCAAGAGCGACATCATTGAAATATACAGAGAAAAGAGTCGGCCAGAGAATTAAACCCTGTGGTACCCCCATAAAGACTGCCAGAGGTCCAGACAACAGGCCCTCCGATTTGACACACTGAAATCTGAGAAGTAGTTAGTGAACCAGGCGAGGCAGTCATTAGAGAAACCAAGGCAGTTGAGTCTGCCGATAAGAATACGGTGATTGACAGAGTCGAAAGCCTTGGCCAGGTCAATGAAGACGGCTGCACAGTACTGTATTTTATCGATGACGGTTATGATATCGTTTAGGACCTTGAGTCTGGCTCAGGTGCACCCGGGACCAGCTCAGACACCAGATTGCATAGCGGAGAAGGTACAGTGGGATTCGAAATGGTCGGTGATCTGTTGGTTCACTTGGCTTTTGAAGAATTTGACTACTGTTACATCAATCTAATGCGTTGTAACTGATTGGCAATTGCGAAAGAGCTTTGATAACTTCCAATTTAATTAACAAAGCATGGTCATTACGAATTGCATAATAACCCAAGTTTACAACAAACTGAAGTTTAGAGGCTATTTATGAAATTGGTTTGCCAGCTCCGTGTAGGTTACACATGTGACACAAATTGATTTGCAATGACTCCAGTGATATCGTCATTTCAACATATGTATTGTATCAAATGGTGTCCAACAATGGCATATACATTAATAGGCTACTTGATGGCCAACAGTGACAAATGTATAATTCTCTACATTTAATGTCAGTTTCATTGAGGACTTTTCCCCATAAAAAGAACCATGCGAGGGAGTTCCATAACTTCCATTTCAAATTTCCACTCGGCAGCCCGAGACCCATGAACTAAGCATGCATAAAACACTTCGCTTGATAGTTTTCTTTACGCAAAGTCAACATTCGAATGCAGTTTAAACCACCCCGAGGGAATGTATGTAATGCGCTCTAGTGCGGCCAATGTCGTTTTCCAGTGATTTATATCCATTATTTCTTGATGTGCATAAATTGTAGCATATTAATCTGTTTCATGGGGAAAAAGGTTGGAGATGGGTTTCTCTACAACCACAATCTAAATCGCCTACCTACAGCTCACGTGACTCAGGCAATAGCTGTTGGGCTCTCTCAACACACACCACTCCGTCCCTCCCCACCACTCTTGCTCAACAGCCTGCAGCAGGTCACAATGAATTATATATATTTTAAGAGAAATGCCATGGCGGCCGTGGTGCAACTTGGAAATAGCCCAGGGACTGGGTGAATAGTCAGGACCGAGGGAAAAATGAACGGAGCTAAGTACAGAGAGATCATTGATAAAAACCTGCTCCCCAGAGGCCCAAAAACCCGCAACCAATACATTTTTCACAAGCAACATCGTTCTCAAAGTAAACTGCGAGGTTGCAACCTGGAAACACGATGGGGGTAGAAAGAACAAAAGGGTTTGAGCTCTAACCGTTGATTGTCGCACAACAACTACGTCACCACTAAGGTCTTACCAGATACATGACACATTTCAGAGTAAAATAGACCTTTCGTCACATTTTGTCAGTATTCGGGTATAGTGATTTTGGATATCACATTTTTCGATTCATGAAATCTATTTTCTCATTCAAATAATGGCACTGGCTTATGAAGTGTTTATCAACGAACTAGATTTTCGGTACTTCCTGGACACGTCGACGTACCAGACAGAAACCGGAAATCTGTTTACCGAAAGAGTACATTCGTTTTGAATTATGGAGACATTATACGGTATACCTTTCGCAGTGTTGGAATGTCCAAATATAAAACTCAAAAAGCCGTCATGGTTGCACATGCCCTCTGCTATGACAGTCTATGCGATCGTTATTGTATCGTACTTTCTCATTACTGGAGGTAAGTTGTCTAACACTGCTGCTAGCTGTAACAGATCTCTCAACTAGTCTTAGTCGACTCAACGTTTTACGATGGAGTTGAGTGGTGACTAGTGTGGTTGGACTGGCACTCCGTCACACAAAATTACGTTGTTTTATATGTATAAATGTGTGTAATTGTGGGATATTCTTAGGGTGTTGAAATCAGTAAATGTGATGTGTGATGTCAGAGCTCCAGTCTGCCTACACCAGTCACTGCTAAACTCTATCTTAAATCGTGGAGTTGAGTGAGTTTCGTCAGCTACTTAACTCCAGGATTTGTAACTTATGTAAAATTATTTAGTTAACATACACATTGAGGAAAAACCGGTACATGCAGTCAGACCTATACAATCGGCTAATCGGTTTTGCAAAAAAATTCATAAGAACACACAATTAACATTACAAACCAGTTTTGTGCCAACCATCAACAAAATCTGCTTTTTCCAAGCACACCCATTCTGTTAACATCTGACTCAACCAGTGATCTGTTTGTGCAGTAATGTTGAACTTTTTTTTGATGTAGCTAGTGAACTAGTTTTTTAAAAGTAAAGTAGTTAAACAAAAGGTAGCTTTACTGTGTCAATTAAGTAATCGGTAGCTTGGTAATTTCGAGTCTTATTAATCAAGCAGTAATACACACTTAATTGGTATAAACAATAAAACTAATACCTGCAAAATCATGTAAATGTTCCTTACAAGCTAGAATGTTAAATCCAATTACATTTAAACATACTATACCGGTTTATTTGTGTGGTTTGTCCTACAGCTGCTAGAAATTTGAGACAAAATATCTCCAAGGAAGTATTGTTTACGCAACTTTTTGAGAGCCCATAGGTACAGTGCATTTGTAAAGTATTCAGACCCTTTGACTTTTTTCAAATTTTGGTTATGTTGCAGCCTTATTCTAAAATGGATTAAATTGTTCCCCCCCCCAATCTACACACAATACGCCATAAGGACAAAGCAAAAATAAAAATATATATTTTTGTAACCAATGTATATATGTAAATGTAATATATATATATATGTATGTATACAACAATACTGAATGAACACTTATTTTAAATTAATATAATACATCAATAAAATCAGTTTAGCCTCAAATAAATAATGAAACATGTTCAATTTGGTTTAAATAATGCAAAAACAAAGTGTTGGAGAAGAAAGTAAAAGTGCAGTATGTGCCATGTAAGAAAGCTAACGTTTAAGTCCTTCTCAGAACATGAGACATATGAAAGCTGGTGGTTCCTTTTAACATGAGTCTTCAATATTCCCAGGTAAGAAGTTTAGGTTGTAGTTATTATAGGAATTATATGACTATTTCTCTCTATACGATTTGTATTTCATATACCTTTGACTATTGGATGTTCTTATAGGCACTTTAGTATTGCAGTGTAACAGATAGCTTCCATCCCTCTCCTTGCCGCTACCTGGGCTCGAAACAGGAACATCGACAACAGCCACCCTCGAAGCAGCGTTACCCATGCAGAGCAAGGGAACAACTACTCCAAGCTCAGAGCGAGTGACGTTTGAAACGCTATTAGCACCCCGCTAACTAGCTAGCCATTTCACATTGTTACACCAGCCTAATCTCTGGAGTTGATAGGCTTGAATTCATAAACAGCAGAGCTGCTGGCAAAACGCACGAAAGTGCTGTTTGAATGAATGCTTACGAGCCTGCTGGTGCCACCATCGCTCAGACTGCTCTATCAAATCATAGACTTAATTATAACATAACACACAGAAATACGATCCTTAGGTCATTAATATGGTCGAATCCGAAACTACATCTCGAAAATAAACATTTATTCTTTCAGTGAAATACAGAAACGTTCCGTATTTTATCTAAGGTGGCATCCATCAGTCTAAATATTCCTGTTACATTGCACAACCTTCAATGTTATATCATAATTACGTAAAATTCTGGCAAATTAGTTCGCAATGAGCCAGGCAGCCCAAACTGTTGCATATACCCTGACTCTGCGTGCAATGAACGCAAGAGAAGTGACACAATTTCACCTGGTTAATATTGCCTGCTAACCTGGATTTCTTTTAGCTAAATATGCAGGTTTAAAAATATATACTTCTGTGTATTGATTTTAAGAAAGGCGTTGATGTTTATGGTTAGGTACACGTTGGAGCAACGACAGTCCTTTTTCGCGAATGCGCACTGCATCGATTATATGCAACGCAGGACACGCTAGATAAACTAGTAATATCATCAACCACGTGTAGTTATAACTAGTGATTATGATTGATTGAGTTTTTTTATAAGATAAGTTTAATGCTAGCTAGCAACTTACCTTGGCTTCTTACTGCATTCGCGTAACAGGCGGGCTCCTCGTGAGGCAGGTGGTTAGAGCGTTGGACTATTGCAAGATTGAATCCCTGAGCTGACAAGGTAAAAATCTGTTGTTCTGCCCCTGAACAAGGTAGTTAACCCACCGTTCCTAGGCCGTCATTGAAAATAAGAATGTGTTCTTAACTGACTTGCCTAGTTAAATAAAGGTGTAAAAACAAACAACAAAAAACAAACAATCGGCATACAAAATTACCGATTTCCGATTGTTATGAAATCTTGAAATCGGCCCTAATTATTCTTCTATTCCGATTAATCGGTCGACCTGTACTCCAGAGATGTTCGATTGGGTTCAAGTCTGGGCTTTGGCTGGGCCACTCAAGGACATTGAGAATTGTCCTGAAGTCACTCCTGCGTTGTCCTGGCTGTGTGCTTAGGATCGTTGTCCTGTTGGATGGTGAACCTTCGCCCCAGTCTAAGGTCCTGACCGCTCTGGAGCATGCTTTCATCAAGCTTTGCTCCGTTCATCTTTCCCTCGATCCTGACTAGTCTCCCAGTCCCTGCCGCTGAAAAACATCCCCACAGCATGATGCTGCCACCACCATGCTTCACCGTAGGGATGGTGGCAGGTTTCCTCCAGATGTGACGCTTGGCATTCAGGCCAAAGAGTTCAATCTTGGTTTTATCAGACCATATAATCTTGTTTCTCATTGTTTGAGAGTCTTTAGGTACCTTTTGGCAAACCCCATGCCGGCTGTCATGTGCCTTTTACTGAGGAGTGGCATTTGTCTGGTCACTACCATAAAGGCCTGATTGCTGGAGTGCTGCAGAGATGGTTATCCTTCTGGAAGGTAGTCGAATCTCCACAGAGAAACTCTGGAGCTCTGTCATAGTGACCATCAGGTTCTTGGTCACCTCCCTGACCAAGGCCCTTCTCCCTCGATTGCTTATTTTGGCTGGGCGGCCGGCCACCTCTTGGTGGTTCCAAACTTCTTCCATTTTAATAAGGATGGAGGACACTGTGTTCTTGGGGACCTTCATTGCTGCAGAAATGTTTTGGTACCCTTCCCCAGATGTGTGCCTCGACAAAATACTGTCTCGGAGCTCTACGGACAATTCCTTCGACCTCATGGCTCGGTTTTTGCTCTGACATGCACTGTCAACTGTGGGACCTTATATAGAAAGGTGTGTGCCTTTCCAAATTAAGTCCAATCAATTCAATTTACCACAAGTGGACTCCAATCAAGTTGTAGAAACATCTCAAGGATGATCATTGGAAACTGAATGCACCTGAGCTCAATTTCGAGTCTCATAGCAAAGGGTCTGAATACTTATTTACATAAAGTATTTTCTAAAATAGAAAATAAAATGTTTTCGCTTTGTCATTATGGGGTATTGTGTGTAGATTGAGGGGGGTAAAAATAATTGTATCCATTTTAGAATAGTCCTGTAACGTAACAAAATGTTGAAAAGTCAAGGGGTCTGATTACTATCCGAATGCACTGTACATGATTTGGTTCAGCACCGAGGTAAAATACGTTTCATATTGGATATTCAGTTCTCCTCAATTTTGCCATGACAATGAACATTGTATATTCTGAATCAGATGAGGGAGAACAATCCACACTTTGTGCTATTTTTGTTGTTGTTGTATAGATAAAGAAATCACTCAACGTGTGGATTGTTCTCCCTCGTTCAGAATATACTATTTTCAAGGTCATGGCATGCTTGGTTCAATAGCTACACTGAGCAAAAATATAAACGCAACATATACAGTGTTAATCCCATGTTTCATGAGCTGAAATAAAARATCCTAGAAATGTTCCATATGCACAAAAAGCTTATTTTTCTCTAAATATTTAGGACAAATTTGTATGCATCCCTGTTAGTGAGCATTTCTCCTTTGCCAAGACAATCCATCCAACTGACAGGTGTGGCATATCAAGAAGCTGATTAAACAGCATGATTATTACACAGGTGCACCTTGTGCTGGGGGACAAAAGGCCACTCTAAAATGTGCAGTTTTGTCACACAACACAATGCCACGGATATCAAGTTGAGGGAGTGTGCAATTGGCATGCTGACTGCAGGAATGTCCACCAGAGCTGTTGCCAGAGAATTTAATGTTCATTTCTCTACCATAAGCCGCCTCCAACGCTGTATTAGAGAATTTGGCAGTACATCCAATCGGCCTCACAACCGCAGACCACATGTATGGCGTTGTGTGGGCGAGCGGTTTGCTGACGGCAACATTGTGAACAGAGTGCTCCATGGTGGCGGTGGGGTTATGGTATGGTCAGTTATAAGCAACGAACACAATTGCATTTTAGCGATGGCAATTTGAATGCACAGATACTGTGACAAGATTTTGAGGCCCACTGTCGCGCCATTCGTCCGCCGCCGCCATCACCTCATGTTTAAGCATGATAATGCATGGCTCCATGTCGCAAGGATCTGTACACAATTCCTGGAAGCTGAAAATGTCCCAGTTCTTCCATTGCCCATTGAACATGTTTGGGATGCTCTTGATTGACATGCACAACAGCGTGTTCCAGTTCCCACCAATATCCAGCAACTTCGCACAGCCGTTGTAGAGGACTGGGACGACATTCCACAGTCCACAATCAAAAGCCTGATCAACTCTATGCGAAGGAGATGCAGGGGCTGCATGAGGCAAATGGTGGTCACACCAGATACTGACCGGTTTTCTGATCCACGCCTCTACCTTTTTGTTCAGGTACCAACAGATGCATATCTGTATTCCCAGTCATTCCCAGTCGTGAAATACATAGATTAAAACTAGCCTAACATACTGACCGTACCGTTGCTAAATGTACACATACATGTTATTCAATTATTGCACCCAAGTCCCGTCTCTCCCATCTCCTCATTGGTTTTTAGGAGCATATACCCACATACAGTGGGGAGAACAAGTATTTGATACACTGCCGATTTTGCAGGTTTTCCTACTTACAAAGCATTTAGAGGTCTGTAATTTTTATCATAGGTACACTTCAACTGTGAGAGACGGAATCTAAAACAAAAATCCAGAAAATCACATTGTATGATTTTTAAGTAATTAATTTGCATTTTATTGATGACAATATAGTAATTTTGATACATCAGAAAAGCAGAACTTAATATTTGGTACAGAAACCTTTGTTTGCAATTACAGAGATCATATGTTTCTGTAGTTCTTGACCAGGTTTGCACACACTGCAGCAGGGATTTTGCCCATCCTCCATACAGATCTTCTCCAGATCTTCGGGTTTCGGGCTGTCGCTGGCAATATGGACTTTCAGCTCCCTCCAAAGATTTTCTATTGGGTTCAGGTCTGGAGACTGGCTAGGCCACTCCAGGACCTTGAGATGCTTCTTAAGGAGCACTCCTTAGTTGCCCTGGCTGTGTGTTTCGGGTCTTGTCATGCTGGAAGACCCAGCACGACCCATCTTCAATGCTTACTGAGGGAAGGAGGTTGTTGGCCAAGATCTCGCGATACATGGCCCCATCCATCCTCCCCTCAATACGGTGCAGTCGTCCTGTCCCCTTTGCAGAAAAGCATCCCCAAAAGAATGATGTTCTCCATGCTTCACGTTGGGATGGTGTTCTTGGGGTTGTACTCATCCTTCTTCTTCCTCCAAACACGGCGAGTGGAGTTTAGATCAACAAGCTCTATTTTGTCTGATCAGACCACATGACCTTCTCCATTCCTCCTCTGGATCACTCAGATGGTCATTGGCAAACTTCAGACGGGCCTGGACATGCGCTGGCTTGAGCAGGGGACCTTGCGTGCGCTGCAGATTTTAATCCATGACGGAGTAGTGTGTTACTAATGTTTTCTTTGAGACTGTGGTCCCAGCTCTCTTCAGGTCATTGACCAGGTCCTGCCGTGTAGTTCTGGGCTGATCCTCACATTCCTCATGATCTTTGATGCCCACGAGGTGAGATCTTGCATGGAGCCCCAGACCGAGGGTGATGACCGTTCTTGAACTTCTTCCATTTTCTAATAATTGCGCCAACAGTTGTTGCCTTCTTACCAAGCTGCTTGCCTATTGTCCTGTAGCCCATCCCAGCCTTGTGCAGTCTACAATTTTATCCTGATGTCCTTACACAGCTCTCTGGTCTTGGCCATGGAGAGGTTGGAGTCTGTTTGATTGAGTGTGTGGACAGGTGTCTTTTATACAGGTAACGGTTCAAACAGGTGCAGTTAATACAGGTATTGAGTGGAGAACAGGAGGCTTCTTAAAGAAAAACTAACAGGTCCTATGAGAGCCGGAATTCTTACTGGTTGGTAGGTGATCAAATACTTATGTCATGCAATAAAATGCTAATTAATTACTTAAAAATCATACAATGTGATTTTCTGGATTTTTGTTTTAGATTCCGTCTCTCACAGTTGAAGTGTACCTATGATAAAAATTACAGACCTCTACATGCTTTGTAAGTAGGAAAACCTGCAAAATCGGCAGTGTATCAAATACTTGTTCTCCCCACTGTAGGTGATTGAAAGATGAGCTGAGGTCTACACTAGAGTCCAGTGAGTAGTGGTAATGCACCTTAAAGTTGGTTGTCAACCGCTATTTAAAGTCCAAAGAAGAAGCCTGAAATGGGAGAGATTACTAGAATCAAACTCGGTTTACCGTTTTATGTGTGGATTAATTGTCGGAGTAGAGGACCTTGTGCATTTCAGGTAAAAAACAACCCAAAGTTTATATCCCAGGACAAATTAGCTAGAAACAGCACGCTAGCTAGTGAAATTGCCATAAATGTTTGCTTATCGACCTGTCTCCAAATGAATATAATTGGTTCAGAGTTCGTTTTGATATTTCAACCTGTGTCCTGCGCGCGATGGCGGACGCATGCACGATCTGGTCAGCATCTAACTTTACCTCTGTACCTAACCATATAACTACAGGCACTCTTAAAAAGTTGGGTAAACAATACTGTGGATAATTTGTGTCAAATTTTGATCAGCTGAAGGAGTTAAGTTTAAATGTAATTTTATTCAACATTCTGGCTTGTAAGTAACATTTTACAAGATTTTGCAAGAATTCATTTCAGGCTGTATATACCAGTTGTGTATTACAGCCTGATTAATTACACTAGGTAATGTTAAACTATATTCTCAGAGTAGCTTCCCCAACACTGTGGCTAATGAACCGTGAGTCATTCTTTTAGGCGATTTGTATAGGCTAATTGTAGCAAGCCAGCTCAGATGGTCTGGGCTAGCATTGCACCTTCTTTTGCCCTCGCACATCACGTTTACCATGCCAATTAATATACTATGCCAATGCATAGCTAACTATTGATTTTCTTTCTAGTTACTTTAGCTAAATATTTCGAAGGGCTTTCATCGTGTCTCTCCCCCATCTGCAGGCATCATCTACGATGTCATTGTGGAACCACCTAGTGTGGGTTCAATGACGGATGAACATGGGCACCAGCGGCCAGTTGCGTTTTTGGCATACAGGTAAGTACGCTGCCCCTTTGCCAGTGTATGCTGTTCCTGCATTGTCAACGCTTGGGACCATCATTTACTCCATTATCATAATTATCTGCATTGTATTGCCAAAAATGTAAAGGGTAGTCATAAACACTTTATTTGTTCTCTTTCACATGAAGAGTGAATGGCCAGTACATCATGGAAGGGTTGGCCTCCAGTTTCCTCTTCACTATGGGAGGCTTGGGCTTCATAATCCTGGATCGCTCCAATGCCCCAAACATCCCTAAACTCAACCGCTTCCTCCTGCTGTTCATTGGTTTTGTAAGCGTCCTGCTCAGCTTCTTCATGGCCAGGGTATTCATGAGAATGAAACTTCCGTAAGTATTCTCTTGTGAAGATTTATTAGGATGTCTCCAAACCAAAACACATGAAACTAATGTCTGTGGGGTGAGGAGAAATTAGCTATTTTCTGATGGACAGCACAACACAAACCTAGGCCCTTCCCCAACACACTGCTCCCATTGAAAACCATTAAGTTTCTGTGTTTTTTACACATTTGTTTGTCTAGTTTGAAGACGACCTAATCGTCACAACACAAGCAACACTCTTGATGGGATGGTTGAGATGGATGTTTGGGTTTTGCACAACCACTCAAAAGATGTATGTTGTTTGATACCACTCAATGAGCGGATAAAAATAGAACTGGGGTTCCTTCAGTTCGATTCAACGTTTGCTACGTTGCATGGTGTTTTGTAGTGAATTACATGTTTCCCCAAAACGGTGTGCACTGTTCTTCAACAGCCTTTGGTGGGAGTGGTGAGGTGTGGCCTGATCAATATGGGTGTTACCATATCAAATCGCAAAACACACACCATACACATTCTCCCTCTGGGCCACCATAATCATACTGTTCTTCAACTAGTACTGCTACTTGCGCACTCATCTTCTGCACATCTATCACCATAGTGTTTAACTTCTTACGGCTGAAATCCCGTTAACGGGATCGATTTGACAGCAGCCAGTGAAAGTGCAGGGCGCCAAATTCAAACAACAGAAATCTCATAATTAAAATTCCTCAAACATACAAGTATTATACACCATTTTAAAGATAAACTTGTTGTTAATCACACCACAGTGTCCGATTTCAAAAAGGCTTTACGTCGAAAGCATACCATGCGATTATGTTAGGTCAGCACCTAGTCACAGAAAAACACAGCCATTTTTCCAGCCAAAGAGAGGAGTCACAAAAAGCAGAAATAGAGAGAAAATGAATCACTAATCTTTGATGATCTTCATCAGATGACACTCATAGGACTTCATGTTACACAATACCTGTATGTTTTGTTCGATAAAGTTCATATTTATATCCAAAAATATGTTTACATTGGCGCGTTATGTTCAGTAATGTTTTGCTTCGAAAACATCCGGTGATTTTGCAGAGAGCCACATCAATTTACAGAAATACTCATCATAAATGTTGATGAAAATACAAGTGTTATACATGGAATTAAAGATCCACTTCTCCTTAATGCAACCGCTGTGTCAGATAAAAAAAAAAAAAAAAATACAGAAAAAGCACACCATGCAATAATCTGAGTACAGCGCTCAGGCACCAAGACAAGCCATACAGATACCCGCCATGTTGTGGAGTCAACAGAAGTCAGAAATAGCATTATAAATATTCACTTACCTTTGATGATCTTCATCAGAATGCACTCCCAGGAATCCCAGTTCCACAAATGTTTGTTTTGTTCGATAAAGTCCATCCTTTTTGTTCGCGCGTTTAGTTCACAAATCCAAATTCACGAGGTGCAGGCACTTAGTCCAGACAAAGTCAAAAAYTTACATTACAGTTCGTAGAAACATGTCAAACGATGTATAGAATCAATCTTTAGGATGTTTTTAACATAAATCTTCAATAATGTTGTTTCAACCGGAGAATACCTTTGTCTTTAGAAACGAATAGGAACGCAGCTACCTCTCACGGGGGCACGCCTGAGTGAGCTCATGGCACTCTGCCAGACACCTGGTTGAAACAGCTCTCATTCCCTCATCCTTCACAGTAGAAGCCTGAAACAAAGTTCTAAAGACTGTTGACATCTAGTGGAAGCCTTAGGAAGTGCAATTGGATCTTTTATAGGCGATGACATACAAACCTCAGATTTCCCACTTCCTGGTTGGATTTTTTCTCAGGTTTTTACCTGCCATATGAGTTATGTTATACTCACAGACATCATTCAAACAGTTTTAGAAACTTCAGAGTGTTTTCTATCCAAATCTACTAATAATATGCATATCTTAGCTTTTGGGCCTGAGTAGCAGGCAGTTTACTCTGGGCACCTTATTCATCCAAGCTACTCAATACTGCACCCCATCCATAAGAAGTTAATTTCCCATACTGTAATAATTTCGCCACTATGGCCTATTTATTGCCTCACCCCACTTATCCTACCTCATTTGCACACACTGTATATAGACTTTCTCTATTGTATTATTGACTGTATGTTTGTTTATTCCATGTGTAAATCTGTGTTGTTGTTTTGTGTCACACTGCTTTGCTTTATCTTGGCCAGGTCACAGTTGTAAATGAGAACTTGTTTATCAACTAGCCTACCTGGTTAAATAAAGGTTAAATCAAATAAATAAATAAACTAGTCGTTCAGTACAGTCACGTTTCCGTTACACCCTGCTCAATCGTAATGAACGCACCACTGTCTTCGTCACAGTAAAGTCTATTGCAGGACAATTATTTTGAAATGTTGTAATGCATCTAAACACCAGACTTAAAAAGTTAAGTAAAAAATTATAATCTAATGCAGACATTCTCCTTTCCTCGAAGTACCCCCAGCCAGCCCAGTTATTTAATGTATTCCAGAACCAGCACTGCTGATTCAACTAATAAAGGGCTTAATGGAGGCCATTTGAATTGGCTGTGCTAGTTCTTGAATACATCAAACAAGTGGACTGGCTGGGGGCGAAGAGTGTGGATAAATGAACATGTCTTACTCAGGCATTTTACTGTTGAAAGAAATTGTCTGTGTCAGTGGTCGTTCCCGCTCTCGTGTGAGGATGTTTTACCGCGTCAGCTCACAGTTCTCACAGGCTGTAACATAATGTGGAAAAAGTCAAGGGGTCTGAATACTTTCCGAAGGCACTGTAGCTAACTGATAGTTATACACAAAGCAATAATTTTACTTCATATCTTGTTTCGTCTCTATTGCAATTGTCTTGGCTGGAAGAAGATTTAGTGAATTGGGAGATGCAGAGTGAGAATACAGTAGGGGGAGTGCAAGTACTTCTCAAATGTAATGTTGTATGCGTTCTCAACACTCGTCTTCGAGGGAATGCACTCGGAGCATGAGAGTGTGGAGCACGGTAGTATGCATATTAAGAAACAGACACTATTTTAGACTATGATAATGTTGACAAAACACTATGGATGTATCTCCAAATGGCACACTATTCCCTATATAGTTCACTAGTGCACTATATATGGATGTTTTTTAAATGTTTTAATTTAAACTTTATTTAACTAGGCAAGTCCCTTAAGAACAAATTCTTATTTACAATGATGGCCTAGGAACACTGGGTTAACTGCCTTGTTCAGGGGCGGAACGACAGATTTTTACCTTGTCAGCTCAGGGATTTGATCTAGCAACCTTTCGGTTACTGGCTCAACGCTCTAACCACTAGGCTACCTGACGCCCCAATAGGGTGCGGTCATTTGGTACAAAACCTAAGACTATCAAATATCGAAGGATGCTAAATATAGGCCTATCCCGTTGGGCACCGACGTCAAGTCAACATCTATTCCACGTTGGTTCAACGTAATTTCGTGTGTGCCCAGTGGGATATCTAAAAACCTGTATTTTGAGTGGAACACCCCTTGTACAGGCACAGTGGTGTTGTGTCATCAAAATTAGAGCTGTTGCATTAGCAGAATGTGATGCTCATATTTCACATTCTGTGATATAATTGGAATGGAAAAGTCGCAATGCTCGCTCACCATTAAACTCTTTTATTTTAACAACTATTAAAAGCTTGACGTTTCAGTCTTCATCAGAACAATGACACAGAGGGAATAGACAAGTACGTATAGGGATGGGGGGGAGACAATTAGGGAGAACTCTATTCAGCTGGCAGTGCCAATGAGAGGTGTGGCAGTCAATACAAGTAGGTCCGCAGGGTAAGAAGTACTGTGGTAAGGCAAAATACAGATTAGAAAACAATAATGCAATGGAAAAGGCTGTGCAATCAAATTACAACTGCAAAAGATAGTGAAGATGTAAAATCATTGCATTGTTCAGGCTTTATCTGCCTTCAAGGACATTTTTTGGGGGAACAAATACTTAATGGAAAATACATGTTGTATTTTCCATTAAGTATTTGTTCCCCCCCAAAAATGTCCTTGAAGGCAGATAAAGCACATATAACGAGATCAAACACTTTTGCATGTGAACTGGGAATCCTAAGTCATTACTCCACATGCTTGACATACATCACTTTGTTTTGAGCCGACTTCGCTTTCAGCTTTGAACTGGACACCTGGCTCAAACCCAGGTGTTTTTCACCTGGTTCAAACCCTTCTTGACCTGTGAATCGGGCCAGCTTAATCAATGTTCTGATGGCCATTCATAAATGCTGAAACATCAAGCTTTTACTAGTTGTTGTTTAAATAAAATGAGTGCTTAATGGTGAGCGAGCATTTCCCCTTTTCAACTCACGTTGGTTAAGCGCCCTCCACTTCTTTCCAACGTAGACTATATTACCAAAAGTATGTGGACACCTGCTCATCGACCATCTCATTCCATAATCATGGGCATTAATATGGAGTTGGTCCCCCCCCTTTGCTGCTATAACAGCCTCCACTCTTCTGGTAAGGCTTTCCACTAGGAACATTGTTGCGGGGACTTGCTTCAATTCAGCCACGAGCATTAGTGAGTGAGGTTGGGCACTGATGTTGGGCAATTAGGCCTGGCTTGCAGTTGGCGTTCCAATTCATCCCAAAAGGTGTTCAATGGGGTTGAGGTCAGGACTCTGTGCAGGCCTGTCAAGTTCTTCCACACTGATCTCAACAAACCATTTCTGTATGGACCTTGCTTTGTGCATGGCGGAATTGTCATGCTGAAACAGGAAAGGACCTTCCCCAAACTGTTGCCACAAAGTTGGAAGCACAGAATTGTCTAGAATGTCATTGTATGCTGTAGCGTTAAAATTTCCCTTCACTGGAACTAAGGGGCCTAGCCCGAACCCTGAAAAACAGCCCCTGCCCATTATCCCTCCTTTACAGATGGCACTATGCATTGGGGCAGGTAGCGTTCCCCTGGCATCCGCCAAACCCAGATTCGTCTGTCGGACTGCCAGATGGTGAAGCGCGATTCATAACTCCATGGTGATCTTAGGCTTGTGTGCTGCTGCTCGGCCATGGAAACCCATTTCATGAAGCTCCCAATGAATAGTTCTTGTGCTGACGTTGTTTCCAGAGGCAGTTTGGAACTCTGTAGTGAGTGTTGTAACAGACGTTTCCATTTAACAATAACAGCACTTAAAGTTGACTGGGGCAGCTCTAGCATGGCAGAAATTTTAAGAACTGACTTGTTGGCATCCTATGACGGTGCCACGTTAAGTCACTGAGCTCTTCAGTAAGGCCATTCTCTTGCCAAAGTTTGTCTATGAAGGTTGCATGGCTGTGTGCTCAATTTTATACGTATGGCTGAAGGGGTGTCCACATACTTTTGTATATATAGTGTGTATATCAATCAGTTATTTACCTGAACTGCTGACAAATATTTAAAGTTTTGTCATTGAGGATCATCCTGTTAATTTTGACCGCACATGTTGGAAGCCTACTCTAATCTGTCTCTACCTTTCCTTTATATTTCCCTGCAGTGGGTACCTCATGGGTTAAAGATGGACACAACATATTCCAAAGATGAAGAAAGAAGGGCAAAGACAAGTATAACTTGCACAATCACTGATTATGTACTAACGCTTCAATTGATTTAAGCCAGCCTAAACATTCAACACAAATTTAAATTGCAAATGTAGAATTGACAGGAACATCCTTCCCGAGCAATACGTCTTTGACCATGTTTCAGTGGTGTATTAAAGGCCAGTGCTGTCAAAAACGAGATTTCTTGTGTTTTATATATTTCCTAACTGAGGTTTTAATAATAAATAAATATAATATTGTGAAAATGACAATGCCGTTTTAGTGTAAGACCTGTTTGAAAAGACTGCCTGAAATTTCAGCCTATTTTGGTGGGATGGAGTTTTTGCCTGCCTGGTGACATTACCAGGCGGTATGTTAATACAAGGTTTCCCAAACTCGGTCCTGGGGCCCCCCCAGGTACACATTTCGTTTTTTGGTTTCGCACTGCACAGCTGATTTAAATAATCAAAGCTTGATGATCAGTAAGTCATTTGAATCAGCTGTTTAGTGCTAGGGCAAAAACCAAAACGTGCACCCGGGACAGAGTTTGTGAAACACTGATTTAATAGACCAATAGCATAGCGGGATTTCTTACAAGCTTCCAGGTTAGAGTCCCGCTCCTTGAAAGCAGCAGCTCTAGCCTTTAGCTCAGTGCGGATGTTGCCTGTAATTCATGGCTTCTGGTTGGGGTATGTACGTACGGTCACTGTGGGGACGACGTCACCGATGCACTTATTGATGAAGCCAATGACTGATGTGGTGTACTCCTCAATGCCATCGAAGGAATCCCGGAACGTATTCCAGTCTGTGCTATCAAAACAGTCCTGTAGCTTAGCATCTGCTTCATCTGACAACTTTTTTATTGATCTAGTCACTGGTGCTTTCTACTTTTTGCTTGTAAGCAGGAATCAGGAGTATATAATTTTGGTCAGATTTGCCAAATGGAGTGTGAGGGAGGGCTTTGTATGCGTTTCTGTGTGTGGAGTAAAGAGTGTTTTTCGAGGTTTATTCGATCTCCTCCAAAATTTTTGAACGCAGCCTGCCTTCTGGCCCCTTTTTCTCCACCTCCTCTTCACGCAAATCACAGGGATCTGGGCCTGTTCCCGACAAAGCAGTATATCATTCGCGTCTAGCTCATCAGACTCGTTAAAGGAAAACAATTATTCTGCCAGTCCGTGGTGAGTATTCGCAGTCCAGAAGTTATTTTCGGTCATAAGAGACGGTAGCGGCAACATTATGTACAAAATAAGTTTAAAAAATAAGTTACAAACAATGCAAATAAACGAACAAAAGAACACAATCGGTTGGGGACACGTAAAACGTCAGCCTGCTTCTCCAGCGCCATAGTAAGTAACAACACATAACCCGGTCCGGTCGAGCGACACTTTCAAGATGAAGCTAGCTGGCTGCTAATAACGTTAGCTTTGGGCAACAGGGTTAAGTAGTTGGCTAGCTGTTTATTTTCATGAACTAAAGTTCAATTTCAACAGGCGAACAACAAGTGGCTACGTAGCTAATACTTACTCACAGGATTCCTAAATCATTGCTAAGAATAATGAAAATTACTGCAGTTTCTACTGGTCATTGTTTTCAGGCTGGTTGTATTGGTGCTAGCTAGGTACCAAGCTAAAGCTAGCTAGCTACCCCAGAAGTTGTGGTCAAACAAATAATGCTTTATTACCAACGCGGTATTGCATACACATTGTTCGTGGCCGTTGTTTGCTTGTTTGCTGACTTTTTTTGTACAGCTTTGACAGTGCTACTAATAGTAGTGGTGGCGCTTGGCTTGCACGTGCAAATTCAGAACACAACATTCTATAATAGAATTGTGTTATTTGATGTGTCAAATTTAAAGCTTATTTAACGAGTCATAGTGTTATTATCAAATCATGTTATTTGACATGTATCTTTTTTTACACGCAAAGACCCAAACGGCGTTCCGTAGCATGTCGTGAGGCTAATAGCAGTGACGCTATTACTGTGCAACATCTGAAAAATAGCGCACTTGGTAGTGTGTACCGGTGCTCATCTAGTTGCGAAAGCCAACATCACCCACGACAGAGAACGGTTGATTGTCAAGGGCAATGAATTACATTATCTTGGCGTTAATGGATTTCGCCTTTGAGTTGTCTCGCTGAAATGTTCTTACTCTTTCAAATGACTGCTCGACTTGTTGACTGCTCGATCCATACAGCAGACATTGTGGGCTAAGTTAGGAATGCTGTGTTGCACATGTAGCACAACATTTTTCGTGGCATCATTACGTCATGTACTTACGTTATAGGTATGCACGTCAGTTTTGACATCGGTTTTGCACATCGGCGTTAAACTAGACATCGGGCCGATACCGATGTTGGCATTTTTAGCTAATATCATCCGATTCCAATATGTTCACCGATATATCGTGCATCCCTAATTTATATATATATATATATATATATATATATACTAGATGACTGACAAGTGCTGTTTTGAGGCCACTGTGCCTCTACAATAGAAAAAATACTTTAAATACAGTTAAGTTAAGAATCTGAACAGGCAGTAAATATAAGGTTGGGGTTATCCATAAGTGATTTTTTTTTGTGGACAAGGCATTCATTGTAAATGCCTTTGAAGATGTAGCAATTGTGTTTTTCTATTAGAAGCTGAAATAAATGTTCTTTCCATCAAGGTTGTTCTTCTGTGATCATGCTTTCTAATATACGAGTAATATCCTTCTTCTTACTTAGATCCACCAGAAAAAAATACAAATCTCTGTTTACCAAGTGCCATGTCCTGTTAACACCTTACAGCACTTATTGACAATTGAACTCAAAGTTCCTGATCGACACCAGCACAGTTGGGATTGCAAATGTTGATAAACATGTGCAAGTTTTTTATACTCTTTTTTATTAACAGCAAAGATAACATCTATAATTCCATATAGACAGATATAATTATCGTAGGTCCATATCATAGTTCCAAGGTGTTATTGGTGAGCGTGGTAAGAACTGTATGCTCTCCATGGGGAAAAACTGTTTTCACTCCAGTTCTATACCGACGTGTCTTTTTCGGGGAAGTTTATAAGATGACATCTAGTGGCCTTTTTGGGTACTTTGTCACTGATCTCTGGCCCTCTGTGTGGCCTTATCACATGTAAATTATGTACAATAATCAAATAAGATGACCAAGTGTAAAACATTATCCTAAATACAAACCATCAACTTAGTGAATACCATTGCTGTTTAATATGAAGATTTCATGCTGAAACCATCTTTTTTTTTTTTACACACCMATTTATTTTACTATGTCAATATGCCTTTGTTGTAAATGTTGTGATGGCAGTTGTGAAAAAAGTCAATAGTTGAAGAGTTTCAGAGTTAATAGAAATCTCATTGTTGATTAAGATGCTTTTTATATTAATTTGGCTATTTTCTCTTGAACCAAATGGTCTATCCACTAGAAACTCATGAACAATATGGACATATATATAAAATGAATACTATATATGAATACATTGTTTTGAAGTTATTCAAGTATAAATTACAATATGTTACCTGTTAATTATGGGCTCCCGAGTGGCGCAGCGGTCTAAGGCACTGCATCTCAGTGCTAGAGGCGTCACTACAGACCCTGGCTTGATTCCAGGCTGTATCACAACCGGCCGTGATTGGGAGTCCCATAGGGCGGCGCACAATTGGCCAAGTGTCGTAGGGTTTGGCCAGGGTAGGCCGTCATTTTAAATAAGAATTTGTTCTTAACTGACTTGCCTGGTTAAATTATATATTTTTTAATTTACCAACATTACAAAAGAATCTGGTAACTTTGGTGAATTACCTGTAGCTTTGCAACCCTCCCTTTGTGCCTATACATGTAATAGTGACCCAGTCTAACTAAAATTATAGAGTAAATAAAAGTTGCATTTTCATAGTGCCCTCTAGTGTACAAATTAAGTGGCATATAGAAAGACAGACAAAACTACAGCTCACATAAATAGGCCAAAATTGATATTTTGGCAGTGATATCAATAGCAATCATTTAAAGCTGAGATCTGCAATAGGCATAACGGCGACACTGACTGCCCCCAGGTGCATTTGTTATTGTTTTTCTTTTGCGGAAATGAGCATCCAGCATCGTGGTAAAATACATCTTAATTTGTATCAGCATCTTTCTGTTCAGAGGTTAAAAACATCCAGTACTTCAGCATGAACAACTCACATCCAATGTGCGGTCTCACTCAGGTTTAACCTCATTCACAATTAACTCTTGGCAGAGGTGTATGAACTCTTGGCAGATGTATTTTGTACAAGAAGAACCAGTGTTACCTAACTGGTAACTTGTGTAAACAAAACCTAACCAACCAATCGCAAATTACCTTTGACTGTGATGCTGCATAGAAACCTCCAAATAGTTAAATAATTTATGTACTGTCAGGAGTGGAAATTCAATATAGTGGGGAGAACAAGTATTTGATACACTGCCGATTTTGCAGGTTTTCCTACTTACAAAGCATGTAGAGGTCTGTAATTTTTATCACAGGTACACTTCAACTGTGAGAGACGGAATCTAAAACAAAAATCCAGAAAATCACATTGTATGATTTTTAAGTAATTAATTTGCATTTTATTGCATGACATAAGTATTTGATACATCAGAAAAGCAGAACTTAATATTTGGTACAGAAACCTTTGTTTGCAATTACAGAGATCATACGTTTCACTCTAAATTCCAAGCATCTGCCTCTAACCCTAGGAAGCTCTTTGCCACCTTCTCCCCCTCCTGAATCCTCCTCCCCCTCCTCCCCCCTCCTCCCTCTCTGCTGATGACTTCGTCAACCATTTTGAAAAGAAGGTCGACGACATCCGATCCTCGTTTGCTAAGTCAAACGACACCGCTGGTTCTGCTCACACTGCCCTACCCTGTGCTTTGACCTCTTTCTCCCTCTCTCTCCAGATGAAATCTCGCGTCTTGTGACGGCCGGCCCCAACAACCTGCCCGCTTGACCCTATCCCCTCCTCTCTTCTCCAGACCATTTCCGGAGACCTTCTCCCTTACCTCACCTCGCTCATCAACTCATCCTTGACCGCTGGTACGTCCCTTCCGTCTTCAAGAGAGCGAGAGTTGCACCCCTTCTGAAAAAACCTACACTCGATCCCTCCGATGTCAACAACTACAGACCAGTATCCCTTCTTTCTTTTCTCTCCAAAACTCTTGAACGTGCCGTCCTTGGCCAGCTCTCCTGCTATCTCTCTCAGAATGACCTTCTTGATCCAAATCAGTCAGGTTTCAAGACTAGTCATTCAACTGAGACTGCTCTTCTCTGTGTCACGGAGGCGCTCCGCACTGCTAAAGCTAACTCTCTCTCCTCTGCTCTCATCCTTCTAGACCTATCGGCTGCCTTTGATACTGTGAACCATCAGATCCTCCTCTCACCCTCTCCGAGCTGGGCATCTCCGGCGCGGCCCACGCTTGGATTGCGTCCTACCTGACAGGTCGCTCCTACCAGGTGGCGTGGCGAGAATCTGTCTCCGCACCACGTGCTCTCACCACTGGTGTCCCCCAGGGCTCTGTTCTAGGCCCTCTCCTATTCTCGCTATACACCAAGTCACTTGGCTCTGTCATATCCTCACATGGTCTCTCCTATCATTGCTATGCAGACGACACACAATTAATCTTCTCCTTTCCCCCCTCTGATAACCAGGTGGTGAATCGCATCTCTGCATGTCTGGCAGACATATCAGTGTGGATGACGGATCACCACCTCAAGTCGACATCGGCAAGACGGAGCTGCTCTTCCTCCCGGGGAAGGACTGCCCGTTCCATGATCTCGCCATCACGGTTGACAACTCCATTGTGTCCTCCTCCCAGAGTGCTAAGAACCTTGGCGTGATCCTGGACAACACCCTGTCGTTCTCAACTAACATCAAGGCGGTGACCCGTTCCTGTAGGTTCATGCTCTACAACATTCGCAGAGTATGACCCTGCCTCACGCAGGAAGCGGCGCAGGTCCTAATCCAGGCACTTGTCATCTCCCGTCTGGATTACTGCAACTCGCTGTGGCTGGGCTCCCTGCCTGTGCCATTAAACCCCTACAACTCATCCAGAACGCCGCAGCCCGTCTGGTGTTCAACTTTCCCAAGTTCTCTCACGTCACCCCGCTCCTCGCTCTCTCCACTGGCTTCCAGTTGAAGCTCGCATCCGCTACAAGACCATGGTGCTTGTCTACGGAGCTGTGAGGGGAACGGCACCTCCGTACCTTCAGGCTCTGATCAGGCCCTACACCCAAACAAGGGCACTGCGTTCATCCACCTCTGGCCTGCTCGCCTCCCTACCTCTGAGGAAGTACAGTTCCCGCTCAGCCCAGTCAAAACTGTTCGCTGCTCTGGCACCCCAATGGTGGAACAAACTCCCTCACGACGCCAGGTCAGCGGAGTCAATCACCACCTTCCGGAGACACCGAACCCACCTCTTTAAGGAATACCTAGGATAGGATAAAGTAATCCTTCTAACCCCCCCCCCTTAAAAGAGTTAGATGCACTATTGTAAAGTGGTTGTTCCACTGGATATCATAAGGTGAATGCACCAATTTGTAAGTCGCTCTGGATAGAGCGTCTGCTAAATGACTTAAATGTAAATGTAAATGTTTCCTGTAGTTCTTGACCAGGTTTGCACACACTGCAGCAGGATTTTGGCCCACTCCTCCATACAGACCTTCTCCAGATCCTTCAGGTTTCGGGGCTGTCGCTGGGCAATACGGACTTTCATCTCCCTCCAAAGATTTTCTATTGGGTTCAGGTCTGGAGACTGGCTAGGCCACTCCAGGACCTTGAGATGCTTTTCGGAGCCACTCCTTAGTGCCCTGGCTGTGTGTTCGGGTCGTTGTCATGCTGGAAGACCCAGCCACGACCTATCTTCAATGCTCTTACTGAGGAAGGAGGTTGTTGGCCAAGATCTCGCGATGCATGGCCCCATCCATCCTCCCCTCAATACGGTGCAGTCGTCCTGTCCCCTTTGCAGAAAAGCATCCCCAAAGAATGATGTTTCCACCTCCAAGCTTCACGGTTAGATGGTGTTCTTGGGGTTGTACTAATCCTTCTTCCTCCAAACACGGCGAGTGGAGTTTAGACCAAAAAGCTCTATTTTGTCTCATCAGACCACATGACCTTCTCCAATTCCTCCTCTGGATCATCCAGATGGTCATTGGCAAACTTCAGACGGGCCTGACATCGCTGGCTTGAGCAGGGGACCTTGCGTGCGCTGCAGGATTTTAATCCATGACGGCGTAGTGTGTTACTAATGGTTTTCTTTGAGACTGTGGTCCCAGCTCTCTCAGGTCATTGACCAGGTCCTGCCGTGTAGTTCTGGGCTGATCCCTCACCTTCCTCATGATCATTGATGCCCCACGAGGTGAGATCTTGCATGGAGCCCCAGACGAGAGGTGATTGACCGTCATCTTGAACTTCTTCCATTTTCTAATAATTGCGCCAACAGTTGTTGCCTTCTCACCAAGCTGCTTACCTATTGTCCTGTAGCCCATCCCAGCCTTGTGCAGGTCTACAATTTTATCCCTGATGTCCTTACACAGCTCTCTGGTCTTGGCCATTGTGGAGAGGTTGGAGTCTGTTTGATTGAGTATGTGGACAGGTGTCTTTTATACAGGTAACGAGTTCAAACAGGTGCAGTTACTATAGGTAATAAGTGGAGAACAGGAGGGCTTCTTAAGAAAAACTAACAGGTCTGTGAGAGCTGGAATTCTTACTGGTTGGTAGGTGATCAAATACTTATGTCATGCAATAAAATGCGAATTAATTACTTAAAAATCATACAATGTGATTTTCTGGATTTTTGTTTTATATTCCGTCTCTCACAGTTGAAGTGTACCTATGATAAAAATTACAGACCTCTACATGCTTTGTAAGTAGGAAAACCTGCAAAATCGGCAGTGTATCAAATACTTGTTCTCCCCACTGTATGTTTGACCAAATAAGGGGGAGAAAGAGGAGGCAACACCCAATTCAATATGACCAGTCAGCATTGACCTCAGCAGAATTGTCAAAGGTGCTGATCCCATCACAGCTACATCTGACTGAACCTGTTTCCAAAAACACTTTGTTTAATGTTTCACTATGCTTTCTTTCAGGTTTCTTGGTGCATGTCATTGTTGTATGGTGGTATAATACATTTTGTATTGTAGATATGTAGTGATGTAATAATGTTATGTGATTACTGTTTTATCTTTTGTTTTGTGTGATGTAAGTGCCTTAATGTGTTTGGACCCCAGAAAGTAACTTTTTGGGATCCCTAATAAATACAAATTCAGTTTTTACCCCATTACAAATGAGTAACTTATATCTGCAACTCTATTACCAGCCTGGTAACATTGTTTGAACATGTGGGCATGCCCACTTGCCTCTTCCATTTATTCCCATTGTAATTTGTTTTTTTATGGTTTGCATTGCAAATGAGGGCATAAACTGGGTCAAGCAGAGTAAGTAGACCTTTATGTAGTAAAATAAATGTTAAATAAAAAGAAATAAAACCAACACTTTTAACAGTACATTACTCAACACTAGTGAGACTATGGTAGGCCTACAGTATATCTAAAAATATTTTTTTCATCTCTACATGTACAGTGGCTTGCGAAGGTATTCACCCCCTTGGCATTCTATTTTGTTGCCTTACAACCAGGAATAAAAATTGATTTTTGGGGGGTTGGTATCATTTCATTTACACAACATGCCTACCACTGAAGATGCCAAATATTTTTTATTGTGAAACAAACAAGAAAAACAGAACTTGAGCGTGCATAACTATTCACTCCCCAAGGTCAATACTTTGTAGAGCCACCTTTTTGCAGCAATTACAGCTGCAAGTCTCTTTGGGTATGTCTCTATAAACTTGGCAAATCTAGCCACTGGGATTTTTGCCCATTCTTTAAGGCAAAACTGCTCCAGCTCCTTCAAGTTGGATCGGTTCCGCTGGTATACAGCAATCTTTAAGTCATACCACAGATTCTCAATTGGATTGAGGTCTGGGCTTTGACTAAGCCATTCCAAGACATATAAATGTTTCCCCTTAAACCACTCGAGTGTTGCTTTAGCAGTATGCTCAGGGTCATTGTCCTGCTGGAAGGTGAACCTTGAAGAGGGTTAAACCAAGGCCTTATACCTTTTAAAGGGTTAATACATTGTTATGATAAACTGTACGGTCTCCTCTTCAGGAGAGGAGTGTGTGTGTTAAAACCTGTTTTTGAGTGTTGTGACCTTCAGACACTATCAGAAGGCGTCTATGTTCAGAGGCTCTGAGTTACAGGATGTCTTAGACATTTTGCAGAACTTGGGGAGAACTATCATATACTGTACTCTGTACCAACTTCTGCCAACAATTGTATTTACTAAAGGAGTATTTTAATATTTAAACAAAACTGGTTTCCTTTACATTACTAATGTATGTTTGATATTTATATAGACCTGATCATTTGTTGAAGAAATTGACCAACAACCTCTGTCCCAGTCTCAATTCTCTGGAAGACTGAAACAGGTTTCCCTCAAGAATTTCCCTGTATTTAGCGCCATCCATCATTCCTTCAATTCTGACCAGTTTCCCAGTCCCTGCCAATGAAAAACATCCCCACAGCATGATGCTGCCACCACAATGCTTCACTGTTCACTGGTGTTCTCAGGGTGATGAGAGGTGTTGGGTTTGCGCCAGGCATTTTCCTTGATGGCCAAAATGTTCAATTTTAGTCTCATCTGACCAGAGTACCTACTTCCATATCTTTGGGGAGTCTCCCACATGCCTTTTGGTGAACACCAAACGTGTTTGCTTATTTTCTTCTTTAAGCAATGGCTTTTTTTCTGGCCACTCTTCTGTAATGCCTAGCTCTGTCGATTGTATGGCTTAAAGTGGTCCTATGGACAGATACTCCAATCTCCGCTGTGGAGCTTTGCAGCTCCATCAGGGTTATCTTTGGTCTCTTTGTTGCCTCTGATTGCCTCTCTTTGTTGCCTCTCTTTGTTGCCTCTTTGTTGCCTGGTCTGTGAGTATTGGTGGGCCACCCTCTCTTGGCAGGTTTGTTGTGGTGCCATATTCTTTCAATTATTTAATAATGGATTTAATGGTGCTCCGTGGGATTTTCAAAGCTTCTGATATTTTTTTAAAAATATAATCCAACCTTGATTGTTATTTCTCCACAACTTTGTCCCTGACCTGTTTGGGAAGCTCCTTGGTCTTCATGGTCCTGCTTGCTTGGTGGTGCACCTTGCTTAGTGGTGTTGCAGACTCTGGGACCTTTCATAACAGGTGTATATATACTGAGATCATGTGACAGATCATGTGACACTTAGATTGCACACATGTGGACTTTATTAAACTAATTATGTGACTTCTGAAGGTAATTGGTTGCACCAGATCTTATTTAGGGGCTTCATAGCAAAGGGGGTGAATATATACAGTTGAAATCTGAATTTACATACGCTTAGGTTGGAGTCATTAAAATACGCTTAGGTTGGAGTCATTTCGGCAAGTCGGTTAGGACATCTACTTAGTGCACGACACAAGTCATTTTTCCAACAATTGTTAACAGACAGATTATTTCACTTATAATTCAATGTATCACAATTCCAGTGGGTCAGAAGTTTACATACACTAAGTTGACTGTGACTTTTAAACAGCTTGGAAAATTCCAGAACATTATGTCATGGCTTTAGAAGCTTCTGATAGGCTAATTGACATCATTTGAGTCAATTGGAGGTGTACCTGTGGATGTATTTCAAGGCCTACCTTCAAACTCAGTGCCTCCTTTCAAAAGAATTCAGCCAAGACCTCAGAAAAAGAATTGTAGACCTCCACAATTCTGATTCATCCTTGGGAGCAATTTCCAAACGCCTGAAGGTACCACGTTCATCTGTACATACCATAGTACGCAAGTATAAACACCATGGTACCCCGCAGCCGTCATACCGCTCAGAAAGGAGACGCGTTCTGTCTCTTAGAGATGAACGCAAAAAGTGCAAATCAATCCCAGAACAACAGCAAAGGAACTTGTGAAGATGCTGGAGGAAACGGGTACAAAAGTATCTATATCCACAGTAAAACGTGTCTTATATCGACATAARCTGAAAGGCCGCTCAGCAAGGAAGAAGCCACTGCTCCAAAACCTCCATAAAAAAGCCAGACTACGGTTTGCAACTGCACATGGAGACAAATATTGTACTTTTTGGAGAAATGTCCTCTGGTCTGATGAAACAAAAAGAGAGCTGTTTGGCCATAAGGACCATCTTTATGTTTTGAGGAAAAAGGGGGAGGCTTGCAAGCCGAAGAACACCATCCCAACCGTGCTTCACGGCAGTGACCCCAAGCATACTTCCAAAGTTGTGGCAAAATGTCTTAAGGACAACAAAGTCAAGGTATTGGAGTGGCCATCACAAAGCTCTGACCTCAATCCTGTATAAAATTTGTGGGCAGAACTGAAAAAGCATGTGCGAGCAAGGAGGCCTACAAACCTGACTCATTTACACCAGCTCTGTCAGGAGGAATGGGACAAAATTCACCCAACTTATTGTGAGAAGCGTGTGGAAGGCTACCTGAAACGTTTGACACAAGTTAAGTAATTTAAAAGGAAATGCTACCAAATACTAATTGAGTGTATGTAAACTTCTGACTTCTGGGAATGTGATGTAAGAAATAAAAGCTGAAATAAATCCTCTCTGCTATTATTCTGACATTTCACATTCTTAAAATAAAGTGGTGATCCTAACTGACCTAAGACAGGGATTTTTTTTTACAAGAATTAAATGTCAGGAACTGTGAAAAACGGAGTTTAAATGTATTTGGCTAAGGTGTATGTAAACTTCCGACTTCAACTGTATGCACTCACCACTTTTCCATTTTTTAATTTTTTTAAAGTTATTTTTTATATTTCACTTCGCCAATTTTAACTATTTTGTGTATGTCCATTATATGTTGCATTACAACCTAAATTACAGGTTGTAATGCAACAGGAAAAACGCCACGGGGGATGAATACTTTTTCATGGCACTGTAGGTCTCCTGATTTAAAACCGATCGAACTTGTTGCATCTAAAATGTAGTTGAAATAATCATCTGCATGTTTGCCTGGCATGGATTGTGACTCCATCTCGTCCCTCGCCCTCTTAAACTCCGCCAATGCTGCCTGACTTCGCCAGTGATGTGACTCTCCACCAATAATTACATTTATATGATTGGAGGATTCTAAATTAAGGGGCATTTTTTTTAGGGAACATCTGATCTGTGAGAATATCTTAGGGGCTTTTATTTAATTATAATGCAGGGTTAATAATAATAATACTAATAATCACTTTGTTTAAAAAATAACAATCTATTGGAGATTGTCATTTCAAATAACTGAAAGTGAGCAATTGTAATCTGAATAAAGGGGAAAAGGCCATTCTTGAACATGGGGGTGAGGCATTCTTACTAATTTTTAAATAAAGCCAGTTTGTTATTTAGAATTATTTATTTCTGTTTTTAGAGGGAGAGAAACCAAAAGCCCACCGTGCCTATTTAAAAAAAAAAATGTCAGTCCACATGTCAAGTGAAATTCCCCCATTGTATTTACTCAAGTTCTCTCTTAACTCCAGGACCACCGACAGTTTTTGTTGTTGTTGCCTGATGTAGGACTACAGTGCCAGAGGAGAAACTCTCAGACTAAAAACGACTCCATTAATTACCACAGTTTAGACTACCAATACATCAGCGTTCTAACTCCCCCATGTGATAGTGTGGTGCAATGACAGAATGTCTCCATCTCTACCACAAATGGTCGCGGCATAAACTAGTAACTTTTAAAGGAATAACTACTCGAGGTTTATTTCTTTTTTAGACTGATTACTGTTTTTCGCATGCTGTGCTCTTTTAAAAATAGGTTGTGTTGGGGGTTACCCTGGGGGTCGGGTGTGGGGTGTGGGGCTACAGAAATGCCATGATTACTGAATATATGTGATGACCTTTCTATGCTTGCAATGCTCAATGATGGAAAAGTACTGGGTAATGAAGATGGACTGCTTTAGTTCTCAGGCTGAGAACTAAAGCACCTGCATGATAGTCACGCAGCCTCAAGGCCGAGATAGTAGAGTGAGAAACCACAGTCTAGACATGTTTTTCTCATCTTAGATACTTTGTATCTAATCCAATGCAACAATGTTAAGGTATGATTGACGGTAGTTTGTCGACACCAAATAGTATAAAGAGTGTTGTCTCCTGTTTCGCCACACAGATCTTTACTATAGACTACTGAGGTATTCTGTATGTGAATCTCTGTCTGCAATTGCATTTTATTACTAAAGAGTTTTATACCAAGGTTCCTGTGTCTGTGTCATCTATCTGGAAGACTGATTGTTGAAGGAAACTTACATCACCCCATGCAAAGGACCACCCAACATTTGGCGAGCTTGCCATTTCGCGAGCTTCCCACTGTGGAGCACATCAAATGATAAGGTAAGCAGATGCCTGTTAAACCAAAAGTCTGAAATGAGAAAAAGCACTGTGGTTCATGACTCATTCCAGTACTGTAAGTGGCACCTCACTCATGGTAATAATTACAGGAACAGTCGATACCTAGATTTATGTACAAGCCCGTAATATGCTGTATATATGTGATAAATGACACAGAATCCCAGGTGTAATAGTTAGAAATTCTCAAATTAGGATGAACCAAGTCAGTACTGGGGTACTGGGTGACAAGTGATTGAAAGTGTTATATGCGCATGGTGTCCTTACCTGAGGGAAGGCACAGGTTTTTAAAGAATTTTTGTATATGGTGTTCTTACCTGAGGGAAGGCACTGGATTTATGTATGGTGTTCTTACCTGAGGGAAGACACTGGATTTATGTATGGTGTTCTTACCTGAGGGAAGACACTGGATTTATGTATGGTGACCTTACCTGAGAGAATGCATTGGTTTTGTTTTGATATATGTATAATTGGTGGGATTATATATTTGGTGTGGGACACCTGTTGTATGAGTTGAGTGTATTTGATAACAGTGAATGGATATATGCTAGTCAATATCAAGAATGTCTTTGTCCTGAAATAAATCTAGACTGGTATAGACAACAAGTCTTTAAAACTAGTACAAGAAGGGATAGTAATGGAAGAGTTTACTCTTCCATTACATCCATGACAGGAGACAGGGAGACCCCCGTACTGAAGTTAAAATACAATTGAAACCAGTTGTGGTTATTTACCACACATACGTGGAACCATTTACAGTAGCGTGGTTAGTGAATAAATGTAGTGAAATTAAAGAAGAAGAGGGGTTAGAGAAAATAGAACTGCGTTGGGTATATCATCCTATGTTAGGTTCTACTACCTGTATACGGGGATAGAACCGGGTTTTTCTACAGTACCATAGAGATAAGTCACTCAGTCCACATTACATAGAACCTGATTACAATAAAATCACAGGGAACCATGACAGATTCAAAACAGTGCAGAGACAGTGGATCCCACACCGATGAAACATATTAGTCCTAAAAAATATTTGCAGGACAAATATCCCTACTTGAAAACTGAACTGGCCTAGGTGTTTTGTAAATGGACAAACGAAGAAGAAAGTACAGATATCCAGTCACAGGGATCCGTAGCGCAGTGAAGTTAACTGACTTGCCTAGTTAAATAAAGATAAAATCAAATGTATATTTATGAACACACCCTTTGATAGAGACATGGGGTTTGGACCATTGGTTTTCTTAGAGGATTATCTACACAATTACCATATTTTACTGATTAGTCAAAATGTACCTTTTTGATTGGACACCCTATACTAAGGGGTATGAACATCATTAACCAGAGCCTAGAACACAGCAGGGGCGTTGGTAAGGCCAAATGGCATGACCAGATACTCATAGGGACCGCTGGCCATGTTGAAGGCAGTCTTCCACTCATCCCGTTCCCGTATCCGCACCAGGTGGTAGGCATTGTGTAGGTCAAGCTTGGAGAACACGGTGGCACCATGGATTGGCTCGAATGCTAAGGAGATGAGGGGTAATGGGTAGCGGTTCTTCATTGTGATTTTGTTGAGACCCAGTTAGTCGATGCAGGGGCGCAGGGTTTTGTCCTTGCGCTGGCGGGGGAGGCAGAAGGAAGGATGAACCCTGCAGCTAGGGAGTCCTCAATGTAGGTCTCCATAACTTTGGTCTCCGGACCCGACAGAGAGTACAGTCATCCCCGGGGTGGAGTGGTACCTGGGAGAAGGTCAATCGCACAGTCATATGGTCGGTGCAGCGGAAACGAAGTGGCCCAGGCCTAACTGAACACCTCCCGGAGGCCCTGGTACTCCGCCGGAATGGTGGAGAGGTCCGGGGCAACTTCCAAGCCCCCAGGAAGACTTCCCGTGGCAGGCTGCACCATTCTTCAGGCAATGGGCGTGGCAGAACTGCCTCCAGCCCATGATGGCACCAGCAGACCAGTCAATGAGGGGATTGTGTTGCTGGAGCCAGGAGAATCACAATACCACAGGAACCTGAGGAGACTTAATAAGCAGAAATTGGATCATCTCGCTGTGGTTCCCTGACACACGTCGGTTGATGGGGGTGGTATTGTGGGTGACCAGGCCTATAGCGCGCCCATCCAGTGCACTAACATCCATGGGAATGGAGGGGGACTGAGTGGGGATGTCCAGCTCGGATGCCAGGGTAGCGTCCATAAAGCTCTCATCAGCCTCAGAGTCGATGAGTACCTGGAGAGATTTCGACTGTAAGGGGAGAGGAAAAATTCTCCGTATGGCCCACCAGAGTACTCGCTCCTACTGGTGAGCCTGTTTTTTTAGTGGACAGGTGGAGACAAATGACCGCAATGCTCTTAGTGTGAAGCCTGTATAGCCGTTCAGCTGGAGACAGCTTAGCTCGTTCTAGTTGCATAGGCTCAGGAAGAGGTGAATCGGCAGTCTTTGGAGACTTGGGGGAACTCGTGTAGCCTCGAGTTCTCTCGGCAACGGAGCCGTCGGGGACTTCCAGGATGCCTTGGAGGCGTGGTCGAATCCTTGGACGGGCGAGTGAAATCAAATCTCTTCTCCTTCCTTTGTTCCCGTAGTACGCCCATCGATCCAAATGGTCAAGGCGATGAGCAAGTCGAGATCTGTCGGTAGTTCCCAGGCTGCAAGCTCATCCTTTACTTCCTCGATACTCCATGCAGGAACATGTCGAACAGCACTTCCAGGTTCCAGGCACTCTCAGCTGCCAACATGCGGAAATCCACATTATAGTCTGCCACACTGCGGGAGTCTTGCTGAAGTAACTTCCAGGTAGCCTCTCTCCTGGACAATGGAGCATCGAAAACTTTCTTTACCTCCGCCACAAACTCCTCCAGACTGAAGCATACGGCCGACTGTTGTTTCCATACTGCCGTAGCCCAGGTGAGAGCCCTKCCGGACATCAGCGTGATGAGGTACACTATCTTAGAGCTGTCCGAGGGGAAGGAGGAGGGTTGCAACTCAATGATGAGGGAACACTAAGCGAGAAATGCCAGACAGGTGGCCGACTCTCCATCGAAGTGTTCCGGGGAGGTAAGCGGGTTCCCGCGGAACTGGGGTGACCGGGGAGGCGGCGCTGCTAACAGCCTGGTTACTGAGGGGCTGGGAGGTTAATGTTGTGGTAGTCTGCCTGACAGACAACCCACGGAATTGCTCCTGCAATGTGTTCAATGCTTTGTCATGGCGTTCGGCCAAGGTCTGGAACCCTTCCATAAGACCACGAAGCAACTCCTTGTGCCTTCCAATGGTGGCTCCTTGGGAGGAGATGGCTTTGCCGAGCTGGTCCGAGTCTGGTGGGTCAGTCATGGCCAGTTCATACTATCACGTTTCAGGTAAGACCCAGATGCAGACAGTGTCAAAGTAACACAAGTTTATTATTAGTACAGGGGCAGGCAAAATGACAGGTCAAGGGCAGGCAGAGGTCAGTAATCCAGATAGGGTGCAAAAGGTCCAGAACGGCAGGCAGTCTCAGGGCCAGAGCAGGCAGGGGTCAATAATCCAGTGTGGTAAGGTACAGAACGGCAGGCAGGGTCAGCGTAGGCAGAATGGTCAACACTGGGAAAAACTAGAAAACGTGAACTAAAACAGACAGGCGCAAGGGGGAAACTGCTGGTAGGTTTCACGAAACAAAACAAACTGGCAACAGACAAACACAGAACTAAGGTATAAATACACTGGCGATAATGGGGAAGAATGGCAACACCTGGAGGGGGGTGGAGGCAAGCACAAAGACAGGTGAAAGGACTTGTTTTATATTTAAAAAAAAAAAAAAATTGAAATGCAATTGAGTAAAATGAGTAAGGTTACTTATGTGGGTCTCAAACGAATGCATACCACTATCCTTAGGGCTGCCTTCTGTTAGCTTATATACGTTTATCATCACCGTTGCTAATAGAAAACATATAAAGACTCCATAAATCTATAACTAAAATATAATTATTGTGTTGAAAAGTAGGGGACTTAAATAAAGTCTCACATCTCAGTTAGGCTACATTCTTTCACTTCTGGTTTATGAGATTAGAGATGAGATTTATCTCAAGTTATTGTGTGAGGGTTGATAGGCTACTTGTCTTGATTTGAGAAAGCACTCAGCACTCCCTGTCAGGCATTAATTATGGTATGTATGCATTCAATAAAAAGTATGCATATTTATTTTGGCATGATGTGAATGCTCAGAAATAAAAAGTCCCTTTGATATAACTTGAGTGTAATTAAATTAAAAATACTTATATTCTAAATGAGCAGGGCAAAAACTGAAGTATTTGTGCAGAATGCAGATAAACACAATAGCATACAGTAGGCTATTAAGAAAATCAATGTCAATCAATGTCATACCCAATGTGCTTCTTCCTAAGATCAATAGTATTTTTCTTATAAAAAAATGATTCTGCCATCCTGATGTTTAATTCAAACAATTATCAGTTGTTGATTTTTCAGCTCCTCTTTGACAGTCTTTGAAACCGGAGCCCCTTAGGCACACACAGGCACACAAACGGACACACACACGCACGCGAATTTGAAGCCCAATACTGCCCTCTAGACACATTTCCATTGCTGCTGTGAAAATGGTGATGCAATGATACTGACCGCAAGTCAGAGCTGGTGACTCGTAATTAATAATCGAAACTCAAAAATTGTGATGTTGTTTCAGAGTAGCCTACACTAACAATGGTAAAAATGTATATAGGTTCGGAACTTTTGTGAAATAGCACAGAGAAATAGAGGAAGGACTAAGAACAAACAAGAGAGAACTATTGTAAAGTAGACTGTGTCTGTAAAATGTGTATAAGATGTATAAATTGAAGGTAAAAGCCAAAGTGTTTATTAGTTTACTCCAAGGTATATTCTTTAAAAAAGTATGTATGTCTATATAGGTATGTGTATGTATATATGTGTATATGTATGCATGCGTGTCTGGATATATATATTTACCCCAAAAATATATGGGGGATTGGAAATGATGCAGACAATTACATTGATGGAAGCAACATTCTTTCCGCAATATTAAGCNGTGCACTCCTCCTCTCACCTTTTCCCATCACTTGTGGACTGACCAGGAAAAAAGTCCAAGCCAATTGTTCATACCATAACCACTACATGCAGCCTACATCGTTGTCGCCATATTAGCCTACATCATATGCAACATAGCTACTAGAACAAACGCGCAAGTAAACCTGCAATAATCACGCAGTACAGTGTACAGCAAGAAGTTTAGTAGTTACGCCGGTGGGTCCTGGTGCCAATAAATTAATAAAACCGAAAGCTTACTTTGACATGGAAGAGTTCCATTGTTGGAAAGCCTTAGCCAGCTAGCTAACATAAATAGCATTTCTCTGTTTGAGACGGGTTTTTGAGTAGGCTAAATTAGCTAGCTGCATTAGGTAGCTAAGTAAGTGGAAGTGTGTATATATGTATATAGGTTCAGAACTTTTGTGAAATAGCACAGTTACAAATTGAAATCAAACTGGATGGACATCAAAAATAGAGGAAGGACTAAAAACAAACAAAACAGAACTATTGTAAAATAGACTGTGTCTGTAAAATGTGTATAAGATGTATAAATTGAAGATAAAAGCCGAAGTGTTTATTAGTTTACTCCAATTGGGGGATCGGTAGTAGGGTTTGCGGGGAATAATAAAAGGTATATTCTTAAAAAAGGTATGTATGTCTATGTGTATGCATGCGTGTATGGATATATATATTTACCCCAAAAATATATGGGGGATTGGAAATGATGCAGACAATTACATTGATGGAAGCAACATTCTTTCCGCAATATTAAGCTGATCAACCCCTTAAAAAAATATATATATATAAAAAAACAATGGTAAAACTAAATCACAAAGAACAGGGATGGGCAACGTTGATGCGGGAGGGGGCTACAAAAAATCTGAGTTCAGGGGGTCAAGCCTTGTGGGTCTGTATACCCACACATCCAGTCAGAGCCGGACCTAGCCTTTTGGGGGCCCAAAGTGAAATTCAGTTTAAATTATTTTTGTTTGACGGTATGCATCTACAGGTGCTATATGTGATTCACCACCTGGATTCGGTCTTATGTAGCAAAATTTGAAATTGTGTTTTTTACATTATATAAAAGTAGAGACTCTGAAATGGTATATCATGCACTGCATTTGAGGAACAATGGGAAAGTAATTCTGCTTTGAAAGTTGATCAACTTGATCGCCTTTGAATGTTTTGCTATCTAGTGAAGAGCTCTTCTTTGTCTACACCCACTTAGCATCGTTCACATCCTCACCCTAAGCTTTAGCCCCACCTATTTCATTTAGTTCTCGAAGCACACACTTGACGCTCTGGCCGATGATTTCTTTACCTCTGGGTTACATGAAAACAGCCTAACCAGCTCTGCTGGCAACAATTTCATTACGCTTTTTTGCAGACTTTTACTGACACCGGCCACACACACGTCACAAAACGTTAGCTAACAAGCCAGCCAGCCAACTTTAGCTAGATAAACAATAAACAGTGCCAACAATGCCACAGTGCTGGGAATTGTTGAACCAACCATGTTCAATGTTAGCTAGCATTAGGCTCTAACTCGAACAGCAGACGGCTCTGGGAAACGAATAATATAACGTCAGCTAGGGATCCAGCCAGCTAACATTAGCTAGCTAGCAAGCTAAAAGTATACTTTGACTTATGACATGTAGCTTGCTAGCTAGGTAAACAATGTAGGTAAAGTATAAGTTCACACACGTCACATAACGTTAGCTAACAAGCCAGCCAGCCAACGTCAGCTAGTTAGCTAATAAACAGTGCCAACAATGCCAGTGCTGGGAGCTAACCAACCATGATTGGTTAGCGGCAGGTAGCCTAGTGGTTAGAGCATTGGGCCAGTAACTGAAAGGTTGCTAGATCGAATCCCTGAGCTGGCAAGGTAAAAATGCGTAATTCTGCCCCTGAACAAGTCAGTTAACCCACTGTTCCTCGGTAGGCCGGCATTGTAAATAAGAATTTAAACAAAGTGTAAGTTTACACACGTCACATAACGTTAGCTAACGTTAGCTAGTTAAACAACAATGGACAGTGCCAACAATGCCACAGTGCTGGGAGCTAACCAACCATGCTCAATGTTAGCTAGCTAACATTAGGCTCTAACTACAACAGCAAACTGCTCTGTGAAACAAATAATAACATCTGAAAAAATAACATTAGCTAGCTAATGCTAGACTATCTTACCTGTATACATCATCGTGCATGTCAGGAATGCCATGCCACGGTTGCCCTTAGTTTGAAGATGTAATCCGGAGACAGTTGTTTCTTCCATCTCTTTAGCTATCATACTCAAATTCCACTGATTTCAAAACTTGATCCCTAGAAAGTGGAGAGCCACACCTATACAGCTCCACTACACAATACCTTAAAAAAAAGCCGCATTTAACAGGATTACCAACACAGATTGACGAGATTTATGGCAAACCAATCCAAACTCCTCTCTCGGCATGTCCAGCCCACTCATTATCTCAGCCAATCATGGCTATTGGGAAGGTTGCTATGAGTTTGATATTAAGGCACATGAAATTTCACAAGTTCAAAAAAATATGTTTTACGTTCAAACTCTCCTTAGAAGTCGTGACTTGCGACATAAGCCTAGTTTCCTGAATCGGGTCACATATGCCAAATTTGGTGCCGGTCCTATAGAAAAATAAGTTTTAAAGTAGTCAATATCATTGAAAATGGTCCAAAATATACTGAACAAAAATATAAATGTAAAGTGTTGGTCCCATGTTTCATGAGCTGAAATTAAAGATCCCATAAACATTCCTTACGGACAGAATGCGTATTTCTTGTTTTTGCACAAATTTGTTTACATACTTGTTAGTGAGTATTTCTCCTTTGCCAAGATAATCCATCCACCTGACAAGTGTGGCATATCAAGATGCAAATTAAGTAGCATGATCTTTACACAAGTGCACCTTGTGCTGGGGACAATAAAAGACCACAACACAATGCCACAGAAGTCTCAAGTTTTAAGGGATCGTGCAATTGACATGCTGACTGCAGGAATTTCCACCAGAGCTGTTGCCAGAGAATTGAATGTTCATTTCTCTACCATAAGCTGCCTCCAACATCATTTAAGAGAATTTGGCAATACGTCCAACTGGCCTTACAACCCCAGACCAGCTGTTGGCTGTTGTCAATGTTGTTTACAGAGTGCCCCATGGTGGCATTGGAGTTATGGTATGGGCAGGCATAAACTACGGACAGGCATAAACTACGGACAATGAACAGAATTGCATTTTATCGATGGCAATTTGAATGCACAGAAATACCGTGATGAGATCCTGAGGCCCATTGTGAGGCCCATTTTTTTTTTTTTAAGTATCTGACCAAAAGATGCATATCTGTATTCCCAGTCATGTGAAATCCATAGATTAGGGCGTAATTAATTTATTTCAATTGACTGATTTCCTCATATGAACTCAGTAAAATCTTTGAAACTGTTGCAGGTTGTGTTAATATTTGTGTTCAGTATACATCAAAAGCATATTACATTGAATGATTTGCATCGGTTTGATTTTCAGTTCTGATATTTGGCAAGCGTGGTAAACATTACAGAACAACTCTTCCTAGGGCAATTTGTCAAATATTTCCTGATGGCGGCACCCCTGCTTTGCTGCTTGCAGCGATATATATTTTTTGGTGGGGGGAATTGATCTGCGTGCCAACAAGGGGGTGGCCCCACTTGCCAATCCCTGACGTAGAAGAAGAGCCGTTGAAGTCCTAATATTCAGAGAAGAAGTGGCAGAAGTGACTTTAAAAGAAAGTCCTGTAAATGAAAACTAAAAGATTATTTGAAAGACTGCATTTATTTGGCTCCAACAGTACATTCATATGAAATGGTTTTGAGATAATGTGTGCAGAATAATTCATAATCTGATAGCACATTTAAATAAGTAGTAAATTTGCAAAACAATCTGTGATACAAATACAGAATAGACAAATAACAACAACATAAATGACATTTAATTTGTTAGATAACTATGTTCAATTGAAGTTGTATTTGTATTTTTCCGGCTTCTATTAGATTGCGTTATTGCACTGAGGTCAATAGGCTACAGTGTAAGGAGGATGTTATAGGAAATGTCAGTATATAAATTAAAATAAATCTGGGTGTTGAAAAGTGGATGCCTGGTACTTGGTGGGTTAAAAAAGTTTGTATCAACTATGTGACGATCCCCCTATATTTAAGCAATAAGGCCCGAGGGGGTGTGGTATATGGCCAAAATACCACGGCTAAGGGCTGTTCTTATGCGCAACGTAATCAAATCAAATCAACGTTTAATTGTCACGTGCGCCGAATACAACAGGTGTAGACCTTACAGTGAAATGCTTACTTACAGGCGCTAACCAACAGTGCAAAAAAAGGTATTAGGAGTGCCTGGATACAGCCCTTAGACGTGGTATATTGGCCATATACCACAAACCCCTGAGGTGCCTTATTGCTATTATAAACTGGTTACCATGTAATTAGAACAGTAAACATAAATGTTTTGTCATACCCATGGTATACGGTCTGATATACCACGGCTGTTGAAACACCCAGTTTATGACAGCCTTTAAATGTATTTGTGTAACTTGATAATGTATTACAACCAAATGACCCTTAATACATTTAACAAAGATAAAAAAGAAGAATCAGCTGCATGTTAACTGAAGACACAGCACCACCGTAATACAAAATGTTACAAAGGTTTTAAATTAAATGACAGACATTTTTTTTTTATCACACCATTAAATTAGAGCAAATTATTTGTGAACAGCAATTGAGTCAAAAATAACTCAATTCAAATCAAGCCTCAAAATATGGATAACAAGAAAGTATTTATACAAGTTTGAAAACAAAATTGACTTGTAAATCACAAATGTTTGTGATTTTTCTAAGCCAAGGTAGTGGTACTTTTCATGAAGGATCAAATTTATTAACATTTGTCCTGTTTGTCCTGTTATTAAACTGTTATTAAGCTGCATTGTGATGCTGCACACATCAACCAACGTATAATTTGCACTTGTCAAATGAGCACATATTAAACTGCTTATTTAAAATCCACATACAACAAACTACATTCAATACAAAGAGAGAAATAGAGAAAGAACAATATCATCTTATTTATGCAGCTTGTCATGGACAAACAACATTTTAGCCAAGCCCATCAATACTGTCTTGTCTCATGAATACTTTTCTTATGACATACATAACTTGAAATAAGAAACATTTAATGCCAAGGTAAGGCCTGCAAAATTGGATTTGAACTAGCATTGTAAATAAACAACGGGTATCAGGACCTTCAAAAGCTACCCCCTTTTAATAAGGAATGACTGTTTTAAGAAAATACTAAAATAAATAATGTACCACTTAAAATAGTCAGATAAATAAAAGGTATATGCACAAAAATGATTTAAACTGTTACATTAAAAACATTTTTTTTAAACTCTGTTGTCTTATAGTTGTCATGGATAGTGAATACTCTCTACAGCTTTTTCAAACAATTAAAGTTGATAGCACCAGAATAAGACCATGATCTATTATTCACTAGCATACTATTTACTTTGTGACATCGATATCCCTGTATGGTTGGGGTGGAGTGGGCAAACTTATCACAACAACAATATATTCGATATAGGTCCGGTTTTCACAGACACAGATTAAGCCTAGTTCTGGACTCAAAAGTATGCTCAATAGAGATTCTCCATTGAAAGCTCTTTTTAGTCCAGGACTAGGCTTAATCTGTGTCTGGGAAACCGTCCCATATTGTAGTAATTAATTTATAATATTACATTAACTGTTCCAAGTAACATTAAGCATCAAAAATCATTGTGCATAAATAAGGGCATTGTTAGGATTATGGCATCCTTAAAATGATTAAATAAAGAAATACACTTTTTTGTAGAAATTGCTATGGAATGTGATGTAAATGGCAATATATCTGATTCTGGGTTACACATTCAACTGAAATTAACTGTTTTACCATTTCCATTTTGTTTGAGAAATGAAATTAAAAAAAGGTTACATGTTGCTGTAGTCATGATCCAGTTGAGGCAAATTGCCACTTGACATTTGGATAAAACAACAATTATCTAGCAAAAAATGATGGATTTTACCAAAAGGCATTTTCACCTATACTGAATTACCAGGTCAAAATGTACAAAAAGCTTATTGTTGCAGATATATTACTGCATTTAAATGTAAAGATACAATAAACTTGCAGTGAAGCACATAACTCACATTATATATTTTCCACTTAAATGGCCAGCAATGAACAAGTGTTAGATATCTCAGTGTTTACACATACTGTATGCTTCTTCAAATGAGTGTAAAATCTGATGCTGTGTAATCATAAAAATTACTTCAATTTTTGCGACAAACAAATTCCCTTTGTATTACACAGAAGCTGATGTTCATTTGAAGCCATAATGTACATGCCATATTAACACCCAGTAATATCAACATTCAATATATATTAACAGTGCGCAACACCCCTAATAAAAAAATAATTAAAAAAACAGTGCGCAACGTAGGTGTTTATACTTTAACAATTTACAAGAGGTTACCATTCCGCAATAAAGACCATTGCAATTACTCAAAGCAGGATAAAAAGTTGCACTTTTCTGATAAAGGAATGAATAACAAAATATTGAGGCACCAAAGGCTGTTATACACAATTATTACAAGTAAATACAAGAGTAAAACTTCAAATAAAAAGGCAGAATTCCATTGACCCTCTTTACCTTGTAGTGTTGTGACAGTAACATTGTTACAGGCAGACACTCTCCTTGATCGGCATGGAGACCAGTGATTGGCAGGAGAGATGATTGAAGGCTCCTTGCCGAGGCCCACTGTCTCCTCTACTTGGAGGGATCCCAAACAGGTCCGTTGAATCCGAAGTCCTTGTCAGCCTAGCCCATTTCCGATTGGCTGTTCACAGTGCAGTGAGCTCACACACTCTCCTCGAAGTCCAATAACAAGTGGTTGCTGGCAGCAGGGAACGCGCCCTGGGACCCACGCGAGTGCATCGGTGAAGACCTGCATCTATTGACTCATTGGAGATCTCACCATAATAAAGAAAATCAACCCAAATTGAATTCCTGGGGAATTCTTTTTAAGCCAGCAGCCAAGGCGTGACTCCCTTTGGAACATTAAAAGAAAAAGGAGCAAATAAAACCACAAATCTAAAGCTCTGGGTTTTCTTTTTTAAGTAGGTAAGATTGACTGACAGACAGTTAGTGTTTTGCTGAAGCCATAAAATTCAACCACACAACAATGAAATATGTACTGTACATCAATACATATAGCCTAAATATAGTATGGAACAGTCTTTATGCTTCTTTGGGAGTGGGGAGGGTGTTTTGTTGGAATTTAGTCTTTTAAGCTGGTAGTATGGCATGAATGGATGGTGAGCTTTAGAGCTCAAGCTTTTAAGAGCCAGTCCAAATCCCTACAAGGCCTCCTTTTCCTCATCCTCTGCTCTCACAACCTCATTTTCAGCCTTCTTACTCCCCTTTTATCAAATTTTGCCATGACATTCCAATCTGTGCCCAAGCACTCTGGTCATGCAAGGTCTGGGACTAAACTCCTTTGTGTGTGTGCAAGTTCTGCTGCTGGCCAAGGATCTGGAATCCACGATGCTGATGTGAGAGTGACACGTTCCACACAGTGAGGTTAGTAGAAGCAGCTAGGAATGATGGACCTTGGCTCTTTTTCACTGTACACATACAGTACAGTATATTTATTTATTTTATATTTTCCATTATAAAAACTATAAATACCCAAAAATAAGCATTATTTACAAACTCCATGCTTTTCAGTTTAGATTGATCACTGCAAGAAAAACAACAGAAAGAAAGATATAGTGAGATGAGGTAAGAGAGAGACATGGAGTGACACTTTTTTGCCCTGAAAAATGTAGATATTTCACACACCACTCACATATTTATGTGAACCGACGAATATAAAAAAAAACATGCTTATGGCCAAGGCTGAGTAAAGCTCAAATCCACACCCACAGATGTTAACTCTTTCTCTCTCTCTCTGTGTGTGTGTGTGTGTGTGTGTGTGTGTGTGTGTGTGTGTGTGTGTGTGTGTGTGTGTGTGTGTGTGTGTGTGTGTGTGNTGTGTGTGTGTGTGTGTGTGTGTGTGTGTGTGTGTGTGTGTGTGTGTGTGTGTGTGTGTACTGGGATTTAACAGGGATTACATTACCGAGATAATGCTTACCTTCTGCCAACAACCAGGCATTGGTAGTCCGTCTGGGCCCTAGTAAGGGGAGCGAAAAGGGAAATAAATGACTAGTCAGTGACAGAATATTGTGACAGAAACAGACTTTCTTTTGCCCAAAACCGATATTCACAACTGTTTGTTTGATGTTGTACCTCTAAGTCTGTGATTATGTGGTACAAGGTCTTTGAAGGAGTGTACCTCATATCTCCAGCACAAGTCCCAAGTATAAAAATAGTGTTGTTATTTAAAAACTGGGATTCCCAAATATATGATGATGTCTGTGATGGAATGTTTCATATGCAGTAGTTTTTAAGTCCTATATTGTGCTGCAATAGGTATAATATATATAACCCAGTGATGTAAGATCTTTGGTTGACAGACACAGGGCTTTCACTGGAGAGATGAAGCACACTACTTTACAGACATTAAAGGGATAGTTTGGGATTTTGGCAATTAACCCGTTTATCTACTTCCCGAAAGTCAGATGAACTCGTGGATATACATTTTAATGTCTCTGCGTGCAGTTTAAAGGAAGCTGCTAACTAGCGTTAACGCAATTGTTAACTAGTGTTAGCACAATGACTGGAATGACTGGAGCTAGCATACTAGCTGTTCCTGTAGACTTCCAGTCATTGCGCTACCACTAGTTAGCATTTCTTGCGAAACTAGCTCTAACTTCCTTCATACTGAAATCAGAGACATAAAAATGGTATCCATGAGTTCACCTGACTCTAGGAAAGAATATAAAGAGCTTCATTGCCAAAATCTTGAACTATCCCTTTAACAGACATTATACTATTGAAGATTAGAGGTTCAACTTCAAACCAGAGTGTACTATTGTACTATTCCAGAGCATAGTACATGAATCAATCTATTTATTAAAAAATCTGGTGATACATTTATCATAGCACTTATGTTTTATTTAATTGTAATTTAGTTATTGCATGTTTAATTGACTTGTCTTCAATCAAATTCTAATGGGAAAATGTAATGCCATGCTCAGGTTTGATCATGTTTTTAAACATTTCAATGAATTCTCACTCATGCAGGTTATATAAAGTAAAATGAATCTCATCATGTAATGATATGGTCCTCCTTTAGGTTTATATTTAGTTATTTATTCAAAATGTATCCAAAGTTATGAATAATCAATATACCATTGTACAGGGTCTATAGTCCTAAACAAATGTGAAACTGTAAGCATATAGCAAACATATCAACACTGTTGAAGTGTAATTTGTTCAGTGATGAGAAAAATATATAAGTGTTCTTATCTTGTGTGATTTCTGAGATGTCGTTAATGAATGGTATGTAATGCATGGAACTGATGATTGCTTTTGTGCCAAGGGTCCTTTATGAGTTAATATATCAACATATATCAACACATGACATACATTTAATCTAGCTTGATATACTAACTCATAAAGGACCCTTGGCACAAAAGCAATCATCAGTTCCATGCATTACATACCATTCATTAACGACATCTCAGAAATCACACAAGATAAGAACACTTATCTGGCATTGGAAATGTCTAGGGGAATAACTGATTTCACATCTTCCCTCCTTTGTCATGGTGTGCCCAATTGGTACAAATACGGAAGGGGGAGAGGGGGTTAAAGATAGGAGAGGTAAGGTCCATACTGCCATTGCACGGAAACTCGTCAGTAAAGATGAAAACTGATGGAACTAAGACTTTAGCTTGCCATGGTTAGAGTCCGTTTTGGAACTGGGTATGTTAAAGAAATGTGGAAGCGATCCATTTAAGGAAGGGTATTGTTTCTAGGAAAGAGTCCCTGTACACTTATTGAAAAAGTAGTTGGGAGGGGGATCCAGTTAGAAGGATACATCTCAAGGGAGAATACAAGAGATCCACTGCTTTACATTTACGTACAGTGGCATTCCATTGCAGATTTACAGTAGGTCTGTATCTGGTATGTATCTAAGAAGAGCTGCTTGCAGTTAGATGGTCAGGAAGGAGTGTGTTTTTGTTGTGGTAGCCTTTATGGCACTAAAAGAGACAATACATGTCTGAAAACCTGGAGGAGATTTAGAATGTGAGCTGGTGGTCATTTGTAGTGGGAGTTGGTGGATGAGTGGGTGGGTGAGTCCAATCATGCTAAAGCCATGCATTGGAGAGGTAGAAGAAAAGAGGAATACTGTACCAATTGGCACGGGGCATCCAGCCCATCCAGACCAGGCTGCCCTGGCTCTCCCTTTTCACCCTTAAAGCCCCGGAACCCCTGTTCGTAAAGATGACCGGGGAGTGTTACTTGGAAAGATGAGGACAGAACACCCCATGCATCCCCCAGCTAAGGGGATAAGATTGATGGGAAAGAAGGAGCCACCTTGTGACCTACAGACACCTAGATCCAGCCCATCATCCAATAATTGAGTCAATGGAATATCTGGTCCTTTGCCCAGGTCTTAGCACTGGCCAATAGGACCATGATATTAAGCTTTTTCAGGAATTTTTCACAGCAGCTAGGTGCAAAGTTAGCTAGGGGGGCTCCTCCTTTTTGGGGGTCCACTGTCTTACATCGCTCATAGCTTGGAACATACCAATGGGCAGGGTGCATCTAATCCAGGGGCACCCTGTTCTCCTTTCTCCCCCTTAGGCCCTTTTTTGCCCTTCTTTCCCTTCTCCCCCTGTGGATACAATGGTTTGGTCAGGTCAATAATTTTTTACGCTCATAGAAGACGGGTGAATATTCTGAGTCCAATGGGAATGAACATTTGTGGTGCTTTGTTTTTTTTTGCATTTGATACACAATTTGAAAATCTCATATAGCTAATCACATTAGAAGATGAAACTGAACCTTTACTATAATGTCGCTGTGCATAACTCACTGTTTGCAGAATTTCACAAAACACATTGTTGGCTAAACTGCCTCTCATATGAACTGTTTTTTCCTGGGTATTAGGATTTAGCAAGGCCAATTTAAACATCATACAGATGTAGGATCTTAATCTGATCACTGTTGCAGAAAAACCTTCCTGCAATTCAGGAAATTGAAAACTATTTAAACTTTGATATTTAAAAAGGCTTCTGAAGTTTGTAATTTCCACTTTGAAATTTCAGACTTGATTTTCCCTTACAAAAAATGTATAAACCCCTACAAAAATGGCCATTAATTATAATCCCCATAATAATTCACATTTCCTGTTGCAGCAGGATTATTTCCCTGCTGTGTATCATAAAATCCTACATCTCCATAAAGGAGAGATCTCCGTGAAGGTTATACTTTCGGTTGTACGTTATTCTACGGTACTGTTTCCCCTGGTATTTATATGTTAATAATTTGTACTTCCTGGTATTCATTTTTAAAAATTCTACACATCTACCTGGTTCCACACAACTACCTGGTTACAAAAGGGATTTGAAAAATCCCAAAGAAACCTAAATTACAAAAATATACATGTATTCCTTCCAAATAGATTAATCCACACAAGGACCACAGTTGCACAATGGTTCATAATGGTCAGAATCATCAACTCAAAACATTAGCATGACACTGCAAATTAAGGGGAAGATATTAAAAGTGAAGCTATTGCTTATAGAGTACGGGAAGACATACTGTAGTCAATTCTAAATAGGAGAAGTACTAGGGACAGGAAGTGGGAAGTCCAGAACATTCCTTGGAATAGGAAGAGCGGGAATGAGCAGAGGAGAGAGCTGGTCACTTGGGACTTAAAAGGGCACAAGGGAAGAGAAAGAGTAGCAGGGAAAACACCTCCAGGGGCACAGAAGACACCCCATTCCCCCAACAAGAAACAGCAAAACTGTATCCCTTTTCACAGTCCACTGAAAAAGTGCAAAATCAGATTTGAGGTCTGTTTAATTTCCAGTGAGTCTATTTAGAAAGTTAATTGAAATTCAATTTATTTCTCTGAATATTTGACCATTATTTTCAGTAAGAATTTTTTATTTTCAATTCATATAGTGAATGAAAGTTTCCTGAATTGATTTACAATAGACAATTTCTCAACCATGAATCATGGAAATACCCATGTTGCCAGAGTTAGTGTGGCCTTGGTAAACACAGACTTAGACTAGATTAAACCATAAGATAAGGTTTCATAATGCATTAGGTCTGAAGAAATGTTGAAAACAAAATCAGAATGATATTTTTTATAATACCATAGAGGAAGCTTAGTGAACATGGAAAATGCAAATTTAGTTATTCATATTTGCCAAAGAATGTGTGGCAGCATTATAGTGAAAAAATACAGGATGCATTGTTTGTAGTGTGTAGGCCAGAGATGAGCAACTCCACTCCTTGGGACCTGATTGATGTGACACCAATCAGGACTGAAGTTGCCAATCCCTGGTGTAGGCAAAAAAAGGGATACAGTTTCATTGGGAAGAATTGACACTCATCATAACAATAAAGCAGTATACTGACTCAATGTTACAGGCCATTTAAAAGGGCCAGGTCAACAACAGGCCAAAGAACACAACATGGGATGTTAGAAGGGTTATGCTCATGTTTGGAAACTGCAGAAAACCAATAGAAAGATGAGTTACACCTGCCTTTTGTCAATGGACAACCTTTCATTTCACGTTTAGTTTAATTTAGTTCAGCTTCTTATAAAGTGAACGTACAGTGCCTTCGGAAAGTATTCAGAACACTTAACTTTTTCCACATTTTGTTAAAATCCTTAGCAATCTACACACCCCATAATGTCAAAGCAAAAACAGGTTTTTATACATTTTTGCAAATGTATTAATAAAAAATAACAGAAATAACTTATTTACATAAGTATTCAGACCCTTTGCTATGAGACTCGAAATTGAGCTGAGAGTAAATATAATTGATTGGACATGATTTGGAAAGGCACACACCTGTCTATATAAGGTCCCACAGTTGACAGTTGTCGTAGCGTTGACTATCATTAAATGTGAAGGCTCTATATTATCAAATCAATTCTCTATGTGTAATTGAATTATGCGATTAAACTAATCATGTAACTTTAATTAACTAGGAAGTCGGGGCACCATGTAAAACTTTGTTTGTAGAGTTTAAATTTCCCGAATATAACTCTTCAGGTATTTTCATATCTTATCGATTACAGTCACACTACARATTTATTTACAAACTAACTTAATCAATCACAGAATTACATAAACAAACACACAATYGGTCATACATTGGTTACTGACATGATATAAAAGTCCCTAGTGGGCTAAGCAGATATGATGGCTTGGTAGAGAAAGGAAAGGGGTGGGGACAGTTCAAGAGCGGGAAACTCAGTGGATTCACTACATACATACAGTTGAATACTTCATCGTAAATATGGACATTTAGCACCCTAACAACCGCTCATTTGGAATTTAGATATGCAATTGACATATTTACGAGTGTACGTCTTGGTTGTCCCACTGCGATCGCCGGTCCTTCTGCTGGATAGTCAGTCGACAGAAATCCTCTGGTTTGTCCACCAAAGATCAAAGTCCGTTGTAGTTGTTGTATATGGATACTTCAGAGTACCATTCGGAAATGTTCTTAGATCAGATGTGTTTACCAGACTAAAGTATTTAAACAGCTGCAACCTAAATAATTAGTCTTTAGTTTGTAGATTTCTTTACCATTTCAGTGTGGGAATGACCTCCACATTCTCTGGTCTTGTCCTTTGGTAGAGTTGTAGTTTGAAACACTTCACATACCAGCTTCACCCGGCATGTTTTGGTCTCTAGAGTGATAGCCATTCCAACGTGGGGACCTCGTCCCTCTGCGGGAGAGAGAGAAGGCACTGTAGAGCAGACCCACTGCAACCTGATCCTTCAGATCCTCACAGGAGAGTTATGACACAGTGCTAGTCAGAGCAAAAACCAAGCCATGAGGTCGAATGAATTTTCCATAGAGCTCCAAGACAGGATTGTGTCGAGGCACAGATCTAGGGAAGGGTACCAAAACATTTCTGCAGCATTTAAGGTCCCCAAGAACAGTGACCTCCATAATTCTTAAATGGAAGAAGTTTGGAGGCACCAAGACTTCCAAGAGCTGGCCGTACGGCCAAACTGAGCAATCGGGAGAGAAGGGCCTTGGTTAGGTAGGTGACCAACAACGCGATGGTCACTCTGACAGCGCTCCAGAGTTCCTCTTTGGAGATGGGAGAACCTTCCAGAAGGACAACCATCTCTGCAGCACACCAGCAATCAGGTCTTTATGGTAGAGTAGCCAGACAGAAGCCACTCCTCAGTAAAAGGCAAATGACAGACTGCTTGGAGTTTGCCGAAAGGCACCTAAAGACTCTCAGAACATGATGAACAAGATTATCTGGTCTGATGAAACCAAGATTGAACTCTTTGGCCTGAATGTCAAGGGACACTTCTAGGGAACACCTGGCACCATCCCTACGGTGAAGCATGGTGGTGTCATGGTTCCACCTGTCACCAGAGAGTGGCAGAGACCGTCCTAGAGACATTAACGACACTCAGGTGTGTCCTATTTACTCAGGCTGATTTCCCTGTGAAAAGAGGTGTGTTTTCTTTTGTCCTTTGCAGAAGCTTGAATTGTTTACCGTATGCATTAATTTCCTGAGTGAGTTTTCGAGACTTAGTGTTTATTGTTTTTCAAAGGTATTGTTATCCTGTGGCTACCGTTTCTCAGTAAAGTATTACGTTTATCCTTATTAACCACTGATTCCTCGTCTGGTCTCTTCTCTGCACCTAGGTCCAACCTCACCACGTCACAGCAAGCTTCTGTCAAGACATATACCCAGCAGAGATCAACCAGATCCAGAATGCTATACCCCAACAAGGAGCACTGCTGGGTCAGCAGCGAGACCTTCTGGGCACTTACTGATTCCCTCCAACCATGGCCCATCCCTAACCCAGGAGGAGCCAATGCCCAAGTCTCAATGCCCAGTGCTACAGGCATCACTGTAGTTCCTTCAGGGAACCTGCAACGGGAACCCAAGATCGCAGGCCCAGAGTGGTATGACGGCCACCCGGGAGGATGCAAGGGGGTCCTCACTCAGGGATCTCTGTTATTTGTGCTACAGTCCTCCTCTTTCCACACTGATCGGCCATGATCGCCTACATCATCTCTTTACTCTTGGGCAAGGCCCTGGCATGGGCAACGGAGGTGTGGGAACTGCAGCCACTATCCTGCAGCTCCATATTAGCCTTCACTGCCGAGCTGCGATGAGTCTACAACCACCCAGTCAGCGGACGAGAAGCGGCAAGCTGACTGTTCAACCTCCGCCAAGGGGCCAGACCAGTGGTTGACTTTTCCATTGAGTTCCGCACCCTTGCCGCCGAGAGTGGGTGGAATACTGAGGCACTGGTCACCGCTTTCCACCAGGGTCTGTCTAACTCCAAGGATGAACTGGTTGCTCGAGAACTGGGAGAAGACCTCGAGTCCCTGATAATGCTGGCCATCAGGGTTGACAACCGCATCCGAGAACATGTTTGACAGTGCCTTTTTGACACCACCCCCGTATCCCGGTTTTCAGAGCACCCCAAACCCCCGAGCACAGCATTGAGGAGCCCAGGCAGCTGGGACACACACATCTGAGCCCACAGTAACGTGACAGGCTGTTAGGAATTTTATGAATAATGGCTAAACAATGTCTACATTTAGATAAAACTAAAATTAATTGAACTCTACCCTGTATTATTATATCTGATTAATAATGTTAATTCATAAGGAAGGGATTATGTAGCATGAACAAGGAGTAATTAAAACATAATAAACACCATTCCAACTTAGTTGGAGAGGTATGTGATGTGGGTATGAAGTAAGCAAAAAGGATCGTTAAACTATGGTTGAACCGACTCAACTTAGCCCTGGGATGTTTAGATAAGGCAGCGAGTGACTCCCTAGGTCTTCCATTATCTTGAGCTGTCTGCTAAAGTGGTAATAAATTATGGTGAAACTTCAGGAGTTAATCTAGTTATATTGTGTGTCATGTGTGTGTGCGCTGGTGAGTTGGAATTAACTTTTGAACCTGTTTTGTCTTGGTCGAGAGGAGGAGCTTCATTCTGTGACCAATGACGTCATATTTTGTATATAAACTGTTGTTCGTGGTTCAATGGGAGCGCGCTCAGAGAATAAATACTATTATCTAATTTTAATAAGACTGGTCCCTGTCTATTTTATGCTAATAAGAATCTTACAAATTCTTAGAAACAGACAGAGTGATTTTAATTAATGAGCACATAAAGAAATTATGAAATTCCCCTAACACAGGCCCATGCGCGACAGCTGCTGCCTCTACTGCGGAGGTATCGGCCATTCTCCATTCTACATGCCCAGAGTTGACAGGAAACGCCGGGGCTCGTCAGGACAAGGGGAGACCCTGACGAGCTGTGCAGGAACACCCCAGCTACCCAGTCACCGGCTGACATTACCTGCAACCCTCCATTGGGACAACCATCAGCATCACATTCAAGCCTTCGTGGACTCCACGGATAATTTCATTGACCAAGACTTTGCCAGAGAATTACAAATCCCCTGCGTGAAATGTCCCATCCCTCTGCAGATTCAAGCCCTCGATGGATGCCCCATCGGCTCCGGCCAGGTGGAAAATCAGACCAAGCCCATTCTACTGCAGGTTGGGGTAAACCACTCACTTAGTTTTCTTTTGATCACTGCTCCCGAGAACCACCTTATCCTAGGGTACCACTGGACTTCGACCTCTGGAAGGGCTCCAGTAAGAGGGAATCCGCCACCCTCTATCCTCATCATCCGTACGACTGTGCCATAGAACTCCTACCCGGCCCCACCCCTCCCCAAGGCCGCCTGTACTCCCTATCGACCCCCGAAGCAGCATTCATGGACAATTACATCCGGGAGTCGCAGGCAGGTTTCATTCGCTCCTCTACATCCCCAGCTGGTGCAGGCTTCTTCTTCATGGGAAAGAAGGATGAAGGTCTGTGTCCCTGCATCGATTACAGAAGGCTGAACAGGATTACGATTAAGGATCGTTACCCCCTACTCCTTGGAGTTGGCCCATGGGGCTCAATTCTTCACCAAACTGGACCTCCGCAACACTTACAATCTGGTGAGAATCAGGGAGGGAAATAAATGGAAGACACCCTGACAGCCTTTACACCCTGAGTGGCCTCTATGAGTGTTTAGTCATGCCCTTCGGATCATCAAACTCACCGGCAGTCTTCCAAGCATTGGTCAATGACACGCTTAGGGATATGTTGAACCGTTCCATCTTTGTTTACCTCAACGACATCCTGATCTTCTTCAAGACCATTACGAAACACATCCTGCACGGCCGCCAAGTCCTGAAACACCTCCTGCAAAGTCAACTATACATCAAGATAGAGAAGGTTGAGTTCCATGTATCCCACGTTTCTTTCCTGGGCCACATTATCTCTACCGCCGGCATCCGAATGGACCCTGTAAAGGTGAGGGCCGTCACCGACTGGCCCCTTCCTGCCTCACTCGAACAAGTCCAGCGGTTCTTCGGGTTTGCCAATCTTTACAGCCGTTTTATACGCAACTTTGGTGCGGTGGCAGCACCATTCACAGCCATAACCCGCAAGTCCCAGAACTGTTTTTGCTGAACACCTGAGGCTGACAGGGCATTCGGGGGACTGAAGGGACATTTCACCACCAGACCCATCCTCGTCCATCTTGATCGTAACTGTCCCTTTGTGGTAGAGGTGGACGCCTCGGGCACCGGAGCAAGGGCGGTCCTTTCACAGCAGCCGGCCCTGGTCCCACCTGTCCATAGATTTTACCACACGGTTACCCCCATCCCAAGGGCTTACCATTATCCTGGTGGTCATCGATCGGTTTTCCAAGGCAGCCCATTTCATCGCCTTACCCAAGTTGCCCTCAACGAAGGAGACCGCTGATCTCATGATTACCCATGTCTTTCAACTACACAGACTTCCCCTGGACTTTATCTCCGTTCATGGGCCCCAGTTCGTCACATGGTAATGGAAAGCCTTCTGCTCCCTGTTGGGGGCGTCAGTCTCCCCTTGGGGTTCATGGGATCCATAGTCGAATGGGCAAACAGAGAGGGCCAACCAGGACTGGAGAAGTTCCTCCGCTGTTTCATCTCAGCCCAGGCCAGCAACTGGAGCAAGTTCCTAGTCTGGGCAGAGTATGCTCACAACACACTGCCAAACTCGTTCATTGGACTGTCGACCGTTCGAGTGTCAGTTCGGATTTGCCCCCCCCCCCCCCCCCCCTTCCTGAACAAGAGGTCAAAGCGGGGGCACCGCTGTTCTGCCTGACACCATCACCAGGCAAACCGCCACCGAAGGCCTCTTCGGCTCCTCCGACCGGGTCAACAGGTGTGGCTGTCCACCTGTGATCTTCCCTGAAAGATGGACTCGCGGGAAGCTCGCTCCACGCTACATAGGATCATTCAGGATCCTGAGTCGCATCAACCCGGTCACCTATCATCTCCAGCTTTCCAGGTCTATAAGGGTCTGTCCATCCTTCCATGTCTCCCGTCTCAAGCTGGTAAGGACCAGTCCCTTTTCTCCCCCCAAACCTGACCTTCCGCCCCCTCGACTTGTTGATGATCGCCCGGCCAACACTGTCTGGCATCTGTTGAAGGCTCGTCGGGTCCGAGGTACCCTGCAGTACCTTGTGGACTGGGAGGGCTACGGCCCCGAGGATGCGGGCGAGGGTGCCTGCCCGGGACATCCTGGATACGGGACTTGTTCGGGACTTCAACCAACTATGTGGTGGTCACCCTGGCTCTGCGGATGGAGCCGCTCCTAGAAGGGTGGGGGGGGGGGGGCTACCGTCATGGTTCCACTTAACACCGGAGAGCGCAGAGACATCCTAGAAACATTAACGACACTCAGGTGTGTCCTATTTACTCATTATGATTTCCCTTTTGTTGTCTGATCTCTTCTCTGCACCTGGGTCCAACCTCACCACATCACAGGTGGGGGCAGCATCATGCTGTGGGGATATTTTTCAGCGGCAGGGACTGGGTGACAGGATCGAGGCAAAGATGAACGGAGCAAAGCACAGAGAGATCCTTGATGAAAACCTGCTCCAGAGCGCTCAGGACCTCATGCTGGGGCGAAGTTCACCTTCCAACAGGACAACGACCCTAAGCACACAGCCAAGAAAATGCAGGAGTTGCTTCAGGACAAGGCTCTGAATGTCCTTGAGTGGCCCAGCCAGAGCCCGGACTTGAACCCGATCTAACATCTCTGGAGAGACCTGAAAATAGCTGTGCAGCAACGCTCCCCATCTAACCTGACAGAGCATGAGAGGATCTGCAGAGTACTGGGTACTGGGTAAAGGGTCTGAATACTTATGTAAATTATATTTATGTTTTTTTATTTGTAATAAATTAGCAAAAATGTGTCATGGGTATTGGGTATTGTGTATAAATTGATGAGGAAACTAAAAACTATTTAATCAATTTTAGAATAAGGCTGTAACCTAACAAAATGTAGAGAAATTAAATGGATCTGAAAACTTTCCGAAGGCACTGTAAGTATATATATTACAATATATTTCAATCACAGTTTTCGGAGGCATCAAAATGTGATTTAATTCAAATGGTTTTGATAAATGAGATGACAAATTATTCAATGGTGGATAACAAAAGTTGATGTGAGAGAATTGATAATGGAATTAAGAGTTAATTGGACTTTCATCTAATTTAACATATGTACAGTAGGTATGACCCTCATAATGACTCATACAAATGCTCATACAAATTTCTACAGCACATTATTACTATGAAAGTATCCTGAGACCTATAATTTGTCATCAATAACCCAATGAATTTCACTCGAGCTATGTCAAATATCATATGTCCACTCCACTCAGTTAAAGTTACATAACATTTTCAATATGTATTCACTGTTGAATCCACTTTGTAGTTACAAGGCTTAGTTCCTTTCCCTCATTGTCCATTGACACCAGTTCTTCTAACATTATGGGGGTGATATTCATTCCCTAAGGTAGCATATCTAGGTCTACCTTTTCTCCTCTTTCCCCCAGGTCGCCTGTCTCTCCCCTTAAGCCTGGCAACCCCATGCAAAATACAACTCTAGTTCAATACTGGTGTCCTGGGTAGTGTATCTGATAAGACCTGATCTAGGAACAGTATAGATAGAACATCCAAGGAGGTTCAGTTCCCTCTATGACAATGTTACACTCCCTAGAAAAGCAAGAGGATGAACAGAGGAGGAAATAGAGAGGGGGACAGTAAAAGAGATACAGAGAGAACAAAAGGGGATACAGAGAGAGCATTATGGGGAAAATGTGTGTACTTTTGACAGCCTTACACATCCAGTATATTTGCAGAATGTACTTTGATACAGTGCATACTTGCGTACTTTCATGGTGAAATGAAATTACTCTCATCTTGAAGAAGAAATGAATAAAAAACAGTTTGCGATATAGGAATTACAGATATCACAATCTGACAGAACTGCCTCACTCACATCAAGGCCAGGTGTTCCAGCCGCTCCCTAAAAGTAAACACAGAATAAAGTAAGAGTCTTTTCAGATACATGAAACTATAATTGAATTGTATTGAAACAATACCAAATTGTATTGTATTGAAACAATGTCAAATTCTATTTCAAGTTAGTTCTTGTAAATGCCAAATTCTGTCACCAAATGAAAAATTCTTAAGTTAGTTATGTACTTGAGAGACTGATATTAAGATTGTGTTTGTTATTTGGACTGTATTGGCGTGTTGGCTGGGGTTTTTGATTTTATCAGAGCACACTTACATGAAGTCCATAAGGCCCCCTTGGCCCGGGTTCACCTGCAGCTCCTCTCTCACCCTGACACAAGCACAAATAGGCATCACATTTTAATAACACACATCTACCAAAAGGCTATCAAAGTTATTGTGGTAGCTAACTCTGCAAATATCATATATCACACACTTACTATGTCCCCCTTTGGCCCGGCTGGACCGGAGGGACCCCCAGGCCCGTCCATACCCTGTAGAGAGGTGGAGACAAGGGTAAGAAATACCCTCAGGTAAGACCACACTTTGTCAGGCTACATTCCCATATAATGTACCATAATGTTGATAATTTTTTTATTTATTTCACCTTTATTATTTATTATGGTCCACCCGAAATGTGAGCTCCAATTTCACATTCCAAATAATGAACATAGGGCATTGTATTTTGCAGCTTGACAAAATGCAATATTATATTGGATGATTCAAGTTGATAACACAGAGCAACTGCTTGTTCTCATGCACTGGACACGAACAACAAATAATGTATGAGTGAGTGTTAATGCTGTGATAATGGCACACTCATCGACAGACAATCAAGAACCTTGAAATGCCTGCTGTCATTATACACTGAGTATACAAAACATTACGAACACCTGCTCTTTCCATGACATAGACTGACCAGGTGAATCCAGGTGAAAGCTATGATCTCTTATTGATGTAACTTGTTAAATCCACTTGAAATCAGTGTAGATGAAATAGAGGACACAGGTTAAAGAATCATTTTAAGCTTTGAGACAATTGAGACGTGGATTGTGTATGTGTACCATTTAGAGGGTGAATGGGCAAGACAAAATATTTAAGTGCTTTTGAATGGGGGTATGGTAGTAGGTGCCAGGCGCACTGGTTTGTGTCAACAATTGCAACACTGCTGAGGTTTTTCACGCTCAACAGTTTTCCGTGTGTATCAAGAATGGTCCACCACCCAAAGAACATCCAGCCAACCTGACACAACTGTGGAAAGCATTGGAGTCAACATGGGCTAGCATCCCTGTTGAAAATTTTCAACACTTTGTAGAGTCCATGCCCCAATGAATTGAGGCTGTTCTGAGGGCAAAACTCAATATTAGGAAGGTATTCCTAATGTTTGGTATACTCAGTGCAGTTATCGCTCTTGTTCCTGCAACTGGGGGCTTTGAACTTTTAAGATTGAAAGCCATTCTGAATATTGGTGTTGGCTTTAAAAGAGGGCAATTCCATTTTCAATATTGAATTAAAGCAGTATACATAACCTTTTCTTGTCTATAAAGATAGCGGAACAGAATATCCATTCAGTGGATGGAGGCTTTCAAAAATAGGTTCCAGGATACATGTGGAGGGATTAGGGAGGTGAAGCTGGGTCACATGAAACTCACCCTAATTCCTGGCTTGCCGTCCAAGCCGGAGGCTCCCTGTGCCGTTATGGAGGTATGAGTGACATGAACAAGGCGGGATTAGTACAAGAGATGAACACAGTGAAACGGACACATTGTTGAACGTCGTTATTGAGACATTGGGGAAATACAACAAAACGTCACAGGGAGGTTGAAATGTTGTCGGCACAAGCAGGCGAATGAGAGAGAGAAAGACGAACACAGGAGGAGACAGACAGACAAACTGACACAGACACAAAAGAGACATATAAATATATGCTGTGCAGGAAGGCATACAAAGAGCAGGAAGTAGATCAGGAGCTGAAAGCAGATGAGAAGGTTTTGGGGTGGAAAATGGAGGACAAGGTTGGGGTGGTGAGATTACTTCACAGGATGGAGGACTGTGTTGTACTTACGGGGAGGCCCAGGGGTCCTCTGTCCCCCTTGTACCCTGACCCCCCGCGCACTCCCTTCAGACCATGATTCCCAGCCTCCCCCTAAATGCAAGAAGAGTGGCAAAGCTTAGGAGCAGGGGATGGGAAATACATTGATGGACAGAAATCAGTAGACACATACAGAGCATTCAGAAAGTATTCAGACCCCTTGACCGTTTCAACATTTTGTTAGGTTACAGCCTTATTCTAAAATTGTTTAAATAGTTTTTTCCCCCCTCATTGATCTACACACAATACCCCATAATGACAAAGCAAAACCAGAATTTTTGAAATTTTTGCAAATGCATAACAAAAATAAAACGGAAACATGACATTTACATAAGTATTCAGACCCTTTAGTCAGTACTTTGTTGAAGCAGCGATTACATCCTCGAGTCTTCGTGGGTATGGGGCTACAAGCTTGGCACACCTGTATTTGGGGAGTTTCTCCCATTCTTCTCTGCAGATCCTCTCAAGCCCTGTCAGGATGGATGGGGAGCGTTGCTGCACAGCTATTTTCAGGTCTCTAAAAGAGATGTTCAATCGGGTTCAAGTCCGGGCTCTGGCTGGGCCACTCAAGCCACTCCTGCATTTTCTTGGCTGTGTGCTTAGGGTCGTTGTCCTGTTGGAGGGTGAACCTTCGCACCAGTCTAAGGTCCTGCGTGCTCTGGAGCAGGTTTTCATCAAGGATCTGCCTGTACTTTGCTCTGTTCATCTTTCCCACGATCATGACTAGTTTCCCATTCCCTGCCGCTGAAAAACATCCCCACACAATCTTGTTTCTCATTGTCTGAGAGTCTTTAGGTGCCTTTTGGCAAGGTTCTCCCATCTCCACAGAGGAACTCTGGAGCTCTGTCAGATTTAGGTGCCTTTTGGCAAACTCCAAGCGGGCTGTCATGTGCCTTTTAATGAGGAGTGGCTTCTGTCTGGCCTCTCCACCATAACGGTCTGATTGGAGATGGTTGTCCTTCTGGAAGGTTCTCCCATCTCCACAGAAGAACTGGAGCTCTGTCAGAGTGACTATTGTGTTCTTGGTCACCTCCCTGATCAAGGCCCTTCTCCCCCGATTGTTCATTTTGGCCGGGCGGCCAGCTCTAGGAAGAGTCTTGGTGGCTCCAAACTTCTTCCATTTAAGAATGAWGGAGGCCACTGTGTTCTTGGGGACTTTCAATGGTGCAGAAATGTTTTGGTACCCTTCCCCAGATCTGTGCCTCGACACAATCCTCTCTTGGAGCTCTACGGACAATTCCTTCGACCTCATAGCTTGGTTTTTGCTTTGACATGCACTGTCAACTGTTGGACCTTATATAGACAGGTGTATATCTTTCCAAATCATGTCCAATCAATTGAATTTACCACAAGTGGACCTCAATCAAATTTTAAAAACATCTCTAGGATGAACAATGGAAACAGAATGCACCTGAGCTCAATTTCGAATCTCATAGCAAGGGGTCTGAATACTTATGTAAATAAAATTCTAAAAACCTGTTTTCGCTTTCTCATTATGAGCTATTGTGTGAAGATTGATGAGGAACATAATTAATTTAATACATTTTAGAATAAGGCTGTAACATAACATTTGGAAAAAGTCAAGGGGTCTGAATACTTTCCGAATGCACTGTAATAACTGCAGAGCTCTCCACACCTTGCTGCTCTGGTGCCTCTAGGGCAGTTGGATTTGTTAATGGAGGACCACATTGTTGAGGAATGTGTTTCCTTCTTAAATTGATTGTAGCATGTTATGCTTTTATTACGTTGTATGTTTAACTGTTGTAAATTGTATAAATTGTTTTCATGCAGGGCTCCCTAGAAAGAGTCCTTGGTCTCAATGGGGCTCCCTGATAAAATAAAGGTTAAAAAATAATTTAAAAAATTCAACTAATGTTCCAAATATAATTTTCTCCAGACAAATTTTTGGGTAGAATTACAAAAAACTGATTGGAGTGGAAAGATTTGGGCTAGGGCCCAAATATGCAAAACATGCCTAATTCCTGCCCACCCCCCTCAAACCAGTGGCTGATCTTATACAACTGAATTATTGAAATCAATATGGTGGAAACTTTGTATTCACCCAACAAACAGCCCAAATTTCTGGGCAGAACATTGGAATTTGCAGCATGGTATACTGTACATATCAGTACCTAACAAGGAAAGGTATAATAAGGTATTAATAAGGATCGGTGTCCCTTCCACGGGACGGTTGAGCTAACGTAGGCTAATGTGATTAGCATGAGGTTGTAAGTAACAAGAACATTTCCCAGGACATAGACATATCTGATATTGGCAGAAAACTTAAATTCTTGTTAATCTAACTGCACTGTCCAATTTACAGTAGCTATCACAGTGAAATAATACCATGCTATTGTTTGAGGAGAGTGCACAATTTTGAACATGAAAAGTTATTAATAAACAAATTAGGCACATTTGATACAACATTTTGAACATAAATACAATGGTTCATTGGATCAGTCTAAAAGTTTGCACATGCACTGATGCCATCTAGTGGCCAAAATCTAAATTGCACCTGGGCTGGAATAATACATTATGGCCTTTCTCTTGCATTTCAAAGATGATGGTACAAAAACTACTTTTAACATTTGAATGTGGGGCATGCATGCATTATTAATAAAAGCAAAAGCAAGCTGTCTTTTCAATTGTCTTGTTTGGATTTACCTTTGGTCCAGGGAATCCATGGGGTCCCTGAAAAATAAAATTAATCAAAACGTGTTTTCTTGATTCTATCAGTTAATCTGATTATGTTTTTACAAAGCTGCAACATGGAATAAATGTAATTTCTTACTAAATTGCAGTTTCAGGAATATTCATTAGGAGCAAGCTATAAGCATTCACTTTAGAAGGAGGTACGGTTATGAAACTCAACACATGGATCCATGATACACTTTTAATGTACCTCTGTTGTTTTATCTAAGTAGGTTTATGTAGGCTAACATTGTGGAATAACACTGGGAAGATACTAGACGTACTGTATATTGCTGAGTGAACATGCAGATAATAGGAAAAGGGGATTTCCATAAGGAAAAGTGGATTGCTGACTCATTTAGTATTTCAGGTGTAAAAAGCCCTTAACACTCCAGATTTGACCATAAATAAAACCTACTTGGCTTTTGACAGTGTTCATCTGGTTGCTTTCCCATACAGTTTAAAGAGGAGCTGAACCCAAAAAACAACTTCTCTGATTGAAAACGGCCGATGTGGCATCAATATTAGTCAGAAACATCTATTCTAGTGCCAACAGGATACATTTGTTATAAAGTCAGTATTTTTCAAAACTTTGATTTGCCAGTGTCCTTGTACATTTGAGGATAGGGTTTGGATTTCAGTCATGTCCACAATTATGCCCACTTGCCCACTAACATGGAACAGCTGACAACACCCATATGAATGATCAGAGTATGCAATACGGGTGAACGGAAAAACAGCTGTGCGCTAACCAATCGTAGCAACAGAATCAACCTACAGTCTGGCCATTTCTTTACAGATAGCAGAACTACATTAGCACGCAGCACCTCTGACTTCTTTACACGAGACAACAATGCATACAAGACATTGTCGCCAATGTAATGTTGAAAGAACGGGACCTGTTCTTTATAAACAGCTTGTGTTTTTCCAACTCAAACATCCTCACATTCATGAGATAATGTTAGCATCAAACAGATTTTATTTCTTTAGCCAAAGTCATAGTACGATGGCTGTTTTGGGATATATCGCAACTACGGTGAGTGAAGAGGAACAAACAATGATAACTTCCAGAATACGATAAGGCAAACGATATAGCAAACACCCATATCAAACCACGCCCTCAAGACGAAATTCGCATTCATGAATTTTTTTTCTTAATGAGGAGAAGTGTTTTTTATTCCAGAACTAGGCTTAGACAGTTAGTTTGACAATCAGAACGAATTACTTTTTTGTCAACTGCCTATGATAAAAAAAAACATGCAATCATTAAAGTCAACTACTTGACTTGTGTCTGTGTCCCAGGGTGAGAAGTACTAAGATTTCTCTGCATCATTTGGGAGATAAAAACATTATCATTGTCACGAATCCCACCGAAGGCGGTTCCTCTTCCTGTTCGGTCGGCGCTCGGCGGTCGTCGTCACCGGTCTACTAGCTGCCACCGATCCCCTTTTCCCTTTTCAGTTGGTTTGTTCTTATTGGTTTCATCTGTTTCTAGTTTGGCTTTGATTAGGGCTATTTAAGCTGGTAATGAGGCGCTAGTCGATTCAGGCGCAGCTGGGAACTTTATGGATCGCGGACTCGCCCGTAGGTTGGGGGTTCCGCTGGAGCCGATAGATCCTCCCTTCCCCGTGCACTCGTTAGATAGCCGACCGTTAGGGTCAGGGCTGGTCAGGGAGGCCACGGTTCCACTGGACATGGTAACGCAGGGGGATCATAGGGAGCGGATTAGTCTCTTCCTTATCGATTCACCTGCGTTTCCGGTGGTACTGGGGGTTCCCTGGCTGGCAAGTCACAATCCCAGGTTTTCATGGAAACAGGGGGCTCTCCAGGGGTGGTCAGAGGAGTGTTCAGGTAGGTGTGTAGGAGTTTCCATCGGTGCCACGTCGGTGGAGAGTCCAGACCAGGTTTCCACTGTGCGTATTCCCTCAGAATATGCCGATTTGGCTATAGCCTTCTGTAAGAAGAGGGCGACTAAATTACCACCTCATCGACGAGGGGATTGCATGATAAACCTCCAGGAAAATGCTGCACTTCCCAGGAGTCACGTGTACCCATTGTCACAGGAGGAGACGCTGGCTATGGAGACATATGTCACGGAATCTCTGAGACAGGGGTACATTTGGCCCGCCACCGCAGTGAAGCTCCCGTGTTCGTACCGGGGGACAGGGTCTGGCTCTCGGAACCTGCCCCTCCGCCTGCCCTGCCGGAATCTGGGGCCGCAGTGTGTGGGGCCATTTTCCTTGAGTTTCTTTTTTGATGAAGAAAAAGGAGGCGTCTGTGCATTGATTATCGAGGTCTCAATTCCATCACAGTGGGGTTTAGTTACCCGCTACCTCTCATTGCTACGGCGGTTGAATCATTTCACGGAGCGCGTTTTTTCACAATGCGTATGATCTGGTGCGTATTCGGGAGGGAGATGAGTGGAAAACCGCGTTTAGTACCACATCAGGCCACTATGAGTACCTCGTCATGCCGTATGGGTTAAAGAATGCTCCAGCCGTCTTTCAATCCTTTGTAGACGAGATTCTCAAGGACCTGCACGGGCAGGGTGTGGTGGTGTATATTGATGATATCCTGATCTATTCCGCCACACGCGCCTCTCGCATGTGTCCCTGGTGCGCAAGGTACTTGGGCGACTGCTGGAGCATGACCTGGACGTTAAGGCTGAGAAATGTGTGTTTTCCAAACGAGCCGTTTCCTTCCTGGGTTATCGCATTTCCACCTCGGGTGTGGTGATGGAGTGTGACCGCGTTAAGGCCGTGCGTAATTGGCCGACTCCGACCACGGTAAAGGAGGTGCAGCGGTTTTTAGGGTTTGCCAATTACTACCGGAGGTTTATCCGGGGTTTTGGCCAAGTGGCGGCTCCTATTACCTCACTCACTGCTCCTATTACCTCACGCACTTACGGTGGTCGGCAGAGGCGGACAGAGCTTTCAATCGGTTGAAGGCGCTGTTTACCGACGCTCCCGTGTTGGCGCATCCAGACCCCTCTTTGGTGTTCATAGTGGAGGTGGACGCGTCCGAGGCTGGGGTTGGAGCCGTGCTATCACAGCGCTCGGGTACGCCACCGAAGCTCCGCCCCTGCGCTTTCTTTTCGAAGAAGCTCGGTCCGGCGGAGCGGAACAATGATGTGGGGGCCCGGGAGTTGTTAGCTGTGGTCAAGGTTCACTAGATTTAGGTTTACTATCTCTTATAGAACGGGTTCCCTCAACACGAAGGCCCACGCGCTGTCCCGTCTCTATGACACTGAGGATCGGTCCATCGATCCTGCTCCCATCCTTCCAGCTTCAAGGCTGGTGGCACCGGTGGTATGGGAGGTGGACGCGGACATTGAGCGGGCGCTACGTTTGGAACCTGCGACTCCTCAGTGTCCTACAGGTCTGAAGTATGTGCCGCTTGGTGTCCGTGTTCAATTGATTCGGTGGGCTCATACTCTACCCTCTTCGGGTCATCCTGGCATTGCGAGGACAGTGCGGGGTCTTAGGGGGAAGTACTGGTGGCCCACCTTAGCTAAGGACACGAGGCTATATGTCTCCTCCTGTTCGGTGTGCGCTCAGAGTAAGGCTCCTAGGCACTTGCCTAGAGGGACGTTACAGCCCCTCCCCGTTCCACAACGGCCTTGGTCTCATCTGTCGGTGGACTTTCTTACCGATCTTCCTCCGTCTCAGGGGAACACCACGATCCTGGTCGATCCTGGTTCTCTAAGTCCTGCCGTCTTCTCCCGTTGTCCGGTCTCCCTACGGCCCTACAGACTGCGGAGGCCCTATTCACTCACGTCTTCCGGCACTACGGGGTGCCTGAGGACATCGTTTCTGATCGGGGTCCCCAGTTCACGTCCCGAGTTTGGAGGGCGTTTATAGAGTGTCTGGGGGTCTCGGTCAGCCTGACCTCGGGTTATCACCCCGAGAGTAATGGGCAGGTAGAGAGAGTGAACCAGGAGGTGGYTAGGTTTCTGCGGTCGTATTGCCAGGACCGACAAGGAGAATGGGCGAGGTACGTCCCATGGGCGGAGGTGGCTCAGAACTCACTCCGCCACTCCTCCACGAACATGTCACCGTTTCAATGCGTGTTGGGCTACCAGCCGGTCCTGGCACCGTGGCATCAGAGTCAGACCGAGGCTCCTGTGGTGGAGGAGTGGGTGCAGCGCTCTAAGGAGACCTGGAGGGCCGTCCAGGAATTACTTAAGCAAGCGGGTGGACGGCAGAAGAAGAGCGCTGACCGCCACCGCAGTGAAGCTCCCGTGTTCGCACCGGGGGACAGGGTCTGGCTCTCGGAACCTGCCCCTCCGCCTGCCCTGCCGGAATCTGGGGCCGCAGTGTGTGGGGCCATTTAAAGTCCTGAGGAGGATAAACGAGGTGTGTTATAGATTACAACTCCCTTCCTATTATCGCATTAACCCCTCGTTTCATGTGTCTCTCCTCAGGCCGGTGGACAATCATCAGTAGATGCAGAAGTCGTTTCATTTTGTTGTCCACCACTGGGGCCATACTGTAGTTTCTCCTATGTCAGATTTGTAACCCAGTGTATTTTGAATGAATGCCTCTGAATAATGAGTGAGAGTGTGTCAGCTGTTATGGGTGACCAGGTTATCTACGGGAATCATCCAGACAGTTGGGAGGCATGATACATCAGTATATAGTTGTCTGAAAAGGGTGAGGACGATCTTGTCCCTTTGAACTATGATACATATCGCAAACACCAGTGGTTAATGCGTCTGACCAAGGACTTGGGCATGTCCTTCGTCGACAATTTTGACTCCTTCTGGAATAGGCCTGGCTACTTTGTGGAAGACGGAATTCACCTGGGTGAAAATGGCTCCCGGCTGTTGTCATCAAACATGGGAAAGGTTGTTGGTCAACTAAATTGATATGAGGACAATATTAACATTACATGTAAGTCAGTTTTTACCATCTCCTCTTTGGTCACTGTGAGAGTTCCACATGTTGTATCTGAAAGTGGTGACATGCCTAATGGTGCTAACCGGAGAAATGTCATTGCTATTCCTACTCTGTTTTCTTTTCCTAATATGTATAATCGAATCGTTGAGTATCCTGTTGTTCTGAAATCTCAAAGTATTGAAACGCCGTATGATTTTAAATGCAGAAAATGTTAAACATTTTTACATCTTAATATTCATAGTTTATTACCTAAAATGGATCATGTCAAGATCTGGGCCTCTCAGGCAGACCCTGGTATTTTTATTGTATCTGAGACCTGGCTAACTGATAAAACCCTGGACTCTGATGTTGCTATGCATGGTTACAATGTGTTTAGGGCTGATAGGAAAGGCAAAGGTGGTGGTGCTGCTATTTACACAAAGAATCGTATTTCTGTGTCTCTGTTAAAGGCTACTTCCAGTCCTAAACAATTTGAATTGTTGGCATTAAGTTTTCAGTTGTGCTCAAACTCAAGAATAACAGTTCTAGGAATCTAGTTACTAAATAAACTAATTGATTTAATTGCCATTTTTATTACCCCAGAGGTGTTGACCGCTGGAGATTTTAATCTTGCATGGGGAATGCAGAATGTTGATTGTCTAAATGATTTTTGTACTAATCTAAATTTGACCCAGCTGATTACAAAGCCCACTCGTCCAAACTTAAAGGACCCTACGAAATCGACTTTGATTGACCTCATATTTACAAATACTCCAGATAAATATGCTGGGAGTAGGGTATTTGCATGTGTCAGGGATATACGGATGCCTCGATCCAAATCTCGTTTAATCAACAAGAGAAATGTTTAACATTTCAATGAACAGGCCTTTTTTTGTGACCTTTATTTTTATGACTTTGATTGTATTGCATCTATACCTGACCCAGAGTTGGCTCTGAACCACTTCTCAAATGTTTTGTAGATAAACATGCTCCCTTTAAAAAATTTAGAATAAAAAATCGGTCTTGCCCTTGGTTCAGTCAAGAGCTATCTGAAATCATTCACAACAGAGATGCTGCCTGGGCCGAAGCTAGATTCACAGACTCTGGCCCAGACTGGCAGTCTTTTAGGCGGTTGAGAAATCTGTGTGTAAAACTGTTTAAAAAAGCTAAATCTGATTGTTATGTTAATACACTATCTGAATGTACAGGGAAACAAGCAAACATTTTGGAAAGCTGTTAAACCACTGAAGGGTTGTATCTCATCTTCTCTCCCCCAATAAATTAATAGAGATTCTGGCCCTATTACTGACAAAATTGATGTCATTAATGCATTTAATCACCATTTTGTCTCTGAAGGCATTTTATTTGAATGTATTTCAAAGACAGCTCTTGAAAAGAGTAGTTTGGATGTAGATGGTGAAAATCTATTGAATGATACTGAAAATGCTAGTGATAAAGAAGTCCTGGATGCTTTGTTAACATTAGACAAAAGAAAATCCACAGGGGCTGATCATTTGGATCCTAGTCTGTTTAAGTGTGCAGCACCCCTTATTGATGGCTCAGTAGCCCACATTTTTTATTTAACATTGTTATCAGGAAGTATTCCAAAAGCTTGGACATCTCTATAAGGGTGGGGATACAAATGATCTAGACAACTATTGCCCAATTTCAGGACTACCTTGTTTAGCTCAAATTCTTGAATCCTTGGTTAATGTACAACTTCGTTCCTTTTTATCTGATCATTGTATTCTTAATATAAACCAATCAGGGTTTAGGCTTGGGCATAGTACTGCCACAGCAACCACTCTAGTTGTTAATGATCTTGTCAATGCCTTGGTTGCTAAAAAGAGCTGTGCTGCCTTGTTTATTGATCTGTCAAAGGCGTTCGACACTGTTGATCATTCTGTTTTGCTGAAGAAATTATCAAGAGTAGGCCATGGGATATACAGCCTGTTTATGGTTTCAGAATTATCTTAGCAACAGAACTCAGGCCATCTTGATACATTTCTTGAAATTCAAAAAGATGTTCCTCAGGGTTCAATTTTGGGTCCATTATTGTTCACTTTGTATATTAATGACATAGGAAACACTGTTAATTATTGTAGCATTCATCTCTGTGCAGATGACACAGTTTTGTATTCCTGTGCCACCTCAGTGCAGCAGGCCATTTGTGAACTTCAGCATGACTTTGATTAAATTCAGAAATCACTTACATATCTTAAATTAGTGTTAAATACGAGTAAAACCAAGCTCATGCTGTTCTCTAGGTCACGAAATGTTGACCCTGAGGACCTGCATATTTGCACTATAAATGGAGCCCAAATTGAGCTTGTTTCTCAATATAAGTACCTGGGTGTCTGGATTGATGACAAGTTATCCTTCGTAACGCATATAAAACATCTGACTAAGAAGTTAAGATCCAAGATAGTTTTTTTATATGGAAATAAATCATGCCTTAGTATTAAAAATAGGAGAAAGATTGTTCAAGCAACGCTTCTCCCTGTATTGGATTTTAGTGATATTGTTTACATGCATGCGGCAATCTCTGTTTTAAAACCCTTGGACGCAGTCTACCATTCCACAATACGCTTTATCACAGGGGACAATTTTAGCACTCATCATTGTAGTCTGTATAAAAATGTGGGATGGACCCCTCTGTCTGTAAGAAGAGAGCTGCATTCTCTTTTATTTATTTACAAAGCAATCTTACAGAAACTCCCTTCATATGTTATCTTCCTTAATTGAGATAAGAATAATAAGTTACCAAACCCGTTCACAGGAATGGATAAAACTAGAGATCCCTTCAGTCTCCACAGATTTAGGAAAATCCGCATTTAGTTTTTTTGCCCCTAATTTGTGGAACAAGTTCACTGCAGCTAGATGTACTGGTGCACCTCAGATTTCAGTCCAAATAAATGCTTCATAGAGTTCAAGTAACAGGCACATCTCAACATCAACTGTTCAGAGGAGACTGGGTGAATCAGGCCTTGGTCGAATTCCTGCTCAGAAACCACTACTAAAGGACACCAACAAGAAGAAGAGACTTCCTTGGGCCAAGAAACATGAGCAACAGAACATTAGACCGGTGGAAATCTGTTCTTTGGTCTGATGAGTCCAAATTTGAGATTTTTGTTTCCAACCCTCGTGTCTTTGTGAGACGCAGAGTAGGTGAACGGATGATCTCCACATGTGTGGTTCCCATCGTGAAACATGGAGGAGGAGGTGTGATGGTGTGGGGGTGCTTTGCTGGTGACACTGTTAGTGATTTATTTAGAATTCAAGGCCCTCTTAACCAGCATGGCTACCACAGCATTCTGCAGCAATACTCCATCCCATCTGTTTGCGCTTAGTGGGTCTATCATTTGTTTTTCAACAGGACAATATCTCAACACACCTCCAAGCTGTGTAAGGGCTATTTGACCAAGAAGGAGAGTGATGGAGTGCTGGATCAGATGACCTGGCCTCCACAATCACCCGACCTCAATCCATTTGAGATGGTTTTGGATGAGTTGGACCGCAGAGTGAAGGAAAAGCAGCCAACAAGTGCTCAGCATATGTGGAAACTCCTTCAAGAAAAATATATTTTGATTTGTTTAACACTTTTTTGGTTACTACATCATTCCATATGTGTTATTTCATAGTTTTGATATCTTCACTATTATTCTACAATGTAGAAAATAGTAAAAATAAAGAAAACCCTGGAATGAGTAGGTGTGTCCAAACTTTTGATAGGCACTGTATATTGTTGTGACGTCCGTCGTTGAATGAGTGAGACCAAAGCGCAGAGTGAAAAGTGTTCAGGATAATTTAATAATGAAACACCAACAAAACAATATAAATATAAACTATATAAACAAACGTAAAGTTCTGCAGGGCTCTCAGCTACTGTGCAAAAACAACTTCCCACAAACTAGGGTGGAAAAACAGGCTGCCTAAGTATGATTCCTAATAAGAGACAACGATAGACAGCTGCCTCTGATTGGGAACCATACCCGGCCAACAAAGAAATAGAAAACTAGAGAATTAAATTAATTTGATCCTCTATTGCCTTTTCTTCCACCCAAATCACACCCTGACCTTACCAAATAGAGAAATAAAAAAGGCTCTCTAAGGTCAGGGCGTGACAATTGTGGAAGAAAAGGCAATAGAGGATCAAATTAATTTAATTATCTATCTCTTCGAGGTCACAATAGTTACTTCGTCTGCTATGTTATGGACATGTTCGTTTTTGAGATACCTCTTAGCACCCAACACTCCTGCTGAATTGTCCAGAACAGGATTCAAACATGTCTGATAGAATTTGGAATATGTGGCATAACCAAAATAATTTTGTTTTCCTATAACTCCCCCAAGAGCGCTACTTGCTGACAGAATTGGAAGAATTGCAGTATAGAAAGCTCATGTTCATCAAAATGAAGACTCAAATATTTACAATCGCTAGTAAACTCAAGAAACCCTCACCAAAACACTTCTCGTAGAACCTGGTTCTTTAAAAGGAATTATCTGTGTTTTTTCCCTGACTGATCATGAGTCTCCATGTTATGCACCAATTGACTGCACATAATAACATTTTCTAAAGGTCTTCAGTTCAGTTTATGTCATCAAATTAATATAATCAGCATATAGGAGGATACTTAGCATTTCATCATCACATCATACTCCAATATTTAACTCTTAAATTTATGTTGCCAAATCATTAATAAACATAGCAAACAAAGTCAGTGATACGGCGTCTCATTGTTTTATACCTGGGGSTGTGGGAAACCAATCTGTATGATATTCTTTAACACGCACACAGGCATTTGGTTTGTAGAGAGACTGCATTGTGTGATAAAATTTCCCATCAACCCCTGTCTTTATCAAACTATTGGTTAAAAGACCCCTATTTACAACATCTAACGCTTTCTGGAAATCATTGAAACATACAAAAGTAGGCTTATTTTCCTTTAGTCAATTTGTGACTATTGTGTAGACTGAGAAGATATGGTCGATACAGCCTCTGGATTTAGATTTTGTTCTTCCCCCAGAATGTTTTGATTTTCCAAAAAGGTCATTAACCTACTGTTGAGGATGGATGAATATCAATTATAGACCATACTTAGTAAACTTATGCCTCTATAGATCAGTGGCACTCTCTGGTAATTTTTTAAAGTTTTGTAATGGGTTTCACTCTACAGTGAATCCCAGTTGTTTCAATGGATGTTCTAGGGTAGGGGTTTTAGTTCTTGTCCTCGAAGGGCCACAAAGGTGTTACATTTTTACTTCAACCCAACATTTACACACCAGATTAAAATAAACAACTAATAGTCTTCACTATACACCACATTTACAAATTGTTTAATAAGATGTGTGTTAGTGTTAAGTGTGATGCAAATTCAGCCCTACAGGACTGGAACTGCCCAACCCTGGTTTAGGGGGAAAACTCACCATGGGACCTGGGGGTCCATGGAGCCCAGGTGCTCCAGGTTGGCCAATAATCTGCATGTGAGAGGGAGACATTCCAATCAGGTTGAACCAATATAACTCACATGGTTAAATAATCATGTGGTCATACACTGACAATTTGACCAAGCAGGCCTCTGAAGTGGAGTTCACTTACTGAGGGCCCTTGAGGACCAGACAGACCGGAATCACCCTTATCTCCTTTCAATCCATTGACGCCCTAGGAAACAGGACATTCATTATGACTTACTAAAGAAGGCTGCCTCAAAGTGTTCAAGACAGTCAGCATATCTTATCTATAGTGCTGTCCTACAAAATAAGTATAGTGATAGTTCTCGAAGTTGAAGCTATTTGCTTTCTCTTATTGAAGTCAAGAATAATTGTATATGTGTTAAGATTAGTGGAGAGACTCTTACTGGTAAACCAGGTAAGCCAACAGTTCCTTTTTCTCCAGATGTGCCAGGGATTCCCATGTCTCCTTTGGAACCTTTAAAACCCTGGGAAACAGTATATAGAGTAATCAGAATGACAATTCAAATGGGAAAATGTAATTGCAGGGGTATTAAATTCAATTCCTGGAGGGCTGTTCCGGAACTTCGGCGACTTTGGGCTGGATGTGTCAATGTGTTCATACATGCATAATCTATGAGCAGAATTCCCGTTTTAGCTCAATTAGACACAAAATCCACAGTTTGAAGCAACTGTTTTCTTAAATCTGTGTGGCGCTCTTTACCCTAGATTTTCCCACATGTGGGCAGCCCCCTAGCAATTTGAGTTCTAGCCAATGAGCTTCAGCCCCTCACCATTTAAGTGACAGCTAGCAAGATACACACAGCAGAACAAGAGAAAGAGCAATGACGTGGTGCACATATCTGCACATATGTGATGCAGTATGCAATTTTCGGGGACCACTTTTAGCTCGTGAGTGCTATTTTCAGAACTACTGGCTAAAAAGTATACAAAAGTACCAGAGAATCTCTTTAAGGTCAATGTGTCCAATGTACAAATCTTAAAGAATGGCTTTTGATGGCCTTTATCTTTACCATGCATGACTGGGTACTGAGACTTCTTGGGTCTACTTACCATTTCACCATCCAGCCCAGGGAGGCCAGGCATGCCTTGATCTCCCTGAATCAGAGAATGGATTGTAACAAACGTATAGCAAAAATGTATAGTGACTTGTTGCAGACCTGGGTTAAAATATTATTTTAATCACTTTCACATACATTTAGAAGTAAAAATTTGGATATTTTTTCACTTGGAAAATATTGGCATGTATTTGAAAATACAAATATATAAATACTCCCATGCATTTGAACCCAGGTCTATTTGGTCATAGGGTTCTTTGAAATAATGTATTTGAAACTAGTAGGCTATTTATAAAAATATATAAAAAAATACTTTCAAATAATTCTAAAAGAAGTTGTGAATTCGGTAACACATTTGAAAATAAGTAACAAATATCTAAATACGCATGTATTTGAATCCAGGCCTGATCTGTTGTGACAAATTGAGTGGATTATCCATTGTACAGTGCTTTCAGAAAGTATTTATACCCCTATTTATACCCCTATACCCCTTATACCACTCCACATTTCATTGTGTTACAGCACAACAAATGAATTAAAAACATTTAAAAAAAAAAAAAATTCTCACCCATCTACACACAATGCCACATAACGACAAAGGCAAAATATGTTTTTAGAAATGTATGCAAATGTATTGCAAATCTAATTTAAATATGTGTTCACACACCTGAGTCAGCAAATACAGAGGTGTGTCTTTCTGGGTAAGTCTAAAAGCTTTCCATTCCTGGATTGTGCAACATTTAGCCCATTATTCTTCTCAAAATTCGTCAAGTTCTGTCAAATTGGTTGTTGTTCATTGCTAGACAATGCGGGCCTCATTGCGGGCCCCGGACTGGGCACCCTTGCTGCGGGTCCCAGACTGGATACCCTCGCTGCGGGTCCCAGACTGGGCACCCTCGATGCGGGCCCCGGACTGGGCACCCTCGTTGCGGGCCCCGGACTGGGCACCCTCGTTGCGGGCCCCGGACTAGGGACCGTCGCTGGGGGCTCCGGACCGGAGACCGTCGCTGGAGGCTCCGGACCGGGGACCGTTACTGGAGGCTCCTCACTGGAGACCGTCGCTAGAGACTCCGGACTGGGGACCCTCGTTGCGGGCTTCGTGCCATGACTCCTCACTGGAGGCTTCGTGCCATGGATCGTCACTGGAGGCTTCGTGCCATGGATCATCACTGGAGGCTTCGTGCCATGGATCATCACTGGAGGCTTCTCTGCCATGGATCATCACTGGAGGCTTCGTGCCATGGATCATCACTGGAGGCTTCGTGCCATGGATCATCACAGGAGGCTTGCTCCGTGGAGCCGGAACAGGTCTCAACGGACTGAGGAGACGTACTGGCAGCCTGGTGCGTGGAGCTGCCACTGGGCTTACCAGGCTGGGGAGACAAACAGGAGGCCTGGGTCTGGGGGCAGGCAAAAAACTTTTGGGGGGGCTGCCTCTCGTGCTTGCTCTGTTGTCGTGACTCCTTGTAGCGAAGTCGTTCCTCCCTCGCTACTTCAGCTTGGTTCCATGGCAGGGTCTTGTCCCCTGCCATAACCTCCTCCCATGTCCAAGATGTCCTCCATTCTCTCTTCTCCCGAGCCCAAGATCCCTGCTCCTCCTGGCCACGCTGCTTGGTCCTTTGATGGTGGGTAGTTCTGTCACGGCCGTCAAAAGAAGTGGACCAAAGTGCAGCGTGGTGAGTGTACATTTCCCTTTTTATTTAAAATGTCGCCAACAAAACAACAAACGAAAGAAACAACCGTGAAGCTTACAAGGCTATAGTGCCACAAACAAAGTTAACTACCCACACTGAAAGGAGGGAAAAAGGGCTACCTAAATATGATTCCCAATCAGAGACAATGATAGACAGCTGTCCCTGATTGAGAACCATACCCAGCCAAGACATAGAAATAAAAAAACATAGAAAACAAAACAGAATGCCCACCCCAAATCACACCCTGACCAAACCAACTAGAGACATAAAAAGGCTCTCTAATGTCAGGGCGTGACACTCACCTTCCTTTAGACCAGGGAGACGGTGAGCTGCAGCTCATGTCCATTGTGGTTCGAATCCTGAATACCAACACGAGGGGGAAAACAAACTCCCCTCTCAGACAATTACTGAGACAGCTGATTAGCTGTATTGAGTAAAATAACTAGAAAAGCGAATCTAAGTGAGACTATTCTACTTCGCTCATCACCAATGGGAACCGTCGACACGCCTGGCTAGCCATCTTCCAGAGTGAACAACAGTAGAAAATGGGAAAGGGGAGACTCCTTTCGGACAATCAGAGCCATACAGCTTGCCACTGAATGGCCAAAAACCTTCCTAAGGAAGGCAGGTTCCGACCGAACAAAGGAACTCACATGTAAATACATTCATGATTTATTATTCCAAACGGGTGGGGGTTCGTGCGCAAACTATATGATTACTATGAGAATAGTTCTGAAATGTATCGACGATAAGTGTCTTTCTCTCCTTCTCTCTCTCTCTCTCCCTCTCCATGTTGTTGTGTAAAAAGCCACCATATTGTAAAAGTCCACTAGGGACCTTTTCTCATGTATTAAGTGTGTATGTTATCCTGTTACTATTTATTTAGCTTGTAAATAAATAATGAAACCATTTCTGTAGTACTGAATTATGAGTAAAGATGGGGTTTTTGCAGATGCATGAGGTTACGACTGTTCAGAATAATGATATGAGATAATGATTAATAAGATGACTGTTTATCAATGAAATAGATATATCTTACAGAGTTTAATTTGGGAGATGGTAACTCTTTAAAACAACCTCTTCCGTGGTGCACCAAATCCTAATGAGTGAATTGTTACACTATTAATTTAACCTCTCTTGGGTAGGGGGCATTATTTTCACGTCCGGATGAAAAGCGTGCCCATAGTAAACTGCCTGTTACTTAGGCCCAGAAGCTAGGATATGTATGAAATTGGTAGATTTGGATAGAAAACATTGTAATTTAGTTTCTAAAACTGTTAAAATAATGTCTGTGAGTATAACATAACTGATATGGTAGGCAAAACCCAGAGGACAAACCGTCCCCCATAAAAAAAAATATCAGCCAACCACTATTTTCAATGGCTGTCACTTTTATTATAAGGCAAAGTCCTCCCAGATTGCAGTTCCTAGGGCTTCCATTCGATGTCAACAGTCTCTAGAAAGAGTTTCAGGCTGTTTCTTTGGAAACATTTGCCAGAAATTGTAGTTTTTCTAGGTGGCTCCCATTTTGGCTGTAGTGTTTCCAAGCGCGTGAATGAGAGCGCGTTCTTTGGTATTTTTCTCCGGTAAAGACAATAACGATTCTCCGTCTTAAATTTGATCGTTTATTTACATATTAGGGTACGTAAGGTTTGATTATAAACGTTGTTTGACTTGTTTGGAAAAGTTTATTGGTAACGTTTGGGATTCATTTTGTATGCATTTTGATGGAGGGAAACTGGGTGGATTATTGACTGAAGCGCGCCAGCTAAACTGAGTTTTTATGGATATAAAGAAGGACATTANATTTTGATGGAGGGAAACTGGGTGGATTATTGACTGAAGCGCGCCAGCTAAACTGAGTTTTTATGGATATAAAGAAGGACATTATCGAACAAAATAACCATTTGTGATGTAACTGGGACCTTTTGGAGTGCCAACAGAAGAAGATCATCAAAGGTAAGGCATTTTTTATATCGCTATTTCCGACTTTCGTGTCACACCTGCCTGGTTGAAATATGTTTTTCATGGTTTTGTATGCAGGGCGCTGTCCTCAGATAATTGCATGGTGTGCTGTCGCCGTAAAGCCTTTTTGAAATCTGACACAGCGGCTGGATTAACAAAAAGTTAAGCTTTATTTTGATGTATGACACTTGTGATTTTATGAAAGTTCAATGTTTATAATTCTGTAGTTTGAATTTCGTGCTCTGCAATTTCACCGGATGTTGGTCAGGTGGGACACTACCATCCCACCTGCCCATAAGAAGTTAAATCGGGTAACAATTAAAGATAGTTAGTAGATTAAATAAATAACAGTCAAAAGATTAATGAAAGTAAAGTCACAACAATATGTACCCATTGTTCCTCTTTAGTGCATTCAACTATATGTTGCAAGTAAAAGCCTTAGGTAGCAAGTTGATACAATTCCAAGTCTGGAAGGTTAAAACCACCCTCAAAATTATATTTGCCCATATAAAGTCTGTTATGACTGAGTATACTTTTTCGGGGCAATTAGTATTACCGAAAATACATTTTAAAAAACTTTCATACTTTTGAATAATGGAATAGTTAGCTTTAAAAATGTGTTGTTTGTTACTCATTAAGCATCCTAAGTTATTTAATATTTGTTGATATCCTCTTAAAGGATTGCTGTAAATCGTCTTTTTATTTTTCCTATTGCCATTATTTTGTTTATTTCCACATTCATTCTGTAACCTGAGAGTTTTGAGTAATATAAAAATATTTATAGCAAAGGGGCATTGAGTTCTCAATGTTGGTCGTGTATATCAGGAGATCATCTGCAAATAAATTTAGTTTATATTCATATTTACCAATACTGATACCTGTTACATTTAAGTCCTGTCTAATTATTTCTGCAAGCGATTCAATTGCAAGTGCAAATTGAGAGAGGACATCCCTGTCTTGTGCCACTTTCTAAAGAAATTTTATCAGACAATGTATTATTCATGTATATTTTAGCTTTAGCATATTCATAAAATATTTGCATTAAATGTATTATTTCAGCTGGAAAGTTGAAAGCTTCCAAAGTTTTGAATAGAAAAGGGGTGTGAATTCTTTCTGAAGTCACTGTATGTACTCTGTGTTAGCTACACGTGTCAAATGCACACACACACACACACACACACACACACAACACACACACACACACACACCACACACACACACACACACACACCACACACACACACACACACACACACACACACACACACACACACACACACACACAATGTACTGAAGTTAAAACAGAACCATGATTTCAATACAATGATGGATTACCTTGATTCCCGCTGTTCCTGATAGTCCAGGAGGCCCAGGGGGACCCTAAATTCACAAGATTTTTTTGTTATTAAGATTGTATACATGAAAAAGACAGAGGTTGGCGTCAATTCCACTTAAATTAAAAGTCAGTAACCATGTTTCTTTACAACCATTTTTATGCAAGTGAAGTCAGTACCTATTGGATAAAAAAAACTCATGACAGGGCTGATGGAAACAGCAATTGGCTGTACATTTTCTTAAATGTTGGTAAAACAAAAATCCGTTCAAAAGGAGCAGATACATTTTTTGTTGGTGACGTAAAAAAGGGTTTCTCAAACCTGGTCCAGCCCCCCCCGCCCCCCCGCTGCATGGTATCAGCGAGCTGTTTGCTACAGATGTGGGATCTTAATTTGAGCCAGTTTACTACAGGAATCAGGAAATGTAAATTATTATGTGTATTATGATTAATTTACATTTTGTAGGGGTTGATACATTTATTGTAAGGGAAAGCCAAGTCTGATATTCCAAATAAGTATTTTTATACCTCAATACTAGTTTAAAATATCCTGTATTGCAGTATAGTTTTCCTTTTACAGGGTGATTAAATTAAGATCCTACATCTGTATAGCGCATATGCCAAGACCAGACTGGGCACATTTGCTGTTTATTGCAGAAATTCAAAACCATCAACAAAGAAAAAAAATCAGGGTGGAAATATATAAAACTTCTGTTGTTGTTTTGTCGCCCCCTCATCAATCTCCACACAATACCCCATAATGACAAAGCAAAAACAGTTTATTAGAAATGTTGGAAATGTTGGTACTGTTACTCAGTACATTGTTGAAGCACCTTTGGCAGCAATTACAGCCTCGAGTCTTCTTGGGTATGACGCTACAGCTTGACATTCCTGTGTTTGGAGGGTTTCTCCCATTCTTCTCTGCAGATCCTCTCAAGCTCTGTCAGGTTGGATGGGGAGCGTTGCCGCAGAGCTGTTTTCAGGTCTCTCCTGTGATGTTCGATCGGTTCAGGCTTTGGCTGAGCCAGGCTTTGGCTGGGCCACTCAAGGACATTCAGAGACTTGTCCCTAAGCCACTCCTGCGTTGTCTTGGCTGTGTGCTTAGGGTCGTTGTCCTGTTCGCCCCAGTCTGAGGTCCCAAGCGCTCTGTAGCAGGTTTTCATCAAGTATCTCTCTGTACTTTGCTCTGTTCATCTTTCTCTCGATCCTGACTAGTCTCCCAGTCCCTGCCACTGAAAACATCCCCACAGCATGATGCTGCAACCACCATGCTTCATCGTAGGGTTGGTGCAAGGTTTCCTCCAGACGTGATGCTTGGAATTCAGGCCAAAAGAGTTCAATCTTGGTTTCTTCAGACCAGATAATTTTGTTTATTCATGGTCTGAGTGTCCTTTAGGTGCCTATTGGCAAACTCCAAGTGGGCTGTCATGTGCCATTTACTGAGGAGTGGCTTCTGTCTGGCCACTCTACCATAAAGGCCTGATTGGTGGAGTGCTGCAGAGATGGTTGTCCTTCTAAGGCTCTGTCAGAGTGACCATCGGGTTCTTGGTCACCTCCCTGACCAAAGCCCTTCTCCCCCGATTGCTCAGTTTGGCTGGGCAGCCTGCTATAGGAAGAGTTGGTGGTTCCAGCCTTCTTCCATTTAAGAATGAATGAGGCCACTGTGTTCTTGTTGAACTTTAATGCTGCAGAACATTTTTGGTAACCTTCCCCAGAACTGTGCCTCAACACAATCCTGCCTCGGAGCTCTACGGACAATTCCTTCAACATCATGGCTTGGTTTTTGCTATGACATGCACTGTCAATTGTGGGACCTTATATAGACAGGTGTGTGGCTTTCCAAATTATGTCCAATCAATTGAATTTGCCACAGGTGGACTCCAATCAAATTGTAGAAACATCTCAAGGATCATAAATGGAAACAGGATGCACTAAAGCTAAAGCAATTTCGAGTCTTACAGGAAAGGATCTGAATACTTATGTAAATAACGTGTGTTTTTTATTTTGATATACATTTTCAAAAATGTCTAAAAACATGTTTTCGCTTCATCATTATGGGGTGTTGTGTATGGATTGATGAAGATTTTGTATTTATTTAATCCATTTTAGAATAAGGCTGCAACATAACAAAATGTGGAAAAAGCTTAGGGGTCTGAATACTTTCCGAATGCACTGTATATCTTGATTACATAAGTATTCAACCCCCTGAGTCAATACATTTGAGAGTATTTGTTAGTATTTCTGGGTAAGTCTCTAAGAGTTTTGCACACCTAGATTGTACAGTATTGCCATAAGAAAGGGGTTGAATACTTATTGACTCAAGACAAGACATTTCAGCTTTTAATTTTTAATACATTTTCTAAAAACATAATTCAATTCATAACTCAATTTTAAATTCAGGCTGTACCGCAACAAAATGTTGAAATAGTCAAGGGGTGTTAATACTTTCTGAAGGCACTGTGCATATTTCATACAGTAATTATTGGGATTTGAACTCACAATCTCTTTGTTCATGGCATACCGATCTTCCTGCTATGCCAATGACTGACTACACCTGTATTGCTACACTTTGCACTTCAAAGTAAATATCAGCTCTGTTAAAAGTACACTCAAGTACAACTATTGTATTTATCATAGTGATTGAGGAGTAACATTAAAACAGAGTAATATGCCCCACCAACATTAGACAACTATACAGAAATCCTTAAAATTGCTGAAAAATATTAATCAAATAAATTATGAGATGAACTGATAATTGACACAGAAATGGTGATATAGCAGGAAGGTCAGAATGCCGCGAACCAAAAGGTTGTGAGGTAAGGAAACCTGAATAACAATTACTCTATACATGAACATGCACAATATAATCATGTTCAGTACCAGTCAAAAGTTTGGACACACCTACTCATTCCAGGTTTTTTATTTGAATACTATTTTCTACATTAGAGAATAATAGTGAAGACGTCAAAACTATGAAATACCACATTTGTAATCATGTAGTAACCAAAAAAGTGTTAAACAAATCAAAATATATTTTTGATTTTAGATTCTTCAAACTAGCCACCCTTTGCCTTGATGTCAGCCTTGCACAATTTTTGCACACTCTTGGCATTCTCTCTGTAAAGAAACCAGTACTAAAGGACACCAATAAAAATAAAGAAAAACCCTGCAATGGGTAGGTGTGTCAAAACGTTTGACTGGTACTGTATGTCAACCTGTGTCAAATATCTAAGTTGAAAACATTGTATGTTAAAAGCACTGTTTGTGTGTGTAACCAGTTGCACAGCCTTTTTTAGTTAAGATGCCAAAATAATAGTTGAGACGAGTTGAGCAAACACATCATTTTATGTTCACTGAATTAAGTTTGGCCCAACTAAACATTTTAAATTCAGGTAACACTTTAACCGAAAAGTTGAGTAAACAAAAAAAGGCTGTTACTTAGTAATAATTAATTGATTTTTTTTTGTAACCAGTGTAAGGGTCTATTTATAGCTACGTTCATTTGATAGCTGAACTTTAATATAAATAGAAGTTACAAAGAAACCTGGGATGATCTTAAGCCAGAAAAGTTGTTCCACACATTACAATATGAAACAATCTGTTGATACACATGAACTTTCCAGGTAACACATGAATGGGGCAACATGGTAGCCTGAGTGCCAGTCTGTTTGTGCTATCATGCCAACTCCTTTTCACTCATTGTCATCATGCCAAACAGCTTGACAGCAATGGAGTTGGAAAGAGCACAAACAGATCTAGGACCAAGCTAGGAACATGGTGGTATACTCACATGCACTTCAGTTTGAATAATTTGTGGGAGATAATGTCTAGTGTCTTTCAATGATTGACAACATTTTGATGGACTTAGACAATTCAATACATTTCTTTCACACTTGGGTGACCACTCCCCATCTGAAAAAGTTTACGCAATCTCACAGAAGCACAAACACGCAATTTAGGATTTGACGTTGTATTAGTGTTAAAGGGGGGGCTGAACATTTTTTAGCTTTTTAGAATCGTTTGGATTCAGTGGCCATCACTGAATCCAAATGAGAGTTGGCTTAATGTGGGTGTTTGTTTTTTTGGTGTTGTGTGTGTGTTCGCACATGGGAACTGAAGTGTTTGTGCATTCACTCTGCCATACAAGCCAAAACAGCACACGCACAGTTACAGTCACTCACCCTTCTAGATAACTTGAAACAGTCTAACCAGGTCTTGTGTCTGGAAGTAGCCTAGGCTAGCTAGTGCTAGCCAACTACTTTTGCCAATTAGCTTCAGCCGGCTGGTGTGCGACCGTGGCAAAGTTGGTTTAACTTTGGATAGGCCATTCCAGGGCTAGTTATGGACCATCCATAAATTACACAATGTAAATGGGATAATATTTTTATGTTGCACACCTTTTGGTTTTCTCATTAAATGCTTTCAATATTTGTATATGTATTTCTACAACTGTTGCGTAGCCTTTATTCTGTGACATACCATGTTTTCCTAATCATCTCGCTAATATCAGTTTTGGACAAGACTGACTATGCTTCTACACCTGCATTGCTTGCTGTTTGGGGTTTTAGGCTGGGTTTCTGTACAGCACTTTGAGATATCAGCTGACGTAAGAAGGGCTATAATAAATAAATTTGATTTGATTTGATGACCAAAATTATCCTATTCATAAGTGTAAACTTGATAATTATCCTATTAAAAGTGTAAACTTGTCGTCAATTTTGACACTGGAATAAATGTTTCTAACTTATATCGATGCCACATAGACCGATTTCAAAGGAGAAGTAGCTCTTTTGTTTCTTTATGCAAAATGCGTGGGGGGAAAAAAGTATTTAGTCAGCCAACAATTGTGCAAGTTCTCCACTTAAAAAGATGAGAGGCCTGTAATTTTCATCATAGGTACACTTCAAACTATGACAGACAAAATGAGAAAAAAAAATCCAGAAAATCACATTGTAGGTTTTAATTAATTTTATTTGCAAATTATGGTGGAAAATAAGTATTTGGTCAATAAACAAAGTTTATCTCAATACTTTGTTATATACCCTTTGTTGGAAATGACAGAGGTCATACGTTTTCTGTAAGTCTTCACAAGGTTTTCACACACTGTTGTTGGTATTTTAGCCCATTCCTCCATGCAGATCTCCTCTAGAGCAGTGATGTTTTGGGGCTGTTGCTGGGCAACACGGACTTTCAACTCCCTCCAAAGATTTTCTATGGGGTTGAGATCTGGAGACTGGCTAGGCCACTCCAGGACCTTGAATGCTTCTTACGAAGCCACTCCTTCGTTGCCCGGCGGTGTGTTTGGGATCATTGTCATGCTGAAAGACCCAGCCACGTTTCATCTTCAATGCCCTTGCTGATGGAAGGAGGTTTTCACTCAAAATCTCACGAAACATGGCCCCATTCATTCTTTCCTTTACACGGATCAGTCGTCCTGGTCCCTTTGTAGAAAAACAGCCCCAAAGCATGATGTTTCCACCCCCATGCTTCACAGTAGGTATGGTGTTCTTTGGATGCAACTCAGCATTCTTTGTCCTCCAAACACGACGATTTGAGTTTTTACCAAAAAGTTATATTTTTGGTTTCATCTGACCATATGACATTCTCCCAATCTTCTTCTGGATCATCCAAATGCTCTCTAGCAAACTTCAGACGGACCTGGACATGTACTGGCTTAAGCAGGGGGACACGTCTGCACTGCAGGATTTGAGTCCCTGGCGGCGTAGTGTGTTACTGATGGTAGGCTTTGTTACTTTGGTCCCAGCTCTCTGCAGGTCATTCAGCTATGGGGGGGCACGGTCACCCCCGTGTGGTTCTGGGATTTTTGCTCACCGTTCTTGTGATCATTTTGACCCCACGGGGTGAGATCTTGCGTGGAGCCCCAGATCAACGGGGATTATCAGTGGTCTTGTATGTCTTCCATTTCCTAATAATTGCTCCCACATTTGATTTCTTCAAACCAAGCTGCTTACCTATTGCAGATTCTGTCTTCCCAGCCTGGTGCAGGTCTACAATTTTGTTTCTGGTGTCCTTGACAGCTCTTTGGTCTTGGCCATAGTGGAGTTTGGAGTGTGACTGTTTGAGGTTGTGGACAGGTGTCTTTTATACTGATAACAAGTTCAAACAGGTGCCATTAATACAGGTAACGAGTGGAGGAKAGAGGAGCCTCTTAAAGAAGAAGTTACAGGTCTGTGAGAGCCAGAAATCTTGCTTGTTTGTAGGTGACCAAATACTTATTTTCCACCATAATTTGCAAATAAATTCATTAAATATCCTACAATGTGATTTTCTGGATTTTCTTTTCTCATTTTGTCTGTCATAGTTGAAGTGTACCTATGATGAAAATTACAGGCCTCTCTCATCTTTTTAAGTGGGAGAACTTGCACAATTGGTGGCTGACTAAATACTTTTTTGCCCCACTGTATGTGTTAGTTGGGAAAAGAGGATGAGGAGCAGGGGAAGGCCGGGTAGGGTTGGGTTCATGTTGGGCCAAAGGTGCATAACTCATATATCACACAGACAGAATAGAGGTGAATTACCGTCACTGTAATAGTGGTAATCTTCTGTGGTCCGCCGGGGAGGAGGGGAAAGATAAGATAACGGGTTAAGCACCAAACAAACCTATGTGTCAGCAAGCTTTTCATTTCTCCCTCCTTGCTAAGCTAGTGTACAAACTGTTCCAGATGGAATTTGAACTGTCTGGAAAATTCAAAAACATTGTACAGTACACCCAGTTTGCTAATGGCTACTTTGGCCAGTGTAGGGTCACAAGCAATTTCCGATAGCAGGATAAAAATTGATATTGTCATAATTTCATCTTTCCTCAGAAGCACTAAAGTATACCCATTCAAGTCCATTAAGACTATGTAATAAAATATATATATGGATGCTGTAAATTTGACATGATTGTGGTGGGTGCCACATAAAACATATTTCACCATTAATCCAAGGTAAAATAGTACTTAAGTTAAATAGAGGGAGATCAAAACAACTCATCTAACAGAAATAAAGAAATACAGCTCAAAATGTACTACATACAGCAGGTAAAAAATTGCCAGAAAACAATGTTTAACTAAAGCTAGAGAGTAGACCATGATGTTTCTGACCTGTAAAGCCTCTTGGATGTTACCGTTGTAATCAATGATTTCAGTGGCTCCTTGGTCACCTTTCTGCCCAGGGGGTCCCTGTGTGCGGATACCATTTACAGTTGAAGTCGGAAGTTTACATACACTTAGGTTGGAGTCATTAAAACTCGTTTTTCAACCACTCCACAAATTTCTTGTTAACTTTTCTAGGGTCAGGGGCAGTATCCTGAATTTCCGCCTGTCTGACGTGCCCAAAGTAAACTGCTTGTTACTCAGGCCCAGAAGCTAGGATATGAATAGAATTGGATAGAAAACACTCTGAAGTGTCTAAAACTGTTACAATAATGTCTGTGAGTATAACAGAACTGATATAGCAGACAAAAACCCGAGGAAAATCGATCCGGAAACTTTTTGGGGGAGCTCCGAATTACTTCCAATGCAATGCTATTGAAAGATCTAATTTCCACCTCCCAGATTGCAGTTCCTATGGCTTTCACTAGATGTCAAGAGTCTTTATACAAGGTTTTAAGCTTGTTTTGTTTTTTTAAATGAAGAAGTATTTGTAGTCGTTCCAAGTTGAGTGCCAGGGCAAAAGTACTCTTCTTGCGCACGTGGACGCGCTTTTCGTTCTTTTCCTTTGCAATTGAACATAGTAATCTCCATCTGAAATATGATAATTTATTTAGATATTAGACAACCTGAGGATTAATAAAAAACATTGTTTGACTCGTTTGGACGAACTTTGCTGGTAACTTTTTGGAATCCTTCATATGCATGTTGAAGGACTGGATTATTGAATTCAATGGCGCCTACTAAACAGTGTTTTTGAGATATAAAGAAGGACTTTATCGAACAAAACGACCATTCATTGTGTAGCTGGGAGCCTTGGGATTGCAAACAGAGGAAGATCTTCAAAAGGAAGTGATATATTTAACCGCTATTTGCTATTTCGTGACACCTGTGCTGGTTTGGAAAATATGCTAATGTGAGGCGCTGTCCTCAGACAATCAAATGCTATGCTTTCGCCGTAAAGCCTTTTTGAAATCTGACAACGCAGTTCGATTACCAAGATTCTAAGATAAAGAATCATGTATGACACTTGTATTTTCATGAATGTTTAATATTACGATTTTTTATTTTGAATTTGGCGCGCTCCGATTTCACCGGATGTTGTCGAATTTGATCCCGCTAGCGGGATCTCCGCGCTAAGAGGTTTTAAGAAACTATAGTTTTGGCAAGTCGGTTACGACATCTACTTTGTGCATGACACAAGTCATTTTTACAACAATTGTTTACAGACAGATTATTTCTCTTATAATCCACTGTATCACAATTCAAGTGGGTCAGAAGTTTACATACATTAAGTTGACTGTGCCTTTAAACGGCTTGGAAAATTCCAGAAAATTATGTCATGGCTTTAGAAGCTTCTGATAGATGAACATGGTAGCTTTTGAGTCAATTGGAGTCAATTGGAGGTGTACCTGTGGATATATTTCAAGACCTACCGTCAAACTCAGTGCCTCTTTTCCTGACATCATGGGAAAATCAAAAGAAATCAGCCAAGACCTCAGAAAAAAATTGTAGACCTCCACGAGTCTGGTTCATCCTTGGGAGCCATTTCCAAACACCTGAAGGTACCATGTTCATCTGTACAAACAAACAATAATACGCAAGTATAAACACCATGGGACCACGCAGCCGTCATACCGCTCAGGAAGGAGACGCGTTCTGTCTCCTAGAGATGAACGTACTTTGGTGCGAAAAGTGCAAATCAATCCCAGAACAACAGCAAAGGACCTTGTGAAGATGCTGGAGGAAACCAGTACAAAAGCATCCATGTCCACAGTAAAACGAGTCCTATATTGACATAACCTGAAAGGCTGCTCAGCAAGGAAGAAGCCACTGCTCCAAAACCGCCATAAAAAAGCCAGACTACGGTTTGCAACTGCACATGGGGACAAAGATGGTACTTTTTGGAGAAATGTCCTCTGGTATGATGAAACAAAAATAGAACTGTTTGGCCATAATGACCATCGTTATGTTTGGAGGAGAAAGTGGGAGGCTTGCAAGCCGAAGAACACCATCCCAACCGTGAAGCACGGGGGTGGCAGCATCATGTTGTGGGGATGCTTTGCTGTAGGAGGGACTGGTGAACATCACAAAATAGATTGCATCATGAAGAAAGGTATATATTGAAGCAACATCTCAAGACATCAGTCAGGAAGTTGGTCACAAATGGGTCTTCCAAATGGACAATGACTCCAAGCATACTTCCAAAGTTGTGGCAAAATAGCTTAAGGACACCAAAGTCAAGGTATTGTAGAGCCATCACAAAGCCCTGACCTCAATCCCATAGAAAATGTGGGGGCAGAACTGAAAAAGTGTGTGCCAGCAATGAGTCCTTTAAACCTGACACAGTTACACCAGCTCTGTCAGGAGGAATGGGCGAAAATTCACCCATCTTCCTGTGGGAAGCTTGTGGAAGGCTACCTGAAACATTTGACCGAAGTTAAATCATTTCAAGGCAATGCTACCAAAGACTAATTGAGTGTATGTACATTTCTGACCCACTGGGAATGTGATGAAAGAAATAGCTGAAATAAATCATTCTCTCTACTATTATTCTTAAAATAAAGTGGTGATCCTAACTGACCTAAAACAGGAATATTTTACTTGGATTAAATGTCAGGAATTGTGAAAAACAGAGTTTAAACGTATTTGGTTAACTTCTTGTGAATAGGGGACGCTGTTTTCACTTTGGGAAAAAATCGTGCCCAAATTAAACGGCCTCGTACTCTGTTCTAGATCATACAATATGCATATTATTATTACTATTGGATAGAAAACACTCTGAAGTTTCTAAAACTGTTTGAATTATATCTGTGAGTAAAACAGAACTCATTTGGCAGCAAACTGTCACGTTCCTGACCTTATTTCCTTTGTTCAGTCTTTGTTTAGTTGGTCAGGACGTGAGCTGGGTGGGCATTCTATGTTATGTGTTTCTATGTTTGGTTTAGGGTTGTCTAACTAGCCTGATATGGTTCTCAATCAGAGGCAGGTGTTTTACGTTGTCTCTGATTGGGAACCATATTTAGGTAGGCTGTTCTCACTGTTTGTTTGTGGGTGATTGTTCCTGTTCGTGCGTTCATTGTTTTTTCATTGTTCTCTTGTTCAGGACTACGAAACGTTGGTTTCGTTTTGTTTATTGTTTTGTTCGTCTAGAAAAGTATTCTAATAAATATGGATACATACCACGCTGCGTTTTGGTCCTGGTCTCCTTCAACCAACGACGAGAGTCGTTACAGAATCACCCACCAACCTCGGACCAAGCAGCGTGGTAAGGGGCAGCAGCAGCAGGAGCAGCGATCGCAGGACTTATGGAATTGGGAGGAAATTCTGGACAGCGGAGGACCCTGGGCACAACCGGGAGAATATCGCCGCCCTCGTGAAGAGCTGGAGGCAGCTAAAGCCGAGAGGCGGTGGTATGAGGAGGCAGCACGGAAGCGAGGCTGGAAGCCTGAGAGTCAGCCCCAAAAATGTATTGGGGGGGGGCTAAAAGGGAGTGTGGCGAAGTCAGGTAGGAGACCTGCGCCAACTTACCGTGGAGAGCGAGAGTACGGGCTAAGCACACGTACAGGAGACACCGTGCGCTCTGTCTCCTGTACGTGTGCTTAGCCCGGTGCGGTACATTCCAGCTCCACGTATCGGCCGGGCTAGAATGGGCATCGAGCCAGGTGCCATGAAGCCGGCTCAACGTATCTGGCCTCCAGTACGTCTTCTCGGGCCGGTGTACATGGCACCAGCCTTACGCATGGTGTCCCCGGTTCGCCAGCACAGCCCAGTGCGGGTTATTCCACCTCGCCGCACTGGCCTGGCTACGGGAGGCATTAAACCAGGTAAGGTTGGGCAGGCTCGGTGCTTAAGAGCTCCTGTACGCCTTCACGGTCCTGTATATCTGGCGCCACCTCCTCGCCCCAGCCCAGTACCACCAGTGCCTACACCACGCACCAGGCTTCGAGTGCGTCTCCAGAGCCCTGTTCCTCCTCCACGCACTCGCCCTGTGGTGCGTGTCTCCAACCCGGTACCACCAGTTCCGGCACCACGCACCAAGCCTCCTGTTCGTCTCCAGAGCCCTGTGCGCCCTGTTGCTGCTCCCCGCACTAGCCTTGAGGTGCGTGTCCTTAGCCCGGTACCACCAGTTCCGGCACCACGCACCAGGCCTACTGTGCGCCTCAGCAGGCCAGAGTCTGCCGTCTGCCCAGCGCCGTCTGCGCTGTACGTCTGCCCAGAGCCGCCTGCACTGCCCGTCTGCCCAGCGCCGTCTGAGCTGTCCGTCTGCCCAGCGCCGCCTGCGCTGCCCGTCTGCCCAGCGCCATCTGAGCTGCCCGTCTGTCCTGAGCCTTCAAAGCCGCCCGTCTGTCCTGAGCCTTCAGAGCCGTCCGTCAGTCAGGAGCCGCTAGAGCCGCCCGCCAGTCAGGAGCAGCCAGAGCCGCCCGCCAGTCAGGAGCAGCCAGAGCCGCCCGCCAGTCAGGAGCAGCCAGAGCCGTCAGCCAGCCAGGAGCTGCCAGAGCCGTCAGCCAGCCAGGAGCTGCCAGAGCCGTCAATCAGCCAGGACCGGTCAGAGCCGCCAGCCAGCCAGGTCTCTGATTGGGAACCATATTTAGGTAGGCTGTCCTCACTGTTTGTTTGTGGGTGATTGTTCCTGTTCGTGCGTTCATTGTTTTTTCATTGTTCTCTTGTTCAGGACTATAGCGTCGTTGGTTTCGTTTTGTTTATTGTTTTGTTCGTCTAGAAAAGTATTCTAATAAATATGGATACATACCACGCTGCGTTTTGGTCCTCCTCTCCTTCAACCAACGACGAGAGTCGTTACACAAACTTCCAGATAGGAAGTGAAAATTTTGAAAATGGGCCTGCCTATTCAACTGGCTTATATTTATGGATCTGTATGCACTTCATACGCCTTCCACTAGATGTCAACAGGCAGTAGAAGGTTGAATGGGGTGTCTAGCTTGATGTGAGGCCCGAATGAGAGCTTTTGGAGTGACAGGTCCGCTCTTTTGTCAGTAGCTGCGCACAAGGGAACCTAACATTGTCTTCTGAAATGCGTTCGGTTTACACGACGAAATGCTCCGGCTCTGATTTTATTGGATACATATGAGAAAAACATCATAAAGTAGGATTTTTCAACCGAGTTTGACCAGTTTATTCAACGTTTATTGGGACTTTTGGAATTTTTCGTTCCATGCACAAACATTTATTGGACACGTGAGCTCCACATGGCTAGCCAAAGTTGCTAATTCGACAGAAGAAATGGACATTCTAAAACCAATTTATTCCAATTTATTCTTATAACATCATAACATGATGTTATAAGACTGTCATCTGATGAAGTTGTTCATGGTTAGTGATTAATTTTATCTCTATTTGTGGGTTTTGTGAAAGCTACCTATGCGGTGGAAACATGGTGAAAACATGGCGTTGTGTGTTTGGCTATTGTGGTGAGCTAATATAAATACATATTGTGTTTTCGCTGTAAAACATTTAAAAAATTGGAAATGATGGCTGGATTCACAAGATGTTTATCTTTCATTTGCTGTATTGGACTTGTGATTTCATGAAATTATATTATATGATATCCCTGTCCCGTTAGGCTAGGCTATGCTAGTCAGCTTTTTTGATGAGGAGGATCCCGGATCCGGGAGGGAGACTCGTTAGATTAAGGTGCATGTAAACTTCCGACTTCAGCTATATATTGAAAATGCTTTAAAACTTCTTATGGATCAAATCCCTTTAGCGGGATCTATTTGACAACATCCGGTGAAATGACAGAGCGCCAAATTCAAATTAAATTGCTATAAATATGAAACTTTCATGAAATCACACATGCAATACAACAAATTTAAGCTACACTTGTTGTTAATCCAGCCAACATGTCAGATTTCAAAAAGGCTTTACGGCGAAAGCAAACCATGCTATTATCTGAGGACAGCACCCCATCAAACAAAGACAGACAATCATAATTCTACCCGCCAGGCGCGACACGAAACTCAGAAATAAAGATATAATTCATGCCTTACCTTTGACAAGCTTCTTCTGTTGGCACTCCAATATGCCCCATAAACATCACAAATGGTCCTTTGTTCGATTAATTCTGTCGTTATATATCCAAAATGTCCATTTATTTGGCGGGTTTGATCCAGAAAAACACCGGTTCCAACTCGTGCAACATGACTACAAAATAACTCATAGGTTACCTGTAATCTTTTTCCAAACATTTCAAACAACTTTCCTAATACAACTTTAGGTATTTTTTAACGTAAATAATCGATAAAATTTAAGACGTGATAAACTGCGTTCAATACCGGAGGAAAACAAAGTGAAACGTGCTTTTCAGGTCACGCGCCTCTATCAAACAGTACACTTCACTCGACCCTCGTTCATTACTTAATGGAAAAACATCAAACAATTTCTAAAGACTGTTGACATCCAGTGGAAGCAATAGGAACTGCAAGCAACTGCCTTAGAATTCTAGATTCCCATTGAAAACTCATTGAAAAGCGAGTGACCTCAAATTTTTCCCCCCTGGATGGTTTGTCCTCTGGGTTTCGCCTGCCAGATAAGTTCTGTTATACTCACAGACATCATTCAAACAGTTTTAGAAACTTCAGAGTGTTTTCAATCCAAAACTACTACTAATATGCATATCCTAGCTTCTGGGCCTGAGTAGCAGGAAGTTTACTTTGGGCACGCTTTTCATCCGGAAGTGAAAATACCGCCCCCTAGCCTTAAGAAGTTTTCATCTTGAAAGAATGACTGCTGACTGCAAGTTTTTTCAGGATTGTATTAACAGTGAACTAATAAACATAATACAAAATATATAGGATTGTACCATGATTGTACCAGATTTGCACATTATTCTTGAACAGATTCTTCAAGCTCTCTCAAATTGGTTGTTGATCATTGCTAGAAAACCATTTTAAAGTCTTGCAATATATTTTCAAGACAATTTAAGTCAAAACTGTAACTAGGCCACTTAATATCATCTTGGCAAGCAACTCCAGTGTATATTTGGCGTTGTGTTTTAGGTTATTGTCCTGCTAAAAGGTGAATTTGTCTCCTAGTGTCTGCTGGAAAGCAAACTGAATCAAACTTTCTTCATGGGTTTTGCCTGTGATTAGCTCTATTACGTTTATTTTTATCCCAAAAAACTCCATGGTCTTTGCCGATGACAAGCATACCTATAACATGATGCAGCCACCACCATGCTTGAAATTATACCATGGGTGGGTCTAATCCTGAATGCTGATTGGTTAAAAACACATTCCAGCCGGTGTCCATTCCACAAGTTACCACCGGCTAAATCTATGACGTTAGAGTGCCTATTTACTCTATTCCATCTGACTGTGCAATCCACTGTCTCATCAGCCCAGCCAGGCACTTTATAAACTTGATCTCACTACAAAAAGCATTTAGACATTATCTCACATTTCTTTTAGACTAACATTTCGTTTTCAACAGGGGAGAGTTGTATAAACCTTGCTGTCTGTCTCTCCGACATTTGCAATATCGTTTCAATATTCAAATTCGATCTTCAGCTGTCCCATAGTAATGAACATGTCAGGAGTCTGGACGAGACAGACAGGCAGGCAGAGTTTCTCAGCCAGTCGAAATCATGAATCACCTGGCATAATTTTTCTGCATATATGCAAACGAAACAAAGTGCAGCTAGTTTTCAGTCTTTCCAGCTCCAGTTTGAAGTGATTGTGTTAGCTGTGTTGTTGGCTAGCTCCTCTTAACAACACTGTCCTATCGAGTGAACACATTTTCTATGCCAGGCGAAATAACACCTCATTAGCTCATTGTTATAGATGTATCCAAATATATTTCACTAGAAAACAGCTTAAACAAATGCAAATGTATCTTCTTTGCTGTTATTCTGGCTGCACATTTTGACGTGACTGTAAGTTAGCTGTAGTTGGCTAGCTAGCATGCAAGGGATAAGAACGTTGCCAGCCAGTGTGTCAAAATAACATTTAGAATGAATGACTGGGACCATCGCGTCTCTAGCAACCAAACCGATAGAATGAATGAAGGATGAAGGATGAAATAGTATGAATAAATTTATCAAAATAAAACTAATTATGAAAATATGCCAATCATTATTTGAATATGTTGGTACCTATTGTTGGTAAGACTATTGTCTCAGGCCTAATAAAACCCGTGCCAATCCTCCAAACACCGGTTTCTCTGGAATTATTACTTAAATATGAAGAGTAATACTCAGTGATGTGTTGTGTTGGATTTTCCTCAAACATAACGCTTTGTATTCAGGACATGCATGTCAGGATGCATGTTTTGAAAATATTTGTATTCTGTAGACTTCCTTCTTTTCACTGTGTCATTTAGGTTAGTATTATGGAGTAACTACAATTTTGTTGATCCATCCTCAATTTTCTCCTATCTTAGCCATTAAACCCTGAAACTGTTTTAAAGTCACCATTAGCCTCATGAAGAAATCGCTGAGCGGTTTCCTTCCTCTCCAGCAATTGAGTTAGGAAAGACGCCTGTATCTTTGTAGTGATTGGTGTATTGATACACGATTCAAAGTGTAATTAATAACTTCACCATGCATTTTCTTTTACCCACCTACCAATAAGTGCCCTTTGTTGCGAGGTTGAATGTGTTTGAAATTCCCTGCTTGACTTGATAATTGTATGTGTGGGGTACAGAGGTGAGGTAGTCGTTCAAAAATCATGTTAAACACTACTATTGCACACATCTTATTTTGTGACTTGTTAATATCGACCACATGGAGAATTCCGTAAATCATATTTCAATATGAATAAAGATTTGAGGACAAACACAATTTCATAAAATTATCTGCAATTTTTAAAGGAACCGGTTAACTTTGTCTTTCAGCTAGGTCTTTTTAATTTTTCGAAATTTGCACTAAGAATGGCATAATTCAAATCCAGCACTTTGACATGTCCCTCTGTGCACCCTCTGTCACTTCCTGGAAGTTTTTAACCCACTTAACCCCAAAACTTCTCCAAGTTGTCACCCTAGTTGTAAAGCCCTAGTTGTTTTGTTTATTTGCCAAAGTCTTGGTAAAATTCTCATTTCAATATCGTGAAATATTGTTTTCAAAAGAAACATTTAACATCTAATAGTGAAATCATAGTGTAAAAGCATGGGAGCTGGTTCTACTATTTTTGGCAATTTTCTGGTGTTTTGTGGTGGAAAACTGAGCGGGTCGAGCATAAAACGTCAACCTTGTTACCCATAGATAGACAGGCTAGAAATGTTTTAACAATAAATAAAAAATGTGAAGCTTCCATTTCCCCCGTCACAACAAGATTTCTGGCTGATTTAAGATTAAATCGTCAACCTTTTTTAAAAACATTCTGTTGAGGGCACTCACCCTTGGTCCCATGGAGCCCAGGACTCCCTTGTCTCCTGTTTCTCCCTGAGTTAGTAAGAAAAGGCTGTAAGACGTAGGAATATGCATGGTGTACATTCATACATTCATCACAAACTTAGACCGACAGTGGCTTAGAACAGAGTAGAATAATACATTATCCATTGGCTGAAAACAATATTTTGTTTTCTTTTCCACATTAACATTTACTCAATTGGAATGTTTAGTGTGCACTTTGTAATTGTAATTGTGTAATTCCTCAATATATCAATGTTGGCAAAGCATCATCAGCCATACACATGATTGAGAAGGGCAACAATGGATATGTAGTAATAATAATAATAATAATAGTTATCCGTCATGCAATGACCTTTGAACCTCTAGGGCCTGGGTTCCCTGCCTCTCCTGGCCCTCCCTGCAGGAGAGATAGACAGACAATGAGCAACAGTGGAATAGTAAGCCACCACATGACCCCTCTGTATGAACAGACACTTTTGATAGTAAGACAAGGCCATACTGCAAAAAGGCATTCATATGACTAAATATCTTAAATACTGTGACTTTAAACATTTTCTAGGCCACATCACAGAGGAATATAAAATTAAATCAAAGGTGGCACGGAAGGCTAAGCAGAAGTTTATTCTTGATGAAATTCTTCATGTTTGCTTCATAAAATCCAATGGCCTTTTGGCATAATAAGAAATTCAATCAAATTATGTTTATTTGAACTCCAGTAACTGCAAATGGAGGGTTTCTTCCCTTTGGTACTCTGTTTGAAAAGGATGTCAATGCTGTGGGTCCCTGTCCCTGTTTAGTCTGGAACAAAAATCACCTGTAGGGTAGCTGCCATGCATAAACAATGGTAAACTCATACTGTACATATCTGATTCACTCTTGTGTTATTACTCTTGTGCTTTCCCAGAGGAAAACCCAAAACCCAGTGTTTTCTGTTCCCACTCTCATTCCAAATGAATATTTACTAGTATGATAATCACTAATTAAGCTATCTTTGTCCTTACAAAGTGCAGTACATTAGCAACAATGACATTTGAGGTGTGACAATCTTCAACTTTACCCTGGCTAGAAAACTTTTGGCGATACAAGCCAGTATTCTGAATATATACAAAACAGAATGTTACTTCATCAATGTGTAATACTAAATAAAGGAAGACCTCTACCATTGGTCAAAGTTTTGAAAAACCTTAATTCATTGAATCTTCCTGGTCTACTTCCTAATCTATCAGAACCTTCCTAATCTACTGTGAACTGAAGGCTTTCTTCATCTTGCAAGTTTGGGAACATAAAAGCCACTAGAGAGCAGCAAATACTGTAACAATGATCCAAAAGGTAGAGCTTAGAATGTTAGAAAAATAACATACACTTGCTTGAAACTAAAATGTGTGCCTCTCAAATCACATCACTGAATGGTCTCTCTTGTGTCCCAAGCCAGCTTCCCCGCAATCACCCCCTCCCCTGCCCCCCACCCCTCTGGTTAACCCCCAACACTGACCTTTTGACTGGGTGGTCCAGTCTCGCCCCGCTCTCCTTTGCCTGGTGGGCCCAGTTCCCCTCTCTCACCCTGGAGACAGCGTAGAAGAAAGACACTTCCAGTAATTGGGACCTGGAGGGCTCCATGTCTCGCTGACTCCTTTACCCATGGATGGATCTCCCATCATCATTACATGAATGCACACACTGGGCTCTATTTTAACAAATCTAATGCAATGGTAAATCTTAGCTCTGGGAGTAGGGCTATAGGTCTGGGGATGTCAGAAATATTTTTGATATTTTCACTGCGGCAATTATGAGCGCAATAGCTAGCGGTGGCATGAAAGGGATGGGTTTTGATGAAAACATTTATTATAAGTGTGATGAGGGCTTGGCCACTCACTTTCTTAATACTGTATGCCATTGTCTCAAGTTCTGTAGGTAATTGACGGTCTTTGCATCATCATCATCTCAGTTTATTAAATACCCTAGGCTACAGTAATGAGAAATAGCAACAGTAAAAAAAAATACATTCAGTGTTTGCTCAATATTCTTAGTATTTGGTATTTATTAGGATCCCTAATTAGCTGTTGCCGAGGCAACGGCTACTCTTCCTGGGGTCCAAACAGGAAACACAACAAATCAAATACATAATATACAGCACCAGTCAAACGTTTGGACACACCTACTCATTCAAGGGTTTTTCTTTATTTTTACATTTTTCTACTTTGTAGAATAATAGTGAAGACATCAAAACATTTGAAATAACATATATGGAATCATGTAATAACCAAAAAAGGGTTAAACAAATCTAAAAATATTTTATATTTGAGATTCTTCAAAGTAGCCATGCTTTGCCTTGATAACAGTTTTACACACTCTTGGCATTCTCTAAACCAGCTTCATAAGGAATGCTTTTCCAACAGTCTTGAAGGAGTTCCCACATATGCTGAGCACTTGTTGGCTACTTTTCCTTCAGTCTGTGGTCCAACTCATCCCAAACCATCTCAATTGGATTGAGGTTGGGTGATTGTGGAGGCCAGGTCATCACTCTCCTTCTTGGTCAAATAGCTGTTACACAGCCTGGAGGTGTGTTGGGTCATTGTCCTTTTGAAAAACAAATTATAGTTCCACTAAGTGCAAACCAGATGGGATGGCGTATTGCTGCAGAATTCTGTGGTAGTCATGCTGGTTAAGTGTGCCTTGAATTCTAAATAAATCACTAACAGTGTATTTGTATTTATTACTCTTCCTGGGTTCCAGCAAAATTAAGGCAGTTTATACAACTTTAAAACATTACAATGCATTCACAGATTTCACAACACACTGTGTGGCCACAGGCCCCTACTCCACTACTACCACATATCTACATTACTATATCCACGTGTATGTGCAGTACGTGTGTGTGTGTGTGTGTGTGTGTGTGTGTGTGTGTGTGTGTGTGTGTGTGTGTATGCGTCAATGTTTGTGTTTCTTCACAGTTCTCGCTGTTCCATAAGGTTTTTTTAATCCGTTTTTTAAATCAAATTTTACTGCTTGCGTCAGTTACTTGATGTGGAATAGAGTTCCATGTAGTCATGGCTCTATGTAGTACTGTGTGCCTCCCATAGTCTGTTCTGGACTTGGGGACTGTGAAGAGACCTCTTGTGGCATGTCTTGTGGGGTATGCATGGGTGTCCGAGATGTGTGCTAGTAATTTAGACAGACAGCTCGGTCCATTCAACATGTCAATACCTCTCATAAATAATAGTAGTGATGAAGTCAATCTATCCTCCACTTTGAGCCAGGACAGATTGACATGCATATTATTAATAGCTCTCTGTGTACATCCAAGGGCCAGCTGTGCTGCCTTGTTCTGAGCCAATTGCAATTTTCCTAAGTCCTTTTTTGTGGCACCTGACCACACGACTGAACAGTAGTCAAGGTGCGACAAAACTAGGGCCTGTAGGACCTGCCTTGTTGATAGTGTTGTTAAGGCAGAGCATCGCTTTATTATAGACAGACTTCTCGCCGTCTTAGCTACTACTGCATCAATATGTTTTGATCATGACAGTTTACAATCTAGGGTTACTCCAAGCAGTTTAGTCATCTCAATTTCCACATTATTTATCACAATATTTAGTTGAGGTTTAGGGTTTAGTCAGTGTTTTGTTCCAAATACAATGCTTTTATTTTTAGAAAAATGTATGGCTAACTTATTCCTTTCCGCCCACTCTGACACTAACTGCAGCTCTTTGTTGAGTTTTGCAGTCATTTCAGTCGCTGTAATAGCTGACGTGTATAGTGTTGAGTCATCCGCATACATAGAAACTCTGGCTTTACTCAAAGTCAGTGGCATGTCGTTTGTAAAAATTGAAAAAAGCAAGAGGCCTAAACAGCCACCCTGGGAAATTCCTGATTCTAACTGGATTATACTTGAGAGGCTTCCATTAAAGAACACCCTCTGTGTTCTGTTAGACAAGTAACTCTTTATCCACATTATAGCAGGGGATGTAAAGCCATAACACATACGTTTTTTCCAGCAGTAGACTATGATCAATAATGTCAAAAGCTGCACTGAAGTCTAACAAGACAGCCTTTGTATAATTTATCTTTGTTTCATAGTGTAGTTAATTTTTATTCTTATTTAGTTTAGTCGCATGATTTCTTAATTTGCAGTACGTTTGGCAATCAGTTGGGCTGCCAGCCTTAATTGCCATACCTTTTGCCTCATCCCTCTCAACCATACAATTTCTCAATTCCTCATCAATCCAAGTGTCACCAGCAAAGCACCCACAAACCATCACACCTCCTCCTCCATGCTTCACAGTGGGAAGCACACATGTGGAGATCATCTGTTCACCCACTCTGCGTCTCACAAAGACTTGGCGGTTGGAACCAAAAATCTCAAATTTGGATTCATCAGACCAAAGGACAGATTTCCACAGGTCTAATGTCCATTGCTCATGTTTCTTGGCCAAAGAAAGTCTCTCTTCCAAGCGCTACATGGTCACTCCCCACATCATTGCATAGAACAGAAAATATACGAGAGTTTAGGGGTCTTGCTTTAACAAAGTTAACCATTTTCACTGTAGTGTCCAAAACATATTTCCAGGTGTCAGGCATTCCATTGGCAGCAAGAGCCTCTCGGTGGATTCTGCAGTGTACCCAAGTGGCGTCGGGAGCTACTGCTTACACGCGCATTACCATTCCACTATGTCTCCCTGTCATGGCTTTTGCGCCAACAGTACAGATACCAACATGAGCAGCAGCTAAGTTTGGCTATATACGGACCATCAGTTGTCACGACTCCTACCGAAGGTGGCTCCCCTTCCTGTTCGGGTGGCGCTCGGCGGTCGTCGTCACCGGCCTACTAGCTGCCACTGACTTTTTTCTCCCCCTCCTTATTTGTTTATTGGTTACACCTGTTTTTAGTTAGGGTGATTAGTAGGGCTTTATTACCCAGCAGGCCCGCCTGTTGGGTGTGCGGGATTGTTTTGTGTACTGTTAGTACATGGGTGTATGTCACGGTTCGTGGTAGTTGTATTTTCGGAACTATTTTGTTCCCCTTGTGTGTTGGGGCATTTGGTTGGAGTGGCGTCGTGTTTCACCTTTGTGGTGATTAAAAGTTACGCTACTCTGAACTCTCTGTCTCCTGCGTCTGACTCTTTCCTCCACTACACCCCGGGCATTACATTAGTGGAATTCCCGCAAGAGAATGTGACTGGATGATAATTATTTGACTAGGCTACCTGTGTTTGACATTGTGTTATTTCGCTGAAAAGTAGATGGTCAAAAAAAATTGGGTGGTGAAACGAGGCTACTCAGGTGAGAAAAAAACCTCACCCAAATGTATAGCCCCATTGGAAAATATAAATGGACTGTTTGAAAATGTGAAGGAAAAAAAATGTTATTGTTAATTGGAAATAAATAATTTACATGTAGTGATTTCTTTATCAAGTTGAATGAACGCAAGTCAAAAAGCTAGAACTGACATACACAAAAATCTACTAAGGTAGATAACCAACCACATGTAAAAAGTACAAGTAAAACGTTTATGTAACCGTTACTGAGAAACTAGTATGGAAGCACAAAGCTCCTGAAATCTTCACAATACCATGGTTAATTGAAAATAGAACTGTTGTATGTAAAGTGCTTTTTTCATTTAGAAGTTAGGACGAATGTAACTCAGAGCTAGAGCTGACAACTGATTAATTTGGGAGGTACTAGTTCTGATTGTTCTGAATAAATGTTTTCAATAATTTCTAATGATTTTTCTCAATCCAATAGTGTTTCAATAACACAATTAAATTAAGTAGATCAGTATTAATACTTTCATGTGAAAAATAAGATGTATAATAAGATGTAACTACTGTACAAAATTGAATTAAAGGTCCTGCACAGTCAAACAATTTGAAGGTATTTGGATGAAACCAGATCAATATAGGAATACCAAAGTATGAAAAATCACTGCTGCTTCTACATTGATCAAGTTTGATCAAAAGGTTACTGGCCCCATCCCCCATGTCAAACACTTGGATTCAGGAGGCAGGATTATAAAGTTTTTTTTGTGTCATACACCGATGGTAACATCTTATTCTCATATCTAATTTAAATAAGTACTGCCTTGTAACCAACATCGCAGAAGGCATTTTCGCAGAGGGGATTAGTTTGCATAGCTAGGTAGCTAGTCAAATGGTGAAAAAAGTTGACTGCAGAATTTCAGCAAATATAATTAGAGGTTTCCCCTATTTATTCAAGGCAAATATACTTATAGTTTTCTGCTTTCATCTGTGTCTGGTGTCAGTTAGTTACCGGCTAGCAAGGTTTTCAGCCAGCATGGAACAAAAGCAGGGGAAGGGTTGCCCAAAACTCAGACAACGTAGGTCATGTCATTGCATCAAGAAACCTTAGAAATGGGAGATTCATACAAACTTCTTGATATCATTGATATTCATGATATATGAACAGTTGAAGTCGGAAGTTTACATACACCTTAGCCAAATACATTTAAACTCCGTTTCTCACAATTTCTGACATTTAAACCTAGTAAAAAATCCCTGTCTTAGGTCAGTTAAGAACACCACTTCATTTTAAGAATGTGAAATGTCAGAATAATAGTAGAAAGATTTATTTCAGCTTTTATTTCTTTCATCACATTCCCAGTGAGTCAGAAGTTTACATACACTCAATTAGTATTTGGAAGCATTGCCTTTAAATTGTTTAACTTGGGTCAAACGTTTCTGGTAGCCTCCCACGAGTTTCCCACAATAATTGGGTGAATTTTGGCATATTCCTCCTGACAGAGCTGGTGTAACTGAATCAGGTTTGCAGGCCTCCTTGCTCGCACACGCCTTTTCACCCATTTGCAACCAAGCTCTAACTGCTTCAATATATCCACATCATTTTCCCTCTTCATGAAGCCATCTATTTTGTGAAGTGCACCAGTCCCTCCTGCAGCAAAGCACCCCAAAAAGATGATGCTGCCACCCCCGTTCTTCACGGTTGGGATGGTGTTCTTCAGCTTGCAAGCCTCCCCCTTTTTCCTCCAAGCATAACGATGGTCATTATGACCAAACAGTTCTATTTTTGTTTCATCAGACCAGAGGACATTTCTCCAAAGAGTAGGATCTTTGTCCCCATGTGCAGTTGCAAAACATAGACTGGCTTTTTATGGCGGTTTTGGAGCAGTGGCTTCTTCCTTGCTGAGCAGCCTTTCAGGTTATGTTGATATAGGACTCGTTTTACTGTGGATATAGATGCTTTTAAACCTGTTTCCTCCAGCATCTTCACAAGGTTCTTTGCTGTTGTTCTGTGACTGATTTGCACTTTTCGCACCAAAGTACCTTCATCTCTAGGAGACAGAACACGTCTCCTTCCTGAGCGGTATGAAGGCTGTGTGGTCCCATGATGTTTATATTTGCATACTATTGTTTGTACACATATACGTGGTACCTTCAGGCGTTTGGAAATTGATCCCAAGGATGAAGCAGACTTGTGTAGGTCTACAATTTTTTTTCTGATGTCTTGGCTGATTTCTTTTGATTTTCTCATGATGTCAAGCAAAGAGACACTGAGTTTGAAGGTAGGCCTTGAAATACATCCACAGTTACATCTCCAATTGACTGAAATGATGTCAATTAGCCTATCAGAAGATTCCAGTCCCATGACATAATTTTCTGGAATTTTCCAAGCTGTTTAAAGGCACAGTCAACTTAGTCTATGTACACTTCTGACCCACTGGAATTGTGATATAGTGAATTATAAGTGAAATAATCTGTCTGTAAACAATTGTTGGAAAATTACTTGTGTCATGCACAAAGTAGATGTCCTAACCAACTTGCCAGAACTATAGTTTGTTAACAAGAAATTTGTGGAGTGGTTGAAAAACGAGTTTTAATGACTTCAACCTAAGTGAATGTAAACTTCCGACTTCAACTGTATATATATATATATATACACACAGTACCAGTCAAAAGTTGATGCACCTACTCATCTTCATTTTTTTACATGTTCTACATTGTAGAACAATAGTGAAGACATCACAAATATGTAGTGACCAACAAAGTGTTAAACAAATCAAAATATATTTGAGATTACCCTCCCTTTGTTGGTTAAAAAGTCGCCTCCCTTTGCCTCGATGATAGCTTTGCACACTCTTGCCATTCTCTCATCCAGCTTCATGAGGTAGTCACCTGGAATGCATTTCAATTAACAAGTGTGTCTTTTAAAAGTTAATTTGTGGAATTTCTTTCCTTCGTAATGCGTTTGACCCAATCAGTTGTGACAAGGTAGGGGTGGAATACAGACCATAGCTCTAAAACATACAGTGGTTCGGACTGATTGGGCTCATTGATTCTATTTGAAAAAGAAATGCTGCGCTCATGGAATGGCATGCTTTGAGCACTACTGAAAGTGCCATTTACATGTGAAAAATGAATGCCATATGCTGCATTTTCTATAGGCCTATTGTTAAACGTTTTGTTGGTGACACTTTGATATCTTGATAATCCACAGATGAAAGAATATCAAAACATTCGCTCCACCTGTCACCGACCTTCTAGCCATCGCTGATCCATTTTTCCATTTTTCGTTTTGTCCTATCTTCCATCACACCTGGTTCCAATCCCATCAATTACATGTTGTGTATTTAACCCTCTGTTTCCCCTCATGTCCTTGTCGGTGATTGTTTTTTGTAAGTGTTATTTTACCCATTGATTTCTATTATTATGTTTTCCTGTGTTTTTTTGTAAATAAACTGAGCCGTTGGAAACACAGTTATTTCTCTCCTGCGTCTGACTTCTCTACCGCCAGTTAAACACCCTCACAGAATCACCGACCTGAACTATGGAGTCAGCAGGAAACGGTACCCTGCCATAGGAGTGAAGGTGCGCGTCCAGGAGCATGCAGCAATACTACACCATCTTGGCACCACCATGGACCGCGTTGTCCAGACAATGGACCGCTGGGAGAGACAGGGACTTCTTCCAGCGCCTCCACCAGCAGAACCGGGGTCTCCCCTGAGCGCCCCTTTCCCGCCTGAACCCAGTGGGATTAGTCTGTCCTTGCCCCAGGACTACGACGGGAGGGCTGCGAACTGCCAAGGGTTCCTATTACAATTAGACCTCTACCTGGCCACCGTCCGTCCGGCTCCATTGGGTCGTGAGAGTGTGTCTGCCCTCGTATCGTGCCTCACCGGGAAAGCCCTGGAGTGGGCCAACGCTGCGTGGAGAGAGGGAGATGCGGCGTTGGACCAGTTTGAGGAGTTCACCCGCCGTTTCCGGGCAGTCTTCAACCACCTGCCCGGGGGTAGTGGTGGGTGAACGCCTCTACCATCTAAGGCAGGAGACGAGGAGCGTCCAGGAGTTCGCCCTGGAGTTTAGGACCCTGGCTGCCGGCGCGGGATGGAACAACAGGGCCCTGATCGACCATTACCGCTGCAGTCTGCGCGAGGACATCTGTCGGGAGCTGGCCTGCAGAGACACCACCCTCACGTTCGACCAGCTGGTGGACCTGTCCATCCGGCTGGACAACCTGCTGGCTACTCGCGGACGTCAAGATCGGGGTCTGGTGGTTCCATCCTCCCGCACCCCCTCTCCGATACCAATGGAGCTGGGAGGGGCGGTGCGCAGGCAGACCGGAGGGTGTTCCCACTCGTGTCTGTGAACGCAGAGGTCACACTGCCGGTCGGTGCCGGGTTGGTTCCTCTGGGAATCGAGGTAGCAGGCAGGGCGCTCTGGCGTCACCCCAGCTGAGCCGGCACCATTCTCACCCAGAGCCCTCTGTTGCACATATGTTTGTGTCTGTCACTTTTCCTGAGTTTTCCCCGCATTCCCAACATAAGGCGCTCATAGATTCATAGTTTAGGGACCCCCATTGTTCCCGTCGATGTGACCTTCCCCGTTCACTCCTTAGATAGTCGACCATTAGGGTCAGGGTTAATTAGGGAGATGACCTCTCCTTTGGGCATGGTGACGCAGGGGGGTCACACGGAGAGAATTAGTATTTTCCTTATTGACTCTCCTGCGTTTCCCGTGGTGCTGGGCCTACCCTGGTTAGCTTGTCATAACACCACTGTTTCTTGGCCACAGAGGGCTCTCACGGGGTGGTCGCGAGAGTGCTCAGGTAGGTGTTTAGGGGTTTCCGTTGGTGCTACTACGGTGGCGAGTCCAGACCAGGTCTCCACCGTGCAAATTCCCCCTGAATATGCCGACTCAATTACCACCTCATCGACGGGGCGATTGTGCGATAGATTTCCTGGTAGACGCTGCACTTCCCAGGAGTCACGTGTATCCCCTCTCACAGGCGGAGACGGAGGCTATGGAAACACATGTCTCCGAAACCCTGCGTCAGGGGTACATTTGGTCCTCCACTTCACCAGCCTCCACTTCACCGGAGGGTGTTCCCACTCCACTTCACCAGAGTTTCTTTTTTGTGAAGAAAAAGGAGGGAGGTCTGCGCCCGTGTATTGACTATCGGGGTCTGAATCAGATCACTGTTAGGTAAAGTTACCCGCTACCGCTCACAGGCACAGCGATAGAGTCAATGCACGGGGCGAGCTTCTTCACTAAACTAGATCTCTGGAGCGCTTACAACCTGGTGCGTATTCGAGAGGGAGACGAGTATAAGACGGCTTTTAGTACCACCTCGGGGCACTATGAGTACCTTGTCATGCCGTACGGGTTGATGAATGCGCCATCAGTCTTCCAAGCCTTTGTAGACAAGATTTTCAGGGATCTGCACGGGCAGGGTGTGGTGGTGTATATTGATGACATTTTGATATACTCCGCTACACGCGCCGAGCATGTGTCCCTGGTGCGCAGAGTGCTTGGTCGACTGTTGGAGCATGACCTGTACGTCAAGGCTGAGAAATGCCTGTTCTTCCAACAGTCCGTCTCCTTCCTAGGGTATCGCATTTCCACKTCAGGGGTGGAGATGGAGAGTGACCGCACTGCAGCCGTGCGTAATTGGCCGACTCCCATCACGATAAAGGAGGTGCAGCGGTTTTTAGGGTTTGCCAACTACTACCAGAGCTTTATCCGGGGTTTTGGTCAGGTGGCGGCTCCCATTACCTCACTGCTGAAGGGGGCCCCGGTGCGCTTGCAGTGGACAGCTGAGGCGGACAGGGCTTTTAGTCACCTGAGGGCTCTGTTTATCTCGGCTCCCGTGCTGGCCCATCCGGATCCCTCTTTTGGGTTCTCATGGAGTGTGACAGTTGAACTAAGCTCATGAGGCATTTATAAGTTATATTTGTCAAGAATCAATGGATATAAGTCCAAATATAAATGTAGTAACTACAGATTGCACCTTTAAGTCTATCAAAAGTGTGCGAGTTAAAACATGTGTCCATTAGGCCTATGTATTTAATTTTTTTAGCAGCATGAATTAGAAAAAGCCCACTTTTATTCCATAGGCTGGGATCCGCACTGTGCAGCTGTAGCAGGAGCGCATTTTGCACTCACTGTCCACTGGTTAAAAAAAAAGATTGATAGGCAGCTAAAACTTCTTGAATTCAATCATTATTGGGTTCAAATACACATTTAGATTTGTGAACAGCCATCCACAACAACCACAATCGTTAAGGCGCAAATAGCTAAATGAGAGAGCAACAGTGTTATTCACATCAATGCGATATGTAGAAAACAATAATAAGTGATATCCGTATCGCCGTAGACTGCACCACTGCTGTCATCCTTACCTCCAAGCGTTTATTCAAGTTGTATAATATTTGGATGCCGACAGCAGTCGTACCATTGGAAGACATAGCTTGGACTGTAGCCTACAAAAGCCTATTCCTGCTATTTTCAAACCCATTTGGTGTGTCATCATAGCATCATAGTGGTCTCTGACTTGTGGTCAGACTCGCCAGGTGGAACAAACTTAAACTTGCGCCTTTTTTCAATGCTGATTTGAATGTTATTGAGAAAACAGAAGTGTCAAATATTTTTTTTGCAAACCTCCTTTCTGAATTTAAAAGTAATCCTTGAAGTAATCATCTAGTTTTTCAAAAGTATCTGTAATCTGATTACAATACGTTTTGCTGGTAATTTAACGGATTACATTTACCGTTTTTTTGTAATCCCTTACATGTAACAGATTACATGTAATCTGTTACTCCCCAACCCTGCTCCCAGATGTTATTTTGCCCAGTTACCCCTTCATCCCAGTGTAATCATATATTCTTGTTTCATGGTTGTACACCACATAAGAGTGGTAACAATACAATAACAATTGAATACAGGGATTGCCTGCATGCCTGCCTGCCTGCCTAATCTGAATAAAGGGAAGTCTTTCAACGATTTACCCATTGCAGCTTTATCTCAAACCTTTTTGCATACTGTTGACGCATAGGTTTTTGCATTAAATGCAATGTTTTGACATATGGGTAATGAACCTTGATGCCTATATTTTCACAGAAGCTCACTTTCTGTGGCTTATCAATGACACCATGTTGTAATGGAGGTGTTGATTCCAGATCTGGTTTACAGGCAAATTCGACCTGGATATCGATATCTGCTAAGCCTAAACACTGTAGAAGCAGATCTATAAAAGTTTTAAAATGTACTAAGTTCTAAATGACCATGACAGACAATGACAATGATATATTGGAAATTGGCCTTGACAGTGACAGATCTGATTGTCATTTTAATTACCTTGTAATAACATTCTTGGGTAACCCTCCTTTAACAACCCAGAGTCCTCCATCTGTTTAGCCATCCACTCACGCACTACTGTACAGTATATTACATATGATATACATGGTTCAAATTGACACGTACCTTGGTTCCTGGTAGTCCTGGGAGCCCTGGTTCTCCCTGTGGTCCTAGGAATCCAGGCTCACCCTGTAATCAGCAAGGATATAAGAGATGTTCATAAAAAAATATGTCACTGTTGTTACTACCATGCATGCAGGCATGCATGCACGCACGCACACACACAATCAGCAACAGTATAAAAATGTAAAGGCAGACTAAGCAAGCCCTAAATTGTAACTGAAGTACCTATGTGACGCAGGGTACTGTACTAAACCACAAATTAACTCTAAGTCCCACAACATAATCTCCAAACTTTTAGTTGAGCAACCACTGTATGTGGCAGGGTCTACAGACAACCATGGACTACAAAAAGAAAACCAGCCATGTTGCGGACACCAACATCTTGCTTCCGGACAAGCTAAACACCTTCTTTGCCTGCTTTGAGTAAAACTCAGTGACGCCGATGCGACCCGCTACCAAGGACTATGGGCTCTCCTTCTCTGTGGCTGATGTGAATAAGACATTTAAGCCTACTAACCCTCTGAAGAATCCCGGCCCAGACTGCATCCCTATCTGCGTCCTAAGAGCATTCGCAGACCAGCTGGCTGTAGTGTTTATGGACATATTCAATCTCTCCCTATTCCAGTCTGCTGTCCCCACTTGCTTCAAGATGTCCACCATTGTTCCTGTACCCAACAAAGCAAAGGTAACTGAAGTAAAATACTATCGCCCAGTTGCACTCACTGCTGTCCTAATGAAGTGCTTTGAGAGGCTAGTTAAGGATCATATCACCTCTACCTTACCTGACACCCTAGACGCTCGTCAATTGGCTTACCGCCGCAATTGATCCACAGACGATGCCCTATCCCATCTGGACAAGAGGAATACCTATGTAGGAATGCTGTTCATTGACTATAGCTCAGCCTTCAACACCATAGTCGTCATTAAGCTCGGGGACTTGGGTCTGATCCCTGCCCTCTGCAACTGGGTCCTGGACTTCCTGACGTGCCGCCCCCAGGTGGTGAAGGTAGGAAACAACACCTCCACTTCGCTGATCCTCAACACAGGGGCCCCACAAGGGTGCGTGCTCAGCACCCTCCTGTACTCTCTGTTCACCCATGACTGCGTGGCCACGCACACCTCCAACTCAATCAAGTTTGCAGATGACACAACAGTAGTAGGACTCATTACCAACACTAATAGATAGCCTACAGGGAGGAGGTGAGGGCCATGGAAGAGTGGTGCCAGGAAAATAACCTCTCACTCAATGTCAATAAAACAAAGGAGCTGATTGTCGACTTCAGGAAATAGCAGAGGGAGCACGCCCCTATCCACATCAACGGGACCGCAGTGGAGAAGGTGGAAAGCTTCAATTTCCTCGGCGTACACGTCACTGACAATCTGAAATGGTCCACCCACACAGACAATGTGGTGAAGGCACAATCGCAACCTCAGGAGCAACCTCAGGAGAGACATATCAACCTCAGGAGGCTGAAGAAATTTGGCTAGGCCCCTAAAACCCTCACAAACTTTTACAGATGCACAATTGAGAGCATCCTGTCGGGCTGCATCACCATCTGGTATGGCAAAACTGCATCGCCCGCAACCACAGGGCTCTCCAGAAGGTGGTGCGGCCTGCCCAATTCATCACGGGGGGCAAACTACCTGCCCTCCAGGACACCCACAGCACCCGATGTCACAGGAAGGCGAAGAAGATCATCAAGGACATCAACCACCCGAGCCACTGCCTGTTTACCCCGCTATCATCCACAAGGTGAGGTAAGAACAGGTGCATCAAAGCTGGGACTGAGAGACTGAAAAACAGCTTATATTTCAATGCCATCAGACTGTTAAATAGCCATCACTAGCCGGCTTCCACCCAGTTACGCAACACTGCACCTTAGAGGCTGCTGCCCTATATACATAGACTTGGAATCACTGGCCACTTTAATAATGGAACACTAGTCACTTTAATATTGTTTAAATTATGTTTACATACTGCTTTATTCATCTCATATGTATATACTGTATTATATTCTCCTGTATTTTAGTCAGTGCCACTCCGACATTGCTCTATCTAATATTTCTATATTTCTTTATTCCATTCTTTTACTTTTAGATGTGTGTATTGTTGTGAATTGTTTTAGATACTACTGCACTGTTAGATACTACTGCACTGTTGGAGCTAGGAACACAAGCATTTCGCTACACCCGCAATAACATCTGCTAAATATGTGTATGTGACCAATTCAATTAGATTTGATTAGCTTAAGTGTTTCTAAACTCAAGTCTGCTGCCTGTTCTGGTCTGGAGATACATCAGCCCTTTAAATTCCACAGTGACAAAACATTTCCACTTTGGTGTTAGATGTAACAGGATGATTCTAATGCCGGAATGAAACTATTCTTATTAGTTGGCCATGAACAATACCTAGTAGTGCTGCACACTCTTAGAAGTAAAGGTGCCTGGAAGAACCTTTTGGGTTGCCATTCCAGCGGAACCTTTCCAGTTGAAAGAGGGTCTTCGAGGAACCCCTGTGTAAAGGGTTTAAACCGGAACCTTTTGTGATGGGAGGGGTTACATTTTTTTACTTAAAAAAAATATATTGTAGAGGTGGCAGCCTATCAGATTGGAGGTATGGCTTTCAGATAGTCCTTTTTGGCCACCCATTAACGTAAATGTCACTCCTGTTCATCATGTTACATTTGTACACCTTAAATGTTTACTTCCCTTGAATATTGATGCATATTACATATTCTAATATAATATTAACATTCTGAATACATACAGTACTAACGTGGTAACTATTCCAACTTTGGGATTTGCATAGGCTCTTCAGGAACTAAAACACCCCTGTTAGCCTCATTGAAACTACAAAACTGTCAGTGTTTAACCTTATCATGTGATGACTATACAACCGAACCAATTTACAGGAATTACATTTACTCTAATGGGTTTATTTATGATTTGTAATCCCTTTTCAACGCTTGTAAATAGTAAATAACATAAATTTTTGGTATTTTGGTATTTTATTAGGATCCCCATTAGTTGTTTCGAAAGCCTGGGGTCCACACAGAACATGAAACATGACATAATAAAGAACATTAATAGACAAGAACAGCTCAAGCACAGAACTACATACTATTAAAAATGGCACACAGCCTACATATCAATACATACACACACAATATCTAGGTCAAATAGGTGAGAGGCTTTGTGCCGTGAGGTGTTGCTTTTTCTGTTTTTTAAAACCAGGTTTGATGTTAATTTGAGCAATATGAGATGGAAAGGAGTTCCATGAAATAATGGCTCTATATAATACTGTATGCTTTCTTGAATTTGTTCTGGATTTGGGGACTATGAAAAGACCCCTGGTGGCATGTCTAGTGGGGGAAGTGGGTATGTCAGAGCTGTGCGTAAGTTGAATATGCAAACAAATATAATTTTTTTCAAAATGTTTATTATAAAAAGAAGTGAAGTAGTCAGTCTCTCCTCAGCTATTAGCCAAGAGAGACTGGAATGCATAGTATTTACAGTATATTAGCCCTCTGATTACAATGAATAGCAACACATGCAGCTCTGTTCTGGGCCAGCTGCAGCTTAACTAGGTTTTTCTTAGCACTTGACCACATGGCTGGACAATAATCAAGATAAGACTAACCTAGAGCCTGCAGGACTTGATTTGTGGAGTGTGGTGTTAAAAAAGCAGAACATCTCTCTATTATGGACAGACCTCTCCCCATCTTTACAACCAATGAATCTACATGTTTTGACAATGACAGTTTAGAATTTAAGGTAACACCAAATAATTTAGTCCCCTAAACTTGTTCAACAGCCACACCATTCATTACCAGATTCAGCTGAGGTCTAGCGCTTAGGGAATGATTTGTACCAAATACAATGGTCTTAGTTTTAGAGATGTTCAGGACCAGTTTATTACTGGCCACCCATTCCAAAACTGACTGCACCTCCTTGTTAAGGGTTTCAGTAACTTCATTAGCTGTGGTTGCTGACATATACAGTGGTTCTTCCTTTAAACGTTGCATCGTACTGCAGCACAGCTTGCGGGTTGCAAAATTCTATGGCACGTTATTTAAGTGTCAGCCATTGTTGCCATTAATGGCAGTTAGTGCTAGTTTGCCAACCAGAGGGCATCTTTGAGAAGCTAAGTTATTGAAATGACATGGAGCTGTAGGCCTAAGAGTCAAAGGGAGCCTAATTAGCTTAATTAATTTGATGAATATTATAATTTTTCTATTCCTAGAAAAATGAAAATGTATTTCCTACTGTAGCCAATGTACTGTAGGTCTAAGGGTTTACATTAGGAAAATATGGCACTTGTACAACGTGTTTCTATTCCAAGAAAACTAAAATGCATTTGTCGCTGTTTTAGCGTAACTTACTTATTGGTATAAAGGCCTACTTAAATATACAGTACATCAATCAATCACTCATTAATTTGTGCATGTCATCACACAGCATACAAGTCATCCATGTCTTTAAATACAGTCAAGCATTTTAGTTATAAAACTCAATAACAAAGGAAAGGGAGCCTTGATTAATTTTACAATCATGGCTCAAGAGATTTAATTAAGGGTTTCAGTTAGGAAAATATGGCGCTGTACAACGTGACTGGTCGGGAGTAGGCCTTGGCTACTAAGTGACTGCGAGCGATGAGCAAAATAATCCTTACATTGCCACATAAAAATCTGATAAATTTATAAAGACCAGTCCCCATGCTCTGTCATTCAGTGATATTTATTCCCATAGTAACTCGTTATGGATCCATCCAGATGTGGTTAGAAAACAGTGCATTTGGAGGGTTATCCCACGGCTAAAGCGATTTAATTAAGGGTTTCAGTTTCAGATAATATGGTGCTGTACAATGGGACCGGTCGGGATTAGGCCTAAACAAAATAATCCTAACATTTCCAAATAAAAATCTGATTGATTTATAAAGACCAGTCCCCATGCTCTGTCATTCAGTTATATTTATGCACCTTAGCCAAATACATTTAAACTCAGTTTTTCACAATTCCTGACATTTAATCCTAGTAAAAATTCCCTGTCTTAGGTCATTTAGGATCACCACTTTATTTTAAGAATGTGAAATGTCAGAATAATAGTAGTGATAATGATTTATTTCAGCTTTTATTTATTTCATCACATTCTTAGTTGGTCAGAAGTTTGCATACACTCAATTAGTATTTGGCAGCATTGCCTTTAAATTGTTTAACTTGGGTCAAACGTTTCAGGTAGCCTTCCACAAGCTTACCACAATAATTTGGTGTAACTGAGTCAGGTTTGTAGGCCTCCTTGCACGCACACGCTTTTTCAGTTCTGCCCACACTTTTTCTATGGGATTGAGGTCAGGGCTTTGTGATGGCTACTCCAATACCTTGACTTTGTTGTCCTTAAGCCATTTTGCCACAACTTTGGAAGTATGCTTATGGTCATTGTCCATTTGGAAGACCCATTTGCGACCAAGCTTTAACTTCCTGACTGATGTCTTGAGATGTTGCTTCAATATATCAACATAATTTCCCTACTTCATGATGCCATCTATTTTGTGAAGTGCACCAGTCCCTCCTGCAGCAAAGCACCCCCGCAACATGATGCTGCCACCCCCGTGCTTAACGGTTAGGATGGTGTTCTTCGGCTTGCAAACTTCCCACTTTCTCCTCTAAACATAACGATGGTCATTATGTCTAAACATTTCTATATTTGTTTCATCAAACTAGAGGACATTTCTCCAAAAAGTACGATCTTTGTCCCCATGTGCAGTTGCAAACCGTATTCTGGCTTTTTTATGGCGGTTTTGGAGGTTATGGCGGTTTTGGCCTTTCAGGTTATGTCGATATAGGTCTCGTTTTACTGTGGATATAGATACTTTTAAACCTGTTTCCTCCAGCATCTTCACAAGGTCCTTTGATGTTGTTCTGTGATTGATTTGCACTTTTCGCACCAAAGTACGTTCATCTCTAGGAGACAGAATGCGTCTTCTTCCTGAGCGGTATGACGGCTGCGTGGTCCCATGTTTATACTTGCGTACCATTGTTTGTACAGATAAACGTGGTACCTTCAGGCTTTTGGAAATTGCTCCCAAGGATGAACCAGACTTGTAGAGGTCTACAAAAACAATTCTGAGGTCTTGCCTGATTTCTTTAGATTTTCCCATGATGTCAAGCAAAGAGGCACTGAGTTTGAAGGTAGGCCTGTAAATACATCCACAGGTACAACTCCAATTGACTTAAATGATGCCAAATAGCCTATCAGAAGCTTCTAAAGCCATGACTTCCTTTTCTGGAATTTTCAAAGCTGTTTAAAGGCATAGTCAACTTAGTGTATGTAAACCTCTGACCCACTGGAATTGTGATACAGTGAATTATAAGTGAAATAATCTGTCTGTAAACAATTTTTTGAAAAATTACTTGTGTCATGCACAAAGCAGATGTCCTAACCGACTTGCCAAAACTATAGTTTGTTGAGAAGAAATGTGTGGAGTGGTTGAAAAACTAATGACTCCAACCTGAGTGTATGTAAACTTCCAACTTTTTACAATCAACTTTACAGCTTACATACTTACATAACATAGGCCTATAATATTCAAAAAGGAAATTGTAAAATTGTAATTTAAAAAATTTAACTAGGCACGTCAGTTAAGAACAAATTCTTATTTACAATGACGGCCTAGGAACAGTGGGTGAAGTGGGTCGTTCCGGGGCAGAATGACAGATTTTTATCTTGTCAGCTCAACAGACAACGATTATCTATAGATAAGTTATAAAAAAACATTATCTGAAGATTGTAATTCCTCACTGCAGGAGAGAGGCTCATTCTGTTCCACTCCAGATTTTTGCAGTGTGTAAAATAAAACAAAGAATTGTTCGGTAAAAAAGTATTTGAACTCACATTTCATGATCTGACATAATGGTAGTCCACCTTTTAGGCTTTACATTAGAAATGTGCTATTTTTCATGGGTTTAAACTCTACTGAACGAAGAGCCATTTGGGAGTCAAATGAATGGCTCTTTCTGTGAACGGAACCAAAAGATCCGGCTCACAGAAAAGACTTGGAATGCCCATTACTAGAACGATGGGACTAGTTGCTAATGATGCGGAAGGTTCTTAGCGATGTGTCTTTCCTCCACAAATTGACAGAGTCCGTCTAGTGAATGAAAGTGTATGCGGGACTTCCCAGCTTCCAATGACTGTGGATATTTAACCTGATACCCCAGAGTCTTCCGAGGTGAACTTCATTCAAGCTGGGAAGCGTGGCTATTAGCCTAAACCTCCCCGAAGCACATTGGTTTAATAGAGGCTGAATTATAATGAATTTCCTTGATAAAACAAATAAACTATTACAATATCACTAAAATCAGGCACTTTACGCTTAACAGGTTTTAAGGACAACTCTGGGAGGGAGCTTTAAAGCTCATATGCCTTGTCCTACCATAATATCTTACCGTAGTGTGTGGACTAATCAGTGATATTGGGTAACTAACTAAACCCTGTGTATACACATCGTGAAAGGCTATGCAATGGCCAGTAGAAGAAGTGTGAAAAGGTTACCCATAGTGCTTGGTATGTTCAATCAAGACCATAATGGAGAAGTTCTATATATTCTTTTGCTGTAGGAGAAGATGTTAGTGCAACATTGTTAGCATTCAGCCCTTTTTTAAATCAAACCAGGTTTAGACTGTATACAATGGTAAGGCACAAGTGGTACAGGCAAACAAACTAAAACAGCAATAAGCACTATCACATGGCTGTTTTAGCGTTGCTTGCATTCACACGTTATAGCTCTGTAATATGACCATATGTTCTGAGTGAACATAAATACTCTAGTGCTGTATATTGTTGACTGCTTACGTGAAGAGGGGATTAGTAACAATGTACCTCAGGTGTGCTTGTCAAAATGGAGATGTGCTCTTCATGGCAGATTTATGCATTGAGTATATGGTACCAACTGTAAACCAGTGTTTGTCTCAAGGCATTAAGATCTACACAACTTTTAGCTATGATAGAGGCACATATTTAAATCTAAAACTGTAGACGTTCATTTCCCACTGAAGTGAAAATCAAGTGCTCTTTTGCCCAACAAAAAGTCATTATCATAATCCTTGAATTATGCATTACATACAGTAGATGCTCTTTCAGATGATGTGTGACTGAACTAAAGGAAATGACCAATCATTTAGTGGTATGCCTGATTGCAGCATTGCCAGGGGTGTATTTAACAATCGGCACTGCTATTCAGCTGGCCAACTCACAACAAAATCTTGATCGTATGTTCCATTCTAATTTGAGTAATAATTTGCATTTGTTTATGTGAATGACATGTAAATAGTTTTATCCTTGACCATTGAATCATGAACAATTATTGACAAATCTGTATTAGCTTAGATTTGCATGTTGGTAGGTGGGAAGACAAGGCACAGGGAAGACTGGAAATTCTTTGGGATGAAGACAACAGAATTTACCTTAATCCCGGGAAGTCCAGGAAGCCCTGGAAGTCCTGGCTCTCCCTACATAGGAAAAGTGTGACATGTTACAGGCGAGTCGAGCATCTGTCCTGGTGCCTTCAACCGCGGTCTTTACCCTCTCTATAACTAGGTCCCAAACAGCTCTAAAATGAGTTGGGCCCTGATGAAGAGTACAACTTGCACTTGTGTTATGTACCAGTGTTACATGCAATCATCATTAGATAGGGCCACTGTGGTGCTGATTATGTGGACTAATAAAGTTAAGAGGTCTGCAACAGCTTTAAAGGGATTCAATTCAGTAAGTTTGGATTGATTTCTACTGAGATTTTATTTTTTTCCCTCAATTTTCATTAAAAAGGCACAATCAGCAGTTGAGACAATAACAAAGCAGACACCCCACCTCTGTTTTGGTAAAAATCTGAGGGGTGGGGCTGGAGAAACATCACCACTCTCAAATTCAAAGACAGAGCTATGGATGCAAAGACTGACCATCTGTGATATCAACATTATAGTTTTAAAGATATACAGTGTTTGTTTCCATTCACATTGCTTACAAACATTGGAGTGAGACTAGATAATATTTTGGGTTATGATTGGTTATGACAGTTGAACTAAGCTCATGAGGCATTTATAAGATATATTCCTCAAGAATCAATGGGTTTATATAATTAATTTATAAGTCCAAAAATGAATGTAGGCAATGTCATTCTCAAGTGGAGAATTCTGGACTCACATACAGAGCACAAAAGGATGAAAGCTAAATTGGGGTTGAGTGAACTATGGAAAAGGCAAGAGGCCAAGCACTTCATACGATTTCTTAGAAGCATTTCAACAGAAAATCTTCTGACTGTGCATTATTTAACGCACTATTTAAGACTATTACATTTATAGCATATGAGAAGAAATATTTTGTGCTGCTGACAATGATCAAGAGTAATAGCACTAGAACTCAGCGAGAGACCTGTAAATTACATTTGAGCCTCCTGAAAGCATTGGAAATGTAATGAATAAAAGTAGCTCATCTGGAAATACTACTTAACCTTCTCTACCGACTGTCACCCAAATTCATTATTCAATGGAGATCAACAGTTCCATATTAGGCAACTGGAAGAGAAATACAACTTTGTAAGAAACCATATTTAAGCAAATAGATAGAACGACTGTGAGCTGCCATAAAATCGCATACAAATCTGACTGTGTCAGGCCGAACCTGTTTTGCAGCATCAGGAAAGGGCTGCCTGTTGTCCTCATGGACTCTTTTTCTGTGACGCAAAATAATGGAGAATAACGGGGTATGGCTCTTGGTAGTAAATAGTGTATTAGGTGGGATCCTAGTGCAGTCTTGACAGCAGCTCTGGCTGTGCCTAGCAAATGGCTCTGTCGTTGCAAGAAAATACATGGCAGGCACTGCTATAAAAAGTACCAGGCTGGCTTTTTGTCAGGATGGGGGGCTTTACTTTGTACTCTGTGGCCGATATTCAATACATTTGTGCAGATACAGTAGTGGATTTACAGATTGTACTTTCAGAGGTTTGTTTGATTAGCAGAGCAGGCTGTCCCAGGTGGATGTAATCACTGATCATCAGAGCTGAACATGGGCCAAGGGACGATGAATTTCTAAATCAAGTGTCAACTCCTTCCATCTGAGACACTGCTGGAAAAATCAAACACACTTTTGAAAGCTCTATCTAAGATCCCCCATTCTAACCTGAATGCCCAAGTTATACGAGTGGCTCTAGAAAGAGACATGAAGTTGGATGGGGCTGGAGAAATGTAACCACTCTCAAATGTATAGACAGAGCTATGGATGCAAGGACTGACCATCCATGATATCAAAATTATAGTTTGAACCATGTTTTGAGGCTATAAAGTGTTTGTTTACATTTACTTTGTTTACAAATATTGGAGTAAAATACGTTCATATTTTGGGTGTACGGCAGTTGAACTAATCTCACGAGGCATTTATAAGTTATTTTCTTCAACAATCAATGGGTACATATCATTAATTGAGTCCAAAAATGTATGGAGCAACTGCTGATTGCCCATTTAAGAGCTTAGGCAGATTTAGCAAAATCACACCTACAAATGTACCTTTATATTAGGAAGCCCTTGGTCATACTATCACATTCTAATATCAATCTGAGAAAATGAACAAGTATTCCTATCGTGAGGATTTTGAAACTTGGGAAACACGTGCCATGGGATTGTAGTGCAGGCTAGTTTTACCTTTGCTCCCCCATGTCCTGGCTCTCCTGGTTCACCCTGTAATACAGACAGAGAGCTGTTAGCAATAACGAAATGGATGCAATTATTTATTTTGTTCTTACCTTAATATTATCTGTGTCATTCCATGCATAAAGTGCCTTTTAGGTAGCGTAATTTTGTCAAAATGGCATTATTTCACCTAATTTTAACATGCTGTCAGCACATGTTCAACGTTATAACAAACATGTTTTCCCATCTCAAGAGGTTAAATCAGCTTTTCCCAAACTAGGGGTCGCTACCCCATGTGGGGTCACCTGATTTGAAAATGGGGTTGAGAGAAACTCTGAAATAACATTTTTTTAAATCAAGCTTGGTTATAGAACTGGGGTTACGTCAGTAACCTCCAGTAGCCACTAGATGCAGTTGTAATAAACAGAGTGGTTTCTGTTTTCTTTCTACAAATGTGGCCATATCTTTTGAACAGTTTAAATATAATGACCCCATATTACGACTACATATATCACTGAAAGACAAGACTCTAAGGAACACGTATGTGTTTCCCTCTACATTGCCCACAAGCCGCCACAGGACTCATTAGAACAGAGTGGACAAGACCAGGCACTACATTTTCAGGGGAAAAGATTGGGGGGGGGAAAAAAACAATCAATTATGATATTATTTTCTAAACAGAAGATCATACAAAATGATTGCCTGGTGATTTTCCGAACTTCCCAGTACCTTTCTGGTGCATTTCAGTCATTTCAAACAATACTTCCTTCATATTGAAATACTGTCAAAAGTACTGTCAAACTGATTTGTAATAGACCAATTAAAAAAGTTAACATTGGCCATTGATTACATTCATTAATTTATAAATTTGATTTTTTCTTATATCAAAATGGGTCGAGGGCCAAAAAAGTTTGGGAACATCTGGGTTAAATTAAGAAAAGTTACTATTTAATGTGACAGGGTTGACAACAACAGTTGATGATTTCATCTTTAATCAGCCGTAATTTAAAATGGAGGGTCAGGGAATTGAATGCAATCTTAACAAAATGTGTTGTTGTTAAAACATTTCTAGCCTATCTACCTATTTCTAGCCTTTTCACCACAAAACACCAGAAAATGGCCAAAAAGAGTAAAACCAGCTCACCTGCTTTTACGCTATAATTTGACTATCAGATGTTCAATAATAAAAAATATAAAAAATCAGGTGCACTTCTTACTGCTACAACGTGGTAGCTACAGGACCAAAACAGCGGAGAAGCCTCAGCCTTAAGCTTCTACGCTCTTAGTAGTTGAGTAAATTAACACACTATGTGTTTACTTCATGCATGCAATGTCATCTCGCTGAGTCTACCTTTAACATAGTTTAGTTTAGATAGAGCATAGATGTATGTCATCCAACAGCTAAAATGAGTGTTTTAGCAAAATGTACACACAATGTCTGAGGAACATCAAACGCTATTTGTGAAACTACCCACTTATTCAGCATTTAACCTCAAAACATACCTTGATGCCTGCCGCAGAGGAGCCCGCATCACCCTACAAAATACAAATGATAACAACAGCTTTAAGTGCAACATCTCATTGTTAAGGTACCAGCTACCAGACCCAGTCTCAGGGACGGCTAACTCTAGAGATCCCTTCGGTCTGCACTGTGTTAATTACAGTGCATTCAGAAAGTATTCAGACCCCTTGACTCATTCAACATTTTGTGACATTACAGCCTTATTCTAAAATTGATAAATGTTTTGTTTTTCTCATCAATCTACACACACACCCCATAATGACAAAGCAAAAACAGGTTATCAGAAACATTTAGAAAATGTATAAAAAAATGGAATATCACATTTAAATAAGTATTCAGACCCTTTACTCAGTACTTTGTTTAAGCACCTTTGGCAGCAATTACAGTCTTCTTCGGTTTGACGCTACAAGCTTGACACACCTGTGTTTGGAGGGTTTCTCCCATTCTTCTCTGCAGATCCGCTCAAGCACTGTCAGGTTGGATGGGGAGCGTCGCTGCACAGCTATTTTCAGGTCTCTCTCTCGATGTCCGATCGGTTTCAAGTCCAGGCTCTGGCTGGGCCACTCAAGGACATTCAGAGACTTGTTCCGAAGCCACTCCTGCGTTGTCTTGGCTGTGTGCTTAGGGTTGTTGTCCTGTTGGAAGGTGAACCTTTTCCCCAGTCTGAGCACTCTGGAGCAGGTTTTCATCAAGGATCTCTCTGTACTTTGCTCTGTTCATTTTTCCCTCGATCCTGACTAGTCTCCCAGTCCCTGCCGCTAAAAAACATCCTCACAGCATGATGCTGCCACCACCATGCTTCACCGTAGGGATGGTGCCAGGTTTCCTCCAGACGTGACGCTTGGCATTCAGGCCAAATAGTTCAATCTTGATTTCATCAGATCAGATAATCTTGTTTCTCATGGTCTGAGTCCTTTAGCTGCCTTTTGGCAAACTCCAAGCAGGCTGTCATGTGCCTTTTCCTGAGGAGTGGCTTCCGTCTGTTCACTCTACCGTAATGGCCTGATTGGTGGAGTGCTGCAGAGAATGTTGTCCTTCTGGAAGGTTCTCCCTTCTCCACAGAGGAACTCTGGAGCTCTGTCAGAGTGACCATCGGGTTCTTTGTCACCTTCCTGACCAAGGCCCTTCTCTCCCGATTGCTCAGTTTGGCCTGGCGGCCAGCTCTAGGAAGGGTCTTGGTTGATCCAAACTTCTCTTATTTAAGAATGCTGGAGGCCACTGTGTTCTTGGGGACCTTCAATGCTGCAGAAATGTTTTGGTACCTTTCCCAAGATCTGACACAAACCTGTCTCGGAGCTCTACGGACAATTCCTTCAACCTCATGGCTTTTAAAAAAAAATATATTTTAGTACAAGGCTGTAACGTAACAAAATGTGGAAAATGGGAAGAGGTCTGAATACTTTCCAAATGCACTGTGCTCTTTATATCTAATATTGACCCTTTTTGCCCAGTACCTGCCCTGCGTGCCCAGTCAGTATTTGCCCATGATTACTACAAGTTTAGATATCTGGCTAGACTAACTTACCAATCTAAAAATTGTTAGCAGACAAGCTAATTGAGTGACTTTCAGTGACTGACATAAGAGAAAACTGTTGATTCACAACCAATTTTCGAAATTGGACCTTGTGTATTCTACTATTCTAACTCTTATGCCACTTATGTCGCTGGAGCCGGCCCTTCTTAATGCTAAATGGTCCAATATTAACTCATGAAGCATCCAACCAGGAATTTAGCAAAAAGCTATGCGCAACAATTAGGCCCAGTTACATGCAATGAAACAGTGTTAACTCTCAAGGGTGCCTGCCTTCTTTGCTTAGGTTCTGGTTTCACTAGCTACTGCTGCTCCTTTCCAACATTGGTTTCTCACATTGTTAACATTAAGTTGTTGCTCCTTTCTAGAGCTAAGTTCTCGCTCTATCAGGTTCGAGGAATAAACACAAAGGAAGGAATGTGAAGTTGAATTTACATACCTTCTCCCCGCCTTCACCTCTTTGACCATCTTCTCCCAAGTCACCCTGTTTGAAAAACAGCAGATAAGCAAAGATACACTACCAACAATTCTGAAACGGCTTATACAGAATTTACAAACAGATAAGAACGTGGCAAATGAAATGGCAAAATTGTGGCTATTCAAAGTAGAACACATGTTCTCGTAAATAGTAGCTTCACAGGAGTTGTTAACAACTGGCAGTTGACAGCAGGCAAAGCTCAGTAACACACTATTGGGGCTGATTTCACATCTTGGCTTCTGCAGTCTCGTCCGTAGTCTCGACTAACATGAGAAACATCATAAATGTGGACAATTGCAAGAGCATTGAACAGATTGCTGCTTGAATCACTGAGAGGTAGTGAGAAGAGGCTATGTCCCTTTGGGCATACTAACAAGGTCCTGGTGCCATTGAGCTGAAAGAGTCACCACATCCCCTCCTGCCTCCCTGGGCAAGTGGACGGGGTGAGAGTTTTCACCTCCCTCTCACACCCAGCCAAAAATATCTAATCATTAGAACGGATGGGACAGAGCTGGGACTTTTGTTTGCTCATCATCACCGCTGCATAGGTTCCTAATCTTGGCTGATTAGGTTCCACCAAGGCCTTGCAACAGAGCTCGGTCCTAGGAGGGCTCAGTGACTCAACTTCATTGACTCTGCTGAAGTCTGTAAAATTGGAGGGGCTTGTGACATGCCCTCTAAAGATGGTTTGGTTCTAACATCCCAAGTTTGTCTAGGGCTTAGAGATAAAGTGATTCCATGGAACCTTTCTATAAATGACAACACTGCAATTTTGTATGGACTGGTATAAAACTAATCCTGATTAGTCAACTACTATATGTAATCTTAATGGCAGTCATGCCTATCCATGACATGTCTTATATCATGCTACAGTTGTAACGTCTGCTTCCAACTCACACTCTCGAACACATAGATCTCCTGAACGCAGCTCACTCTCCAGATCCCAATCTGATCACACCTGTATGTCATTTACATACTATTTCGTTCAGTTCTTTGCACCCCATTATTTGTGAGGTATTGTTTGTTTTGATACATATTCTATTCGGAGCTCTGTCTTTTTCCGTATTAGTCCCCCCATGTATCGTAGTTTTTGGCCATCCTCACTAACAATACTTTTTTGCCTATTCCCTGCCTGTACTTTTGCCTATCAGATTTCCTGTCATCAACCTCTTGCCTGATCTCCCGGACTACTTTATTAGCCTTTTCCCTGCCTGTACTGTTACCTGTTTGGAGTCCCTGTGTATGACCTTCTGCCTGCCCCTGGACCCAGCTACCTGCCTCCTCTCGTGGTTCTTCCCTAATAAACACCTGCTGCGCCCTGAAACCAGCTCTCTGTCTCCCGTCGTACTCATTACAACAGTTTAAAGATGGAAAAACAAGTTAACTGTTACTCTAAACCACAAAGGATGGTTTAGTTCACTGTTACTCTAAAACAAGGTAACTAAAACATTCACAACTTGAACTTTAGTGAAGATCTCCAATTGACATCCATGCACAATTAACAACTGAAAATAGTGAGTAGCCCTTAAAACCAATACAGCAAAACTGTTGTCACAAGTTCATTTAACATTACATAATAATATGTTTCACAGCCTCAAGAAATAAAACATAATTTTACATGGGAGGGATGGGAAGGCTGAACATGAAGTCTGAAGATTGAAAGTCTTTACCTTTTCACCTCTCTCTCCCATTTCACCCTATTGGAAAATAAAGCAGATGGCATTAAAATACACAAAGGCTCTGGGAATGTTGGGTTTAGGAGAAATAATGGCAGCCAGTCCCAGATCGTATCTGGGGTTTTCTCTGTGTCACGGAGGCGCTCCGCACTGCTAAAGCTAACTCTCTCTCCTCTGCTCTCATCCTTCTAGACCTATCGGCTGCCTTTGATACTGTGAACCATCAGATCCTCCTCTCCACCCTCTCCGAGCTGGGCATCTCCGGCGCGGCCCACGCTTGGATTGCGTCCTACCTGACAGGTCGCTCCTACCAGGTGGCGTGGCGAGAATCTGTCTCCGCACCACGTGCTCTCACCACTGGTGTCCCCCAGGGCTCTGTTCTAGGCCCTCTCCTATTCTCGCTATACACCAAGTCACTTGGCTCTGTCATATCCTCACATGGTCTCTCCTATCATTGCTATGCAGACGACACACAATTAATCTTCTCCTTTCCCCCTCTGATAACCAGGTGGTGAATCGCATCTCTGCATGTCTGGCAGACATATCAGTGTGGATGACGGATCACCACCTCAAGCTGAACCTCGGCAAGACGGAGCTGCTCTTCCTCCCGGGAAGGACTGCCCGTTCCATGATCTCGCCATCACGGTTGACAACTCCATTGTGTCCTCCTCCCAGAGTGCAAGAACCTTGGCGTGATCCTGGACAACACCCTGTCGTTCTCAACTAACACAAGGCGGTGACCGTTCCTGTAGTGGTTCATGCTCTACAACATTCGCAGAGTACGACCCTGCCTCACGCAGGAAGCGGCGCAGGTCCTAATCCAGGCACTTGTCATCTCCCGTCTGGATTACTGCAACTCGCTGTTGGCTGGGCTCCCTGCCTGTGCCATTAAACCCCTACAACTCATCCAGAACGCCGCAGCCCGTCTGGTGTTCAACTTTCCCAAGTTCTCTCACGTCACCCGCTCCTCCGCTCTCTCCACTGGCTTCCAGTTGAAGCTCGCATCCGTTACAAGACCATGGTGCTTGCCTACGGAGCTGTGAGGGGAACGGCACCTCCGTACCTTCAGGCTCTGATCAGGCCCTACACCCAAACAAGGGCACTGCGTTCATCCACCTCTGGCCTGCTCGCCTCCCTACCTCTGAGGAAGTACAGTTCCCGCTCAGCCCAGTCAAAACTGTTCGCTGCTCTGGCACCCCAATGGTGGAACAAACTCCCTCACGACGCCAGGTCAGCGGAGTCAATCACCACCTTCCGGAGACACCTGAAACCCCACCTCTTTAAGGAATACCTAGGATAGGATAAAGTAATCCTTCTAACCCCCCCCCTTAAAAGAGTTAGATGCACTATTGTAAAGTGGTTGTTCCACTGGATATCATAAGGTGAATGCACCAATTTGTAAGTCGCTCTGGATAAGAGCGTCTGCTAAATGACTTAAATGTAAATGTAAATGGGTTAAATTCACATTTGATTAGAAAAACGCGTATCATGTTTCGGCTGCTCCCTCCTTAGATACCTTCTTGGGTGTTAAACATGTTTGACATTCTCTAAACATTGTCCAATGATTTTTTTAAAGAAACTCTCATACACAGCAAAGATATTACACTCAGTCCGGGATTCAATCTGATCCGCGTTATAGGGGGCGCATGACATTTTAAAGATACATAAGTTCCGATTGGAACGAAATGCTCTTACTGTGAATACAATCTCCGTGAATGTTGGGAAAATGCCTTTTTAAGTCACATTCGGGCTGTCTAGCTCGCTGTGCTATGAATTGAATACCGGCCTCAGTCTAAGCACAGAGCTAACACCACCTGCTAACACTGTTTTGTTTACAAATACCCCAATATAACAGGATATTGGGAACAGAGGGCATAATTTCACCAGTATATTTACCTCACTGATCTGAAAATTTTCATTTCTTTCACAGGACTCACAGATGACCTATAACAATATTTAACTCTTTAAATGTATTTTTTTAAAACCATAGTGCATAAACCTATTGTTACGGTCGTTGTATGAGTGAGACCAAGGCGCAGCGTGAGTTTAGTTCCACATATTTTTTTATAAATTGAAAACTCTCCAAAACAATAATGCACAAACGAAACCTGACGCTATACAAAATTGTGCAGACAGTCAACTAAAACCAAGTCAAGATCCCACAAACACAAAAGGGAAATGGCTACCTAAATATGATCCCCAATCAGAGACAACGATAAACAGCTGTCTCTGATTGGGAACCATATCAGGCCAACAGACATACAAAAAACCCTAGATGACCCACCCTAGACACTATCACGCCCCAACCAACACAGAGAAAAAACAGCTTACTATGGTCAGGGCGTGACACCTATCATGTTTTCAATCAGTATTTATAAAAAGAAAGAAACTCCATCACTTGTATGTTTTATTCATAAAGGAGAGCAGCAACAACTCTCTATAAAACGCTGTTGAAGGCCTATTGACAGAAATGTCCATTAAATTGTTTGTGGAGCATCCAAGATCACCAGTGTTCTGGAGTGTATACATTTCATTCCTTCAGCTCTGTAAATCATAATATTAATGATAATATTTTGACCGTTGAAGCAGGTATCTTGAAAGTGTCAAATTAAATAGTTGTAGGAGTATGACAAATTATTTGAAAAACAAGTGTTGAGGAAACAAAATGAAACAAAAGCATGGCTCAAAGAATAAAGAGCATACATGACAGTGTGTCACAAACCTTGGCACCAGGAATTCCATCTAATCCTGATGTACCCACATCCCCCTACAGACAACAAAACACACAGCTTATTCAGATGTCCTGTATCTCTAGAAATCATCTAAACACTGAAGGAAGGTTATGAGGTAAAATGAGGCCATAGGCTTTTCCCCAAGGTACAGATAACCTCAAAATTGGTTATAGGTTTGATCATATTTAGGTCAAAGAATGGGGCAACTCACTACCTATGTAATTCCTATGATTTACAACATAATAGCAACCTGAAAAGACCTTGAAACATATATATAACTGAAAGGTATCTAAGTTGCATACACTATCACATTATGTATAGATCTATGGGCCATGGTTTTTCACTGGCTGGCACTTTATGTACTGTACTGTATGGTGCATGTGCACCTCTGTTGATTCAACACACTATCACAGCTTATTGTGAAATAGACACAAATAAATTATTTGAAATTGATGACAGGCACACAAAAAAGTGTATGACACGATTTTCATCACAACACATTTTGTGTGTATTACAATTATTTTTTCTTCATAACGCATTCGTGTACATTACACAAATTCCAATTTGTTGTGGCTAACGTTAGCTAGGTGGATAATGTAAGCGAGACTAGGGGTTAAGGTCGGGTTAGGTTTAGGGGTTAGGGGTTAAGGTTAGGTAACATGCTAGCTAAGTAGTTAAAGGGTTAATGTTAGGGTTAGGAGAAGGGATAGCTAACATGCAAAGTAGTTGCAAAGTAGCTAAAAAGTTGTAAGTAGTTGCAAAGTTGCTAATTCGCTAAAATACTAAAGTTGTCCATGATGAGATTTAAACACACACCCTTCAGATTGCTAAACATTCGCATCATACGCTCACCCATCCTCCCAGACCAATGTTCCTCTTATCGTTTCTGTCTTAAGTAATCTATTGTCTCTATGTGATTTAAATTCACTGTATACAAAATGGTATACTGCACATGAAAAAATAATTTCCAATAAGCAATTCATATCTATTTCACAATAATCTGTGGGTTGGTTGATTGGATAGAAGTCACTTATATTTGATTGATATTATCTGAGGTGTTGTAAAATAGATCCATACAGGCAACCATTGCCTCAAGCTTAGCATTGAAGTCCATGTGATGTAGTTTGAAGCCTCATACTACTGCTTGGTGTTTTTTTAAAAGGTTTAATAAACCCTGTTTATTTGGAAGTCCAAGCATTGTTTACCTGAAAAGGAGTGATGCACAGTTCCAAACATTACAATGTTCAAATCAAACATTGAGTCAATAGCTATATTCAGTGCTATTTAATATCAAGGGTGTTACCCATGTAATGCTAATAAAACCCATACATCTTGTAATTATCTGTAGGCCTGCACATGGACGTAATTGACATAATGATGATGGACTGTTGTCATAATGATGATCACTTAACTCCTACCTAATAAGTTTCCCTTGTGAGATAAGGACTTTTGGAAGATTTAAAGGATATCAATGCAGAGTCTTCCATTCAACCTGCAACTGACTGCAATATTGTGTTGAGAGATGGACTAGCTGGTTCAGAGTCAAAACTTCTGCATGAACAGTGCTTAAACACGATAACCAATCTGTTTTATAGCATTGTTGCACAGCATTAGAGATATATTTCATGCAGCCTGACAACCTACAGTTTCAACACAAGCATGGAATTAAGACTTGACTTCAGCTTGTGTTTCCAAAGTGAGTATGGCCTCCACTACGAAATAAATGGTCTCACTTTGGTTCCTATTAACTCCATGAATGTTGCTCCTTTCATATGTTTTAAACGATTGCTGAGACTACTTTTTTTAAAACTAAACTTTGGGTGAAAGCAGATTCACAGACTGCTTATACCACATTACTTTGTGGTTACGGCTTTGAGATGCAGCCCAAGGGATTTCTTATAAACAGGATAGTGGTTTGACCTTTTCAGAATTCATGACAGAATTCTTTCAATAAGACGGAAGCGACATGAAGCCAAAAGAACAAATGGGACAATTGAATACTATCACACCCTGATCTGTTTCACCTGTCTTTGTGCATGTCTCCCCCCCCCCCCCCCCCCCTCCAGGTGTCGCCCATCTTCCACATTATACCAGTGTATTTATACAGTTGAAGTCAGAAGTTTACATACACGTAGGTTGGAGTCATCAAAACTCTTTTTTTCAAACACACCACAAATTTATTGTCAACAAACTATAGTTTTGGCATGTCGGTTAGGACATCTACTTTGTGCATGACACAAGTAATTAATCCAACAATTGTTTACAGACAGATTATTTCACTTATAATTCACTGTATCACAATTCCAGTGGGTCAGAAGTTTACATACACTAAGTTGACTTCTTATGGCTGCAGGGGCAGTATTGAGTAGCTTGGATGAAAGGTGCACAGAGGTGCCCAAGGTAAACGGCCTGTTCCTCAGTCATAGTTGCTAATATATGCATATTATTATTAGTATTGGATAGAAAACACTCTGAAGTTTCTAAAACTGTTTGAATTATGTCTGTGAGTATAACAGAACTCATATGGCTGGCAAAAACCTGAGAAGTTCCACTTTCTGTTTGGATTTTTTCTGAGGCTGCTAGATTTTCAACCAAGCTCCCACTAAAATTACAGCGAGATATGGATGAGGCTTCCACTAGATGTCAACAGTCAATAGAACTTTGTCTGATGACTTTAATGTGAAGGGGGGCCGAAGGAGACAGGAATGAGTAATCACTGCCATGAGGTGACCACGCCTTGAACATGTGCGTTCACGTGAGAGGCAGCTCCGTTCCCTCGCTCAACTGAAGTCAATGTAATTCTCCGGTTGGAACGTTATTCAAGATGTATGTTAACCTCGTGACGCTAGGGGTCAGTCTATATATATATTTTTTAAATAACGTTCCCAAGGTAAACTGACTATTTCTCAGGTCTAGATCGTAGAATATGCATATACTTTACAGATTAGGATAGGAAACACTCCAAAGTTTCCAAAACTGTAAAAATATTGTCTGTGAGTAAAACAGAACTGATTCTGCAGGCCTGAGAAAATATAACCCAGAAGTTATTATTTTTATTTTCTTTATCTGTGTTTCCTGGCCTTTCTTTCTTCCATTTAAAGGGGTATCAACCAGATTCCTTTTCCAATGGCTTCCTCAGGCTGTGACCAGGCTTTAGACATAGTTTCAGGCCTTTATTTTGAAAAATGAGCGAGATTTTTCAAAAGTAGTCAGGTGTCCTCTGAATAGTTCCTGCGCGCCAGAGGGGAGCTCTCCATTTTATTTTTCTCTCTTATTGAATAGGTTATGGTCCGGTTGAAATATTATCGATTATGTTTGTTAAAAACAACCTGAGGATTGATTATAAAAACCATTTGACATGTTTCTACGACCATTACGGATACTTTTTTGAATTTTCGTCGAACGGAACGAGGCTTTGGTTTTCTGAACATAACGCGCAACCCAAATGGCGTTTTTTTGTTATAAAAGTAATATTTATCGAACAAAAATAACATTTGTTGTGTAACTGGGAGTCTCGTGAGTGCAAACATCCGAAGATAATCAAAGGTAAGCGATTAATTTTATTGCTTTTCTGACTTTCGTGACCAAGCTAACCAAGCTAATATAAGGCTAACTGTTCTAGCATTGATTGATACACTCACAAAAGCTTAGATTGCTTTCGTTGCAAAGCATATTTTCAAAATCTGACACGATAGGTGGATTAACAACAAGCTAAGCTGTGTTTTGGTATATTTCACTTGTGATTGCATGATTATAAATATTTTTAGTAATATTTTTGAATCTGATACGTTTGGGAATTTTCTTCTGCCTTTCAGCACCGGAATGAGGCTGTAGTTTTCTGAACATAACGCGCAACCCAAATGGCTTTTTTTGTTATAAAAGTAATATTTATCGAACAAAAAGAACATTTATTGTGTAACTGGGAGTCTCGTGAGTGCAAACATCCGAAGATTATCAAAGGTAAGCGATTTATTTTATTGCTTTTCTGACTTTCGTGACCATGCTAATTTGGGGCTAGCTGTTCTAGCATTGATTGATARACTCACAAAAGCTTGGAWTTCTTTCTCTGTAAAGCATATTTTCAAAATCTGACACGATAGGTGGATTAACAACAAGCTAAGTTGTGTTTTGGTATATTTCACTTGTGATTGCATGATTATAAATATTTTTAGTAATATTTTGCGCCCTGCAATTCAGCGGTTGTTTAGGAAAATGATCCCGTAAAAGGGATCCGTAGCGCAGAGAAGTTAACAACATTCTAAAGATTGATTCAGTACATCGTTTGACATGTTTCTACTGACTGTTACGGAACTTTTGGACATTTCGTCACGTTATAGTGGACGCGCTTTGTGACTTTGGAATTGTTTACCAAACGCACTAACCAAAGTAGCTAATTGGACATAAATAACGGACATTATCGAACAAATCAAGCATTTATTGTGGACCTGGGATTCCTAGGACTGCATTCTGATTAAGTTCATCAAAGYTAAGGAAACATTTATCATGTAGTTTCTGGTTTCTGTTGACTCCAACATGGCGGCTAATTTGGCTATTGTTCTGAGCGCCGTCTCAGATTATTGCATGGTTTGCTTATTCCGTAAATTTAAAAAAAATATGACACAGCGGTTGCATTAAGGAGAGGTATATCTATAATTCCATGTGACTTGTATTATCATCTACATTTATGATGAGTATTTCTGTTGAAACGATGTGGCTATGCAAAATCACTTGATGTTTTTGGAACTAGTGAATGTAACGCGCCAATGTAAACTCAGATTTTTTGATATAAATATGAACTTTATCAAACAAAACATGCATGTATTGTGTAACATGAAGTCCTATGAGTGTCATCTGATGAAGATCATCAAAGGTTAGTGATTAATTTTATCTCTATTTCTGCTTTTTGTGACTGCTATCTTTCGCTGGAAAAATGGCTGTGCTTATTGTGGTTTGGTGGTGACCTAACATAATCGTTTGTAGTGCTTTCGCTGAAAAGCATATTTGAAATCGGACACTTTGGTGGGATTAACAACAAGATTACCTTGAAAATGATATAAGTATGTTTGAGGAATTTTAATTATGAGATTTCTGTTGTTTGAATTTGGCGCCCTGCACTTTCACTGGCTGTTGTCATATCGATCCCGTTAGCGGGATTGCAGCCATAAGAAGTTTAAACAGTTTGGAAAATTCCAGAAAACTATGTCATGGCTTTAGAAGCTTCTGATAGGTTAATTGACATCATTTGAGTCAATTGGAGGTGTACCTGTGGATTTATTTCAAGGCCTACCTTCAAACTCAGTGTCTCTTTGCTTGACATCATGGGAAAATCAAAAGAAATCAGACAAGACCTCAGAAAAAATAATTGTAGACCTCCACAAGTCTGGTTCATCCTTGGAATCAATTTCCAAATGCAATTTTTTGGTCGGATATGTATCTTCCAAATGGAAAATTACCCCAAGCATACTTCCAAAGTTGTGGCAAAAGGGCTTAAGAACAAAGTCAAGGTATTGGAGTGGCCATCACAAAGCCCTGACCTCATCCTATAGAAAAAATGTGGGCAGAACTGAAAAATCATGTGCGAGCAAGGAGCCCTACAAACCTGACTCAGTTACACCAGCTCTGTCAGGAGGAATGGGCCAAAATTCACCCAACTTATTGTGGTAAGCTTGTGGAAGGCTACCTGAAACGTTTGACCCAAGTTAAACAATTTAAAGGCAATGCTACCAAATACTAATTGAGTGTATGTAAACTTCTGACCCACTGAGAATGTAATGAAATAAATAAAAGCTGAAATAAATCACTCTCTACTATTATTCTGACATTTCACATTCTTAAAACAAAGTGTTGATCCTAACTAACCTAAGACATGGAATTTTTACTAGGATTAAATGTCAGGAATTGTGAAAAACTTAGCTGAAATGTATTTGGCTAAGGTGAATGTAAACTTCTGACTTCAACTGTGCCTGTTTTCTCTGTTTGTCTGTTGCCAGTTCATTTTGTTCGTCAAACCTACCAGCGTTTTTCCCCTTGCTCCTGTCTGTTTCTAGTTTTCCCGGTTTTGACCATTCTGCCTGCCCTGAGCCTTACCTGTCGTTCTGTACTTTGTCACACCACACTGGATAACTGACCTCTGCCTGCCCTGACCCTGAGACTGCCTTCCATTCTGTACCTTTTGGACTCTGATGTGGATTACTGACCTCTGCCTGCCCTTGACCTGCTATTTTGCCAGCCCCCTGTTCTAGTAATACACTTTTGTTACTTTGACACTGTGTGCATCTGGGTCTTCCCTAAAACGTGATAGTACGAACTGGCCATGACTGACCCCGCAGTCTCAGACCAGTTCAACAATGCAGTCTCCCAGCAAGGAGCCACCATTGGAAGACACAAGGAGTTACTTCAATGTGTTATGAAGGGACTCCATACCCTGGCAGAACACCATGACCAGGCCTGCCCTGCCCCTGACTGACCTGTCGTTTAGCCTGCCCCCTGCTCTATTAATAAACATTTGTTACTTTTTACATTTACATTTAAGTCATTTAGCAGATGCTCTTATCCAGAGCGACTTACACATTGGAAAGTTCATACATATTCATCCTGGTCCCCCCGTGGGAAATGAACCCACAACCCTGGCGTTGCAAGCGCCATGCTCCACCAACTGAGCCACACGGGACCACGTTACTTCAACACTGTCTGCATCTAGGTCTTCTAGGTCTTCCCTAAAACGTGATAAATACCAGTTAGTATGATGCCTCTTAACCTCTAATTCCTCCCAAACCCGGATCCGGGAGCACCCCCCACAGTAAAAAAGCTGACTAGCATAGCCTAGCATAGCGTCACAAGTAAATACTAGCATCTAAATATCATTAAATCACAAGTCCAAGACACCAGATGAAAGATACACATCTTGTGAATCCAGCCATCATTTCTGATTTTAAAAAGTTTTACAGGGAAGACACAATATGTAAATCTATTAGCTAACCACGTTAGCAAAAGACACCACTTTTTTTACTCCACCAGTTTTTTACTCCATCAGTAGCCATCACTAATTCGACCAAATAAAGATATAAATAGCCACTAACCAAGAAACAACTTCCACTAACCAAGAAACAACTTCATAAGATGACAGTCTGATAACATATTTATTGTATAGCATATACAATAAATATAATATATTATGCTTCGAGGTCATGGCTGAATGACGACATTATCAACATACAGCTGGTTGGTTACACGCTGTATCGGCAGAATAGAACAGCGGCGTCTGGTAAGACAAAGGGGGACGGACTATGTATATTTGTAAACAACAGCTGGTGCACAATATCTAAAGAAGTCGGTTTTATGATCACGAGTATCTCATGATAAGCTGTAGACCACACTATCTACCTAGAGAGGTTTCATCTGTATTTTTCGTGGCTGTCTACATAACACAACAGACCGATGTTGGCACTAAGACTGCACTCAATGAGCTGTATTCCGCCATAAGAAAACAGGAAAACGCTCATCCAGAGGCGGCGCTCCTAGTGGCCTGGGACTTTAATAATGCAAGGAAACTTATGTTAGTTTTACTAAACTTCTATCAGCATGTTAAATGTGCAACCAGAGGGGAAAAAAATCTAGACCACCTTCACTCCACACACAGAGACATGTACAAAACTCTCCCTCGCCCTCCATTTGGCAAATCTGACCATAATTATATCCTCCTGATACTTGCTTACAAGCAAAAATTAAAGCAGGAAGCACCAGTGACTCGGTCTATAAAAAAGTGGTCAGATGAAGCAGATGCTACAGGACTGTTTTGCTAGCACAGACTGGAATATGTTCTGGGATTCTTCTGATGTCATTGAGGAGTACTCCACATCAGTCATTGGCTTTATCAATAAGTGCATCGATGAAGTCGTCCCCACAGTGACCGTACGTATATGCCAAACCAGAAGCCATGGATTACAGGCAACATCCGCACTGAGCTAAAGGCTAGAGCGTCCACTTTAAAGGAGCAAGACTCTAACCAGGAAGCTTATAAGAAATGCCGATATGCCCTCCGACGAACCATCAAACAGGCAAAGCGCCAGTACAGGACTAAGATTGAATCGTACTACACCGGCTCCGATGGTCGTCAGATGTGGCAGTGCTTGCAAACCATTACAAACTACAAAAGGGAAGCACAGCCGAGAGCTGCTCAGTGACACAAGCCTACCAGATGAGCAAAACTACTTCTATGCTCGCTTCGAGGAAAATACTGAAACATGTATGAGAGCACCAGGTGTTCTGGACGACTGTGTGATCACGCTCTCCGTAGCCGATGTGAGTAAGACCTTTAAACAGGTCAATTTTCACAAGGCCGGATGGCCAGACAGATTACCAGGACATGTACTGCGAGCATGCGCTGACCAACTGGCACGTGTCTTCACTGACATTTTCAACCTCTCCTTGTCTGAGTCTGTAATACCAACATGTTTTAAGCAGACCACCATAGTCCCTGTGCCCAAGAACACTAAGGTAACCTGCTTAAATGACTACCGACCCGTAGCACGCACGTCTGTAGCCATGAAGTATTTTGAAAGGCTGGTCATGGCTCACATTAACACCATTATCCCAGAAATCCTAGATCCACTCCAAATTGCATACCGCCCTAGCCGATCCACAGATAATGCAATCTCTATTGCACTCCATACTGCCCTTTCCCACCTGGACAAAAATAACCCATTTGTGAGAATGCTATTCATTGACTACAGCTCAGAGTTCAACACCATAGTGCCCTCAAAGCTCATCAATACGCTAAGGACCCTGGGACTAAACACTTCCCTCTGCAACTGGATCCTGGACTTCCTGACGGGCCACTCCCAGGTGTTAAGGGTAGGTAACAACACATCTGCCACGCTGATCTTCAACACAGGGGCCCCTCAGGAGTGCGTCCTCAGTCCCCTCCTGTACTCCCTGTTCACTCATGACTGCACGGCCAGGCACGACTCCAACACCATCATTAAGTTTGCCGATGATACAACAGTGGTAGGCCTGATCACCGACAACGACAAAACAGCCTATAGGGATGAGGTCTGAGACCTGGCCGTGTGGTGCCAGGACAACAACCTCTCCCTCAACGTGAATAAGAAAAAAGGAGATGATTGTTGACTACAGGAAAAGGAGGACCGAACACGCCCCCATTCTCATCAACGGGGCTGTTGTGGAGAATTGTAAGTGTTTCTTGGGGTCCACATCACCAACAAACTAACATGGTCAGTCGTGAAGAGGGCACGACAAAATTTATACCCCCTTAGGAGACTGAAAATATTTGGCATGGATCCTCAGATCCTCAAAAGGTTCTACAGCTGCACCATTAAGAGCATCCTGACAGGTTGCATCAATGCCATGTATGGCAAATGCTCGGCCTCCGACCACAAGGCACTACAGATGGTAGTGCGTACGGCCCAGTACATCACTGGGGCCAAGCTTCCTGCCACCCTAGTCATAAACTGTTCTCTCCGCTACCGCACAGCAAGCGATACCCAAGCACCAAGTCTAGATCCAAGAGGCTTCTAAACAGCTTCTACCCCCCAAGCCATAAGACTCCTGAACATCTAATCAAATGCCTACACAGACTATTTCCATTGCCTCCCCCCACCCCCTCTTTTACGCCGCTGCTACTCTCTGTTATTATCTATGCATAGTCACTTTAATAACTCTACCTACATGTACATATTACCTCAATTACCTCGACTAACCGGTGCCCCCGCACATTGACTCTGTACCGGTACCCCCTGTATATAGTCTCACTATTATTATTTTACTGCTGCTCTTTAATTACTTGTTCCTTTTATTTCATATTCGTATTCATATTTTTTAAACTGTATTGTTGGTTAAGGGCCTGTAAGTAATTATTTCACTTTAAGGTCTACCTGTTGTATTCGGCACCTGTAACAAATAAAATGTGATTTGATTTAATTTAATCTGCAAATAAAGCTATTGGAAACTGTAATCCCCTATGTGTCACGTATATCAGCACTTCCTCTATAACAATGATCTTACCTTCAGCCCATCAACACCTGGGATGCCAGGAGGCCCAAGGGGACCCTGTAAGAGAGCCAAAAACAAATTACGATTACATTACATTTTTGATTTACCACAAAGTATGCTTTTATGAGTCTTGGGGAAGGTGACTATGATGTGCAGTCCTAATTTTATGTCTTTGTGTTTTTCCCTATTAAGACTAGTGGTATCATGATTTAATGAAAGGTATCATAAGCAGAGTGACATAACTTCTCAGTGTTGAATGATTATTTGACAGTTCTGGTGAAGTCAGACTTACGGTTGCCACTAAGGGCTTATTCTCTCAGAATAGAGTTATCAGGATGAAATTTATACTTACAATATATGTACATAGCGAACGGAATGTCACAAACTGAGAGAGGGTTCGGTTGACGTTCTTGCTTCGCAGCTCAAAAGTACCGTAAATGTCACGGTAGCCATTAGCCAGGAGGCTAAGCATTGCAAACTATTCTACTAGCTAGCTAGCTAGCTACTAGCAAGGTTAAAACCTTTCTAGCCCGCTAGCGGAACACCCACAACATTCCGCTGAAAAGGCAGCGCGCGAAATTCAAAAATATATTTTTTAAATATGTAACTTTCTCACATTAACAAGTCCAATACAGCAAATGAAAGATAAACATCTTGTTAATCTACCCATCGTGTCCGATTTATTAAATGTTTTACAGCGAAAACACAACATATATTTATGTTAGATCACCACCAAATCCAAAAAACACACAGCCATTTGTCCCAGCCAAAGATAGTCACAAAAGCAGAAATAGAGATAAAATTAATCACTAACCTTTGATAATCTTCATCAGGACATCATGTTACACAATACATTTATGTTTTGTTCGATAATGTGCATATTTATATCCACAAATATTGGTTTACATTGGCGCCATGTTCAGAAATGCCTCCAAAATATCCAGAGTAATTACAGAGAGCCACGTCAAATAACAGAAATACTCATCATAAACTTTGATGAAAGATACATGTTTTACATATAATTAAAGARACACATGTTCTTAATGCAACCGCTGTGTCAAATTTTAAAACAACTTTAGGAAAAAGCATACCATGCAATAATCTAAGACGGCGCTCAGAAATACACAACATTTCTCCGCAATGTTGAAGTCAACAGAAATACGAAATTACATCATAAATATTCCCTTACCTTGGATGATCTTTCATCAGAATGCAGTGCCAGGAATCCTAGTTCCACAATAAATCGTTTTGTTCGATAATGTCCATTACTAGTGTCCAATTAGCTACTTTTGCTAGCACGTTTAGTTCACATGTCCAAACGCTGGCGAAAACTTCAAAAAGTTATATTCCAGGTCGAATAAACTGGTCAAATTAAGTAGAGAATCAATCTTCAGGATGTTGTTATCATATATATCCAGTAACGTTCCAACCGGAGCATTCGTTTTTGTCTACAGAGTAATGGAACACATGGCCATATCATGACTAGCGCGCATGACCAGGAACTAGCATTCTGCCAGACCACTGACTCAAATAGCTGCCATCTGGCCCCACATCACACTAGAGGCTTCATTCCACATTCTACTGACTGTTGACATCTAGTGGAAGGCGTAGGAAGTGCGAACAGATCCATATCTTACAGGGATGTGAATACACGATGAGTTTAACATCAACCAGCCCCAGAATTTCCACTTACTGTTTGGAAGTTTGCCCGCCATATGAGTTCTGTTATACTCACAGACATAATTCAAACAGTTTTAGAAACTTCAGAGTGTTTCCTATCCAATAGTAATAATACTATGCATATATTAGCATCTGGGACAGAGTAGGAGGCAGTTCACTATGGGCATGCGATTCATCCAAAGTGAAAATGCTGCCAGATGGTAAATTAAAGATAAAATGTTTTGCTAAAATAATAATTATATAATTGATCGATTGACTACTACTTTTCAAATCACCCAGTATTGCTATCTGAAAGGTTAGCTCTAGGTAAATGTTGCAATTCTGCAGCCATTCCTGGACCTGTGACAAAAAACAAGCTACATTTGGACAGTACAAAATAAATGATCTAATGACTGCCTCCTCGCAGAAAAATCTGCAGAGCTAGGGAGACTGTATCCCCCATATATATAACATTCTATTGGTTGCAAGAATTTTTTATTAATAATTTACATTGAAAAATTCAAATGTATTAATCTGGCGTCGTTTTCCGTGTCAATTCATAAACCATGTGCCATGGAATTAGTACATCGAACATCTCTTCCTAACTATTTTGCAATTTATATGGCACAGCTGTCAATTTTTGGTCCTTAAATGAAACTGGTATATATTTGTATTTATCACAATTTTCTTGAACCTTTTGGCTTTAGTGCAGGGCCGACAGACAAGTTCCTTATTTTTTTCCCCTTCCACTTTTCCCCCACACTTTCCACCTCTTCCATTTTTGGTAATGCTGTAATTAGTTGGTTGTAATTTTGGAAAGAGCAGACATTTCCATATGTCTGTTTTAGCTGCATGTGTGACATAACTCCACCAGTCCTATTTATGATATCATTAAAAAAATGATACCTTTTTTAAACATTTTATTGAAAAACATATTTTTTATAAATAATTTGAGTTTAACGACAATATTTGTTGTATTATTTGTTCTGTCTTTTCAGGTGGATTAAAATGAAATTGCAACCAACGTCCTATCACTTGTTAAAAAAATTATGATATTTTGGAGATTATTTAGTTTTCAAATAACCGAAAGTGAGCAATTGTAATCTGAAAAAAGAGAAAAAGGCCATTCTTGAACATGGAGTGAGGCATTCTTACATATTTACTAGAGAACCGTTTTGAATTTAAGTATACCTTTTGTATGACTGATGCCTTTAGTGAGAGGTCTAATGCTTTAATATTTAATCATTTCTGCACTCCGAATTCATATTCATGATATAAATAGGCCCTTTAAATTTTGTCTTTCTTGCCATTCCAAATAAAATGTAATTTTTTTTGCTCATATAATTAAAAAATCAGGTCGCTAGGTGTAGGCAAAACCATAAGCAAGTAGGTAAAATGTAATATGACTAAAGAGTTAATGAGGGTTATTTTCCCACAAATAGACAGGTCTTTTCCTTTCCATGGTAGCAAAATCTTATCTATTTTTGCTAACTTTCTATTCAAATTTATTGGAGTGAGAGCATTTCTTTCTTTCGGGATATGTATACCGAGTATGTCCACATCCCCATCAGACCATTTTATTAGTAAACTACACGGTAATGTAAAAATTAAAAAATGTTGTGATCGAATACGTAATATAGTACACTTATCATGATTTGGTTTTAATCCAGAGAGGTTAGAATAAGTATCTAGATCCTCTATGAGGCTGTGGAGGGATTTTAATTGTGGATTTAACCTTTTCTCAATATAGGGGGTGCTGTTTCAACGTTAGCATTTATCGTCTCCAAATTAAACTGCCTCATACTCAATTCTTGCTCGTACAATATGCATATTATAGTTATTATTGGATAGAAAACACTCTCTAGTTTCTATAGCCGTTTGAATTATGTCTCTGAGTGAAACAGAACRCATTCTACAMCACTTTTCCTGATATGGAGTGAGATTTCAGAKATTTTGGCCTCTGGTCCCAGGTCAGTTTTAAAGTCCCTGTAAATCCTATGAGGATACAAACACTGCCCATGCCTTCCTCTAGATGTCAGTAAGAGGTGACAATTTGAATGGAGTCGATTGCGCAATCAGGGCCKGTATAAAACYVYAAAGACCGGATGTACCYTTCTTTTCCTGCTGCGCCTCACGCAAGATGGACGTCGGACTCTCTCTCTTTCCAAGCGTTGGTTTAGCCACTTATATATCGCCGGTCATGTTTTTACTCGTTATAAGTGTTAAAAACATCATAAGGTAGTTAATTTAAACCGTTTTCTAGCAATTTATATCCGTTTAGTGCGATTTTGAGGCATTGCTTRGTGATGCACTTTGAAGCGCCGGGCACGTTTCGGGGTCCCGGTCGAACGTTAGTGGGCATTTCGACGGACAAGAGGACAGCTTTCGACCAAAAGAAGATTAGACCCAAGAAAGGATACATTGCCCAAGATACTGATGGAAGAACAGCTCACAGTAAGAACTATTTATGATGATAAATCGTTGTTCTGTCGAAAAATGTTATACGCATATTCCGCCATTTTTTTTGGTATAGCTTCGCTTGGCGAACCCTGTATTGCACAGTAAGGATATTTTTAGAAATGTAATTCAGCGATTGCATTAAGAACTAATTTGTCTTTCGATTGCTGTCCACCCTATATTTTTTAGTCAAGTTTACGATTAGTTATTCATTACGCCAGATCACTGTCCAAAATGGAGCCCGACATTTTCAGGCTAGTTTTGCTAGTATTGTCATGTTATAACCACGTTTTTTTGTGGCTAAATATGCACATTTTCGAACAAACTCTATATGTATTGTGTAATATGATGTTACAGGGGTGTCATCGGAAGAATTCTGAGAAGGTTAGTGAAAAAATTAATACATTTTGGCGATGATTACGTTATCTCTCTCTTTGGCTTGTATCAATGCTCGGGTAACGTTTGCACATGTGGTATGCTAATATAACGATTTATTGTGTTTTCGCTGTAAAACACTTAGAACATCTGAAATATTGTCTGAATTCACAAGATCTGTGTCTTTCCAATGCTATGCTTTGTCTATTTTTAAGAAATGTTTTATGATGAGTAAATTGGTAATACACGTTGCTCTCTGTATTTATTCTAGTCGAGTTGTGATGGTGGGTGCAATTGTAAACTATGATTTCTACCTGAAATATGCACATTTTTCTAACAAAAACTATCCTAAAACTATCCTAAAACTATATGTTATCAGACTGTCATCTGATGAGGTTTTTTCTTGGTTAGTGGCTATCAATATCTTTATTTGGCCGAATTGGTGATAGCTACTGGTGGAGAGAAAAAATGGTGGACAAAGAAAATGGTGTCTTTTGCTAACGTGGTTAGCTAATAGATTTACATATTGTGTCTTCCCTGTAAAACATTTTAAAAATCAGAAATGATTGCTGGATTCACAAGAAGTGGATCTTTCATCTGGTATCTTGGACTTGTGATTGAATGATATTTAGATGCTACTATTTACTTGTGACGCTATGCTAGCTATGCTATTCAGCTTTTTTACTGGTGGGGGGTGGGGGGTGCTCCCGGATCCAGGTTTCTGACTCGGTAGAAGTTAAAAGAATACATGAATCACCGGCGTACAATGCCACCTTTTGTTTTTAAGCCATGCATTTCTAATCCCTTAATATTATTGTTGGATCTAATTTTAACAATTAACATTTCAATGGCAATAATAAATACATATGCCGATAGTGGACAACCTTGTTTTACTCCTCTTGACAGTGTCAAACTTTCTGAGATGTAGCCATTATTTACTATTTTACAACTAGGGTTACTATACATAACTTTAACCCATTTTATGAGAGATTCTTCAAAATTGAAATATTCCAGGCATGTATACAGTGGGGCAAAACAGTATTTAGTCAGCCACCAATTGTGCAAGTTCTCCCACTTAAAAAGATGAGAGGCCTGTAATTTTCATCATAGGTACACTACCTATGCCTCCTTGCAGCATGCCTAAGGCACGTTCACGCAGATGAGCAGGGACCCTGGGCATCTTTCTTTTGATGTTTTTCAGAGTCAGTAGAAAGGCCTCTTTAGTGTCCTAAATGTTCATAACTGTGACCTTAATTGCCTACCGTCTGTAAGCTGATAGTGTCTTAACGACCGTTCCACCGGTGCATGTTCTTTAATTGTTTATGGTTCATTGAACAAGCATGAGAAACAGTGTTTAAACCCTTTACAATGAAGATCTGTGAAGTTTTTTGGATTTTTACGAATTATCTTTGAAAGACAGGGTCCTGAAAAAGGGACGTTTCTTTTTTTGCTAAGTTTATATATGCCAATTATGTGATGGTCCGACTGCATTCTGTACCCTATCAACACTTTTTAAACTTTTGGTGCCAGAGAGAATGACATAAGAAAGTAATCAAGACGACTAGCTTGATTAAGCCTCCGCCTTGTATATCTCACTAGTCAGTGTATTTAAGCCTTCATATATCCACTAATTCCAATATATCCTTGACATTCATGATTTCCTTAAGTGCCTGAGGGTGATAGTTTGTAGTGTGATTTCCTTTACGGTCCATAGAGGTATTTAAGACCTGTATTAAAATCTCCCACCATAATAATAAAGTCTAGTGTTGCTTGTAGAGTTGATACATTGTTATATATATTTTCAAAGAAGCTTGCATCATCATTATTCGGACCATATAGGTTAATAAGCCATTTCTGTTTATGGTCCAATAACATATTTAAAATAATCCATCTACCTTGAGGATCTGTTTGGATAATTTGCACATTTGTTTCAAAATTATTGTTAATTAATATGATCACCCCTTTTGAATTTCTTTGCCCATGGGAGAAATATATTCCCCCCCAGTCCTTTTTCCACAAAGCTTCATCTAAAATTGTTGAATGAGTTTCCTGTAAACAATATATATTATATTCCTTCTCTTTTAGCCAGGTAAATACTGATCGTATTTTCTTATTTTCTGCTAAGCCATTACAATTATAACTGGCTATACTTTTTTCACCAATTACCATAATGAGGCACAATTTTCAATTATTTTTATTATGATATATGTTTGTAAACGTACCATTAGAAAGTAACATGATGATTGAGTGTCTATATAGCTGTACCATGATATTTGCATTGCTACTAAGTAAACCTCCAATTGCCCCACTATTCCACCCGCTAAAACTCCTACTCATCCCGAGTAGGGCAGTCCACCACCCCCCCCCCCCGGGTTCCCATGGCCCCGTGTCACAGTGTCACTCACAGAACAGAAGCAGATCAACCTGCCAAAAGCATTTGGATCACCCTCACCTCGATTATTATTATATATACAATACCGTTCAAAAGTTCGGGGTCACTTAGACATTTCCTTGTTTTTGAAAGACAAGAAAAAATGTTGTCCATTAAATAACATCAAATTGATGAGAAATACAGTGAACAAATTGATTCATGTTGTAAATAACTATTGTAGCTGGAAACGGCAGATTTTTTATGGAATATCTACATAGGCGTACAGATGCCCATTATCAGCAACCATCACTCCTGTGTTCCAATGGCACATTGTGTTAGCTAATCCAAGTTTATCATTTTGAAAGGCTAATTGATCATTAGAAAACCCTTTTGCAATTATGTTAGCACACCTGAAAACTGTTGTCTGATTAAAGAAGCAATAAAACTGGGCTTCTTTTTAGACTAGTTGAGTATCTGGAGCATCAGCATTTGTGGTTTCGATTACAGGCTCAAAATGTCCATAAACAAAGAAGTCTTCTGAAACTCGTCAGTCTATTCTTGTTCTGAGAAATTAAGACTATTCAATGCTAGACATTTCCAAGAAACTGCCTAGAAAGCCAGCATCCTGGAGTCGAATCTTCACTGTTGACGTTGAGACTGGTGTTTTGCGGGTACTATTTAATGAAGCTGCCAGTTGAGGACATGTGAGGCGTCTGTTTCTCAAACTAGACACTCTAATGCACTTGTCCTCTTGCTCAGTTGTGCACAGGGGACTCCCACTCCTCTTTCTATTATGGTTAGGGCCAGTTTGCGCTGTTCTGTGAAGGTAGTAGTACACAGCTTAGTACGAGATTTTTAAATATATATTTAAAAAATCCTGTTTATCTTAATTTCCATAATTAGCTATTCATATTTGTAATAATGTAGGCAGTTTATGCTAAATATTGTTACTGCTTACCAGTATTGCCAATACAAAAATTACATTTGGCAAGCAATTATTGCTTTAGCATACAATTATTGTGATTCATCCTATATTGTCCCTAACATCTTTTACTCCCTCGCAACAGTTGTGGAATACACACACACACACACACACACACACACACACACACACACACACACAACACACACACACACACACACACACAACCACACACACACACACAACCCCTTTCCCCCACAAATAACCATAGACTCAGATGCTCAACAGTTGCACCATCCCAGAGCCCAACTCAAGAAAGGTCTTGATTTACGAATGCATATGCAGTTGCAACTGTATGAGAAGACCTGCAAAACTGAGCAGAAATTGGGAGATTTGATTAACCATTGTCATGTCCTAGGTGATCGAGATATACCCCTTCCCCTGAAACACCCATGGTTCCCCGTTGTGACCATATTCCCAAGCATCTCCGTGCAGTCAGACATTTGATGATTTTGTGCCACCAGGGACACAATAATATGCCCCCACTCTCGGGTTTTCACTCCGAGAGTAATGGGCAGGTGGAGAGAGTGAACCAGGATGTGGGCAGGTTTCTGCGGACCTATTGCCAGGACCGGCCCGGGGAGTGGGCGGCGTTCGTGCCCTGGGCAGCGATGGCGCAGAACTCGCTCCGCCACTCCTCCACTAACCTTTCCCCCTTTCAGTGTGTATTGGGGTACCAGCCGGTTCTGGCACCGTGGCATCAGAGTCAGACTGAGGCTCCTGCGGTGGACGATTGGTTCAGGTGTGCGGAGGGACATGGGAGGTTGCACATGGTCACCTTCAGCGGGCTGCACTAGGCCAAAAGACCAGCACGGACCATCACCGCAGTGAGGCCCCGGTGTTCGCACCGGTGAACCGGGTCTGGCTCTCGACCTGAAACCTGCCCCTCTGCCTGCCCTGCCAGAAGCTGGGTTTGCGGATTGTGGGGCCATTCAAAGTCCAGAGGAGAGTGAACGAGGTATGTTACAGGTTACAGCTTCCCCCTGATTACCATATTAACCCCTCGTTCCATGTGTCTCTCCTCAGGCCGGTGGTGGTTGGTCCGCTCCAGGGGGCCCCAGCGTAATCCGTCCGTTCCATTTTGGATCCGAGGCGTCGGGCGGGGGTCTTCAGTACCTCGTGGAGTGGGAGGGGTACGGTCTGGAGGAGAGGTGCTGGGTTCCGTTGGCGGATGTGTTGGACCCTGAACTTCTACGGGAGTTCCACCGTCGCCGGCCGGATTGCCCTGCGCCTCGCCCCCCGGGTCGTTCCCGAGGCCGGTGTCGGCACGCCCGCTGGAGCCTGGCGTCAAGGGGGGAGTACTGTCACGACTTCCACCGAAGTCGGCAACCTCTCCTTGTTAGGGCGGCGTTTGGCGGTCGACGTCACCGGCTTTCTAGCCATCGCCGCTCCATTCTTCAATTATCCATTGGTTTTGTCTTTCCCCAATCACACTACATGTATTTATTCTTCTGTTCCCCCTCATGTCTTTGTGTGTAATTATTTTGTGTGTTACGTGTTGTACGCACTAGGCTAAGCGTTTGTTATTTTCCGTGTGTTTTCACGAAGCTTATTTGTATTGTTATACATTTATGTTGTGTGACATTTGTGCATGCTATACACTTTGCCTTGTTGGCTGGAGGAGGTTTTTGACGCAGCTGCGTCCATCTGTATATCTCTCCTGCCGTAATAAAGTGTGTGCCTGTTCACAATTCTCTGCTCTCCTGCACCTGACTTCACCACACGTACGCACACGCCTGACAGCTGCGTGATTCATTTCTGGGTCCATACGTGATCTAAATTGGGAGTTCCGGTTTGTGATATTCACACCCTTGCAAAAGGAAACTGTCAGCCAAAGCTAATTTTATCACATGCGTGAAGCAGTCAAAGCACTGCCTTCGCACAATCCTGGTACTTCCAAATAATCAGTGAGTGACGAAAACCCTAACACCGTAACTACTACTGCTTGTTAATTCCATCCCGTCGAGACAGATTCTTCAGTTTATGTGCAGAATCTGTCCACGAGAGATTAAGAGCAGTCTATGGACTGCTTACAAGATAAGGAAACAAATATCTGAATACATTATTTAGCAGAACTATCACATTACATTTAAAGAGTTACTACCTTTAAAGGTCCAGTAAAGATGCCGCCAAACAAATCCATGTGTGAAATAGTCTGCTGTTAAAAGACTGAAGCACTGGAAATATTTAAAGGTTATGCATGTGACATTTCTACCTGCTAATCGTAAAACAGGGAGATGTAGCCTACACACAACAACTGGCCGGACAGCCAGTTTTTCTCTAGTGGATTTTAATTCCTTCCTTACTACTGATATGTGATTGAGGTAGAAATGTTACCTGTATGATTTGGGAGGACTTCAGTATGACTATATAAGTGCAGGTCAATATAGTTGTGTTTTTTTATATGATTCAGAAGTTAATGAATGCATTATTCACCATCCAATTTACCAAAGGGAGAAACTTTGCTGGTGTAAAAATGGTTATAGAAGATGAAAGAAACAGGAAAATTATTCATGATGTTAGATGAAATAATATGATTTACTCTGCCAACACGGTCACAAGGCAGAGACTCACCCTGCTCCTAGTGGTATGGTTTCATACACTGAAAACAAAAATGTGTCGTTAGGACGTCATGAAATGGTTGCCTAAAGTTGCCAGGATGTTGTGTCATGGTCCTGTGGAGGTTTTGTCTACTTCCCGGGTTTGTTCCTGGGACATCCCTGAGGATAATTTTAGGACGTTCTCCAAATAGTAATTATTACTCACAAGATCTTGGTTCACCGCAATGACTTGCCTAACTTGTATTGCTACGCTTTGCAATTCAAAAAAAATCTCAGCTCTGTTAAAAATACACTCAAGAAAAAGTATTTTATTTATCATGATACAGTAGTAACATAATTACAGAACAATATGCCACACCAACATTAGACAACTATACAAAAAAAACTCTAATTGCTGAAATAAGTCAATCAAATTAATGATGAGAGAATAGTCATCGTGATAACTGAAATAGCAGTGCCGATGGCAGGCTTTTGCTAAGTGTAGAGATGTAGATGTGTAGGGGACTTCTGAGAACTGTACTGACTTTTGTGGGGCTGCAGAAAGATCAGCATACTCCAAATTCAAAGGTTGTGAGTTCACAACCTCTGGATTTGGAGTATTACAACCTCTGGATTTGGAGTATACTGATCTTTCTGCAGCCCTGTAACGGATTTCCTCTTCGTCTGAGGAGGAGTAGCAAGGATCGGACCAATGTGCAGCGTGGTAAGTGTCCATAATAGATTTTTAATAAATCAAAATGAACACAGAACAAAAATAACAAAACACGAACAAACAACCGAAACAGTCCCGTATGGTGCAAACACTGAAACAGGAAACAACCACCCACAACCAAAATGGGGAAAACAGGCTACCTAAATATGATTCTCAATCAGAGACAACGATCGACAGCTGCCTCTGATTGAGAACCATATCAGGCCAGACATAGAAATACAACAACATAGAAAAKAGAACATAGACTACCCACCCCAACTCACGCCCTGACCAACCTAACAAAAATACATAAAAATAAACTAAGGTCAGAACATGACAAGCCCCACAAAAGTCTGTACCATTCTCAGATGTCCCTTACACAGCTATGTACAATTGTATTCTTTATACTATGAAATAATGCCAAGGAATTCTAAGCAAATCTTGTCTGTTAAATACACTTGTGTAGCCCACATCCATATGGAAGAGCCAGATCAGACCCTAACTTATGGATAACTCAGAGTATGATATTCTATTCTTCTGAAATAGATTTCCTTCATACAGTATCATGTTTCTTTAGACATGTCTAAAATAAATTATGGATTTATTGTGATGGTGTAGGCTATATTAAATTGATTTATTATACTTTTTAAAATGTAGATGTTCCAAAGGTCTGCATCAGTGGCTTGTAGGAGCCAGGAGATGCTAAATGTGTTCATGTTAATTAACGGTCAATTACCGTGAGACCAGCAGTTATTTGCTTGTCAATCACCGGCTGACAACATTTCATGACTGCCACAGCCCTAGGCGGGCAGTACTATAAAAGTGATCATGTCAAATGTAATCATACTGACACATTTTCTCCTCTATTTTAGCTACACTTACCTTAAAACCCCCATCCCATTTCATTACTTTACTGGTTTGGGACACCTGGGACCATCACATGATGTCCTGATGACTGGTAAAAAAGAAATCCTGAAAATGTCCCTACATGGTCCTCAACGTCACCCTGGAAACTTACAGGGAACTAGACAAAGGTCCCCCAGAGAAAGTTCCCAGAGGACCATCATGCGACAAATGTCATGAGAAAACAAATGTCATGAGAAAGTATTGAAAATGTCCTCAACAACGTCGTGGTAACTTACAGGGAACTAGTCAAGGTGTGACAATTTGCCTAGCATATTAAATACCTGGAGCAATTAAATACCTGGAGTTTTATTTTGGGAGCACCACTGTGACTAAAAGAAAATCCTAAATTCCTAACAATATTTTTGTCGCAACATTCTTCTGTACACTGCTCAACCAAGACAGTCTCTCTCCTACTGTTGCTTGCTTCCAGTTCCTGGGCCACACACACCAAGCCCCACCCACAGTTCCTTCATGCTGTTTATTCTCTCAGCATCTCAGCATGCTGCCATTTCATACATTCAACATATTCTTTCAAAACAAGAACAAAGCTGCTTTCCACGTTGTTTCTAAATATGAATCCACATGTTTTCTCTATTATAGTATTAGTTTGTGTATCTTGCTCTCTGCAAAACGCGAGTTAGTTAGTCTAAGGAAGATTGCATGTGCCTAAAAATAATGTTAACATAATTTTATTTAATTTTAACATAAAATTACTTACAATTGTCCAATGCTGAACAAGCTGATGCTGGGCCTAAGTAATGCAATAAACTCTTCTTTTGTTTGGTGATGTGAAAGGTGATATGTATCATAACATCATAACTAGCTAGCTGTCTAGCTAAATGCCATTTAGCTATATGCAGAGGTGGTGTAGATCAGCATGTTGTTTCTGCAATGACATGTTCTGAATCAGATAGCCTATTCTGAAATGTTTGTCTAAATGCAACATCGATTCAAATGTGATTGGGGTCCTCTGGGAAACACTGACCAACACTTTGGTTCCCCACCCTGTCATAAATTCTACCTGGCTTTTTCATTTGTTGTCATGCCAAACAACACCAACACATATAATTCGAATAATCGTTATATTTCACTCAAATGTTTTGATCTACACTGAGTGTACAAAACATTGGGAAAACCTGATTTTTCCATGAGATAGTCTGGCCAGTCGAATCCAGGTGAACGCTATGATCCCTTATTATGTCACTTGTTAAATCCACTTTAAATCAGTGTAGATGAAGGGAAGGAGACAGGTTAAAGAAGGATTTTAAGGCTTGAGACAATTGATACATGGATTGTGTATGTGTGCCATTCACACGGTGAATGGGCAAGACAACATTTTTAAGTGTCTTTGAATGGGGTATGGTAGTAGGTGCCAGGCGCACTGGTTTGATTGTGTCAAGAACTGCAACGCTGCTGTGTTTTTCACGCTCAACAGTTTCCTGTGTGTATCAAGAATGGTCCACCACCCAAAGGACATCCAGCAAACTTGACACAACTGTGGGACGCATTGGAGTCAACATGGGCCACCATCCCTGTGGATGCTTTCGACACCTCGTAGAGTCCATTCCCCGAGGAATTGAGGCTGTTCTGAGGGCAAAAGGGGGTGCAACTCAATATTAGGAAGGTTCCTAATGTTTTGTACACTCGGTGTATATCGAAAGTCAAATTGCAATATTTGGTAAAACAATAGAAATTAGATTTTTTTTGCCCATATCGTGCAGCCCTACTAACAACCTGGTAATTTTATCAGCATATGCAAACATTTGGGGGCACAGAAAGAAAGTAAAAGTTATATATTCTTCAGGAGATAAATAGGATTCTTCAGAAGTAAATAGGATTCATATAGGCCAAACTTAGGCTTTATCTCAATTTAAAAAATACATTTTCTGGTATTCCTACATTTTGTGTAACTTTCCTAACGACTGTTAAAATAAATGTCCCGAAAACAGTCTTAAAAAGTCCTGACATGGTCCTCACTGATGTCTTGGTATGTCACAAACGTCGTCAGGGTGGAAATGACCGGACCAAGGTGCAGCATGGTGAGCGTACATTTCCTTTTATTTCGAATGTCCCCAACAAAAACAAGAAACAACAAAAACGAACGTGCCGCTGACTAGGGCTATACAGGCCACTAACACAGACAACTACCCACAACTAAGGTGGAAAAACAGGCTGCCTAAGTATGATTCCCAATCAGAGACAACAATAGACAGCTGTCCCTGATTGAGAACCATACCTGGCCAAAACATAGAAATAGAAAACATATAAATAAAGAAACTAGAATGCCCACCCTAGTCACACCCTGGCCTAACCAAAATAGAGAAACTTACATAGAACCAGACAAAAGCCCTCCAGAGAACATTCACTTGTGATCATCATTTAACACACCAAATATTCTGAGAACATCCCAAAAATAATTTTCATGACAACCCAGAATGTACCGGGAACTACACAAACCCTTTTTGGGGACCATGACACAACGTTCTGGTGGCAGAAAACTAGGACCTATATAGAACATCCCTGTGTAGTTATAGAAGTCATGAGGAGAACATCCTGTCAGAGCCAAACGGGGTCATTCCCTAATGGTCATTCAAATACCTTATTGTAACTTTCTGTCGGTAGTAAACCAGGACCTGTACTGGACTTTTTGTAAATGTCTCAAGGACAACGTCCTGTCAGAACCAAATAGGTACCTATTTGTAATGTTCCCTATTGGTCATGCTAAGACCTTATTGTAATGTTATTTCTGTAATAATACAGGACCTGTCTGAAACGTCCCCTTGTGGTCATTGAATGTTCCAAAGATAACATCCTATAAGAACCAAATAGGAACCTATTTGTAACTTCCCCTACTGGACATTAAAATACCTTTTTATAACGCTATATATACTGCAACCAAATCGGGACCTGTACTAAACATCCCCTTATGGTCCCGAGGTTAATGTAATGTTTTAAAGTTCCTAGAAAGTTCTCAGAACGTCAGTGGGATAACCCTAAAAGGGACCTAATGGGAACGTTGTCTAATATCCTTAGGACGTCCCCTGTTTGCTTGCTAGTGAGCAGTGAGCACAAACCCTCAAGACAGTTGAAGAAAATAATTACAATCAATCCATTGTTTAATATTTGGTAAGAAAGAATAGAGTGTGCTTTATTTTCATTGAGTTGGATCATAAATATGAATTTTTAATGAGGTCAGAATAAAGAAAGTGCTTGTGAATGTGTCTTACATGTCGATTTTTTTCACCTTCCATTTTTGTGGCAAAATGATATTTCTTGTCTATGGAATTACATTGGACTTGTCCAGGACTGAATAAAAAAGATTGTTTTTCATAATATGCAATGAGACATTTGCAAACAAGGTCATAGATAGTCTACTTGGTAACAGTGGCAGCTGCATTGTTTCTATGCCTTTGTGGACCTACAGTAGAAGGTGATTCAGAATGGTGCAAAAATAGCATTGTTTGATTTAGAAATATTTGATCTTCCAGTGATTTCATTAGCACTACTCTCTAAAAAGATGGTTCTGTCTCCAGCCAGTGTCTATGACCTAAGCCTAGCTACTGGTCAGACTGGAACAGGGAAACATTTTGGACCTGCAACTTGCTGAAGAACAGTTCCCTAGGCAAGTCACTGGGGGGAAAAGCTGTCTGACTGACAGTGAAAAGTTTCAGACACAAAGGCGCATGGCGGTGCCGTCTTCAACTGGATTAAATTTCAGCCGATGGGCTAGAGAACTATATGCTGTTGAGAGGCCGCATCAGTTCATCAACGCCTGCTTACTGGGCTGTTGTGACACTATTGTTTGAAAAAACAATTGGGCAGTCAGTTCCCTGGAAGATGCCACTTGGCTCATCACTGTGCTGTCCTCCAAATTGGGATGGAGCCAAGAGGCTCTTCAGATCATGCCCCAGTCAACCTGAACAAGGGCGTGCATGGAACTACAGTTAACCTCTAACTAGGATTCTGCTGATCTCATCGAATGTAAAAGTCCTGTGAAAAGACAGGTGGCATACACCCACAGTACCATTTTCACATTCTCTCTCTGATGAATCTTCACATTATGTCAGGACCCGGTGCGAGAAACAGTCACTAATAATCGTCAGAACCCAGAAGATGAGGCAGACACAGCAGTACTAGAGATGGTGGTTTAATTAAAGAACAAAATCTTCAGGCAAAGAAACTAAATCCACAATGTCCAAAAATAAAGCCAAGAGGCACAAAATGGAAATCCTCCAAAATACAAAAGAAACTCCACAAAGTGGTAAAAAACAGCAGGGAAAAACAAACCTCAAAAGACTACTCAAATAATACACAAGAACTAAACCAGAGAACCTCTGGAAAATCCAACAAGAGAAATATCTATATAAAACAAGGCTTGGGCTGGGGCTGGGTGCTAACTTACAAACACTGAGCAAGGAACTGAGGAACACACAGGGTTTAAATACTAACAAGGGAATGACCTACAGGTGCAAACAATAATAAGAGCAAGAAAAACAAAAGGTACAAAAAAGGTGCAATGGGGACATCTAGTGACCAAAACCCGAACAGTCTTGGCCAAAACCTGACACATTATGTAAAAAAAAATGTTTTATTGGGAGCAACAGCATGGAGATTCTCCATTTAGTCAGATGCCACACTTCACATTTCGCACAGCCCAGACGTGTGAGGGGGCTGCGTAGTCAAAGCACAGAGATGTGCTTTCCCATTCGAATCCTTGCTATTTAAGCCACATTACAATTCCCACCAAGTAAGTCAATCCTTTTGGAGCAATGAGTACAAAAATATATAAATAATGTATGCACTCACTACTGTAAGTCGCTCTAGATAAGAGCTTCTGCTTAATGATTAATATTTAAATATAATAAATGTAGGGTGTTTGCTTTTCACCTCAGCAATCCAGGTTTTATTCCCTGCCCTGCAAATACTACTACAATATTATTTTTTTCTTAATTTTTTTCCTCACTCGCTACACTCACTTTTCCAAAAATGAAATTCGTCAAACAGTTAGTATATTTTTTCTCCAAATTCAACAGGCCTTTAAAGCTTTATTTGCATGTTTAAGAGGCTGGCCTGTAAAAATACCTGCGGCTACAGGTTCTCAAATGTTAATGGCTTACATTTGCAGCAGCTTTCCTACGATTATTCCCCAGGTCGTTGCTGTAAATGAGAACGTGTTCTCAGTCAACTTACCTGGTAAAATAATGGATGAATAAATAAATAAATAGAACATTTGAGAACATTAACTAATGAACAACTTCCCCCCCTACCTACCATGATAATATTTTTTAAATGTAGTAGTCTGGAAAAGCTTTTGTTACCAATACTCACTGGTTTAGGTAAACATCTTTATCACCAACTAGGTATGCGAGAACATGGGCATCTTGCTATAGAGCTAATTAGCCTAGCTGGAGCTGAGAGCATACAAAGCCAAGGAGTTTCTTCTGGAAAATCAAGAGCCTTTTGTGGACGGGGCAAAGCTGCTTTGTCTTTAGCTTAGATTATTGACATTGATAACATATTGTATTTGGAGATCATCATAAACATTTACATTGTGGTTATGTGAGCTTGCTTGAAATAAACAACCAAAACTATGCAACCCAATACACAAATACACACATGAACTAACCATTCAGAAGAGGTCCGTTTGAACAACCCACTTACTGAATGCAGTGATTGTTTCATGCATTAATTCATGACTGGGAAATAACTGATTCCATTGCCAGTGGACTGGCTTTATTTCCACACTCTACAACTGTAGAACTCTGCCAACTGTAGAAGAAGTTGAAAAGCTTTGTCAGAGTACAGCTCTCAAAGGGGCCCTGGGAAACTGTGGCCAGGAAGTGATTACCAAATGATGAACAAATGACGAACATTTTCATTGTTAAAAGTACATATGTGACCCGTTTGAGGAAACTAGGCATATGTCGCGCGTCACTATTTCACAGAAGAGCCAATTTAACTTAAACTTTTTGTTTTTTATCAAAATGCGCTTTTTGTCAGAAATGCCTTCTGGAACATGTGAACTTTCATGTGCCTTAGTTACAAATGTGTTTGCCATCTGTAAATACGAATAAAAAATATACATAATTATGAGCCCAGTTGGTTTAGCCACGGACAAAGTTGCAACCTTCCCACTAACTAGGCTCATAATTTACAATTGTATTCGTATTTACAGATGGCATACAAGTGTGATATTAAGGCACATGAAAGTTCACATGTTTGAGAAGGCATTTCTGCCAAAAAACGCATTTTGATAAATAATTATTTACGTTCAAATGGCTCTACTGTGAAGTCGTGACTTACAACATATGCATAGTTTCCTGAATCGAGTCACAATTCACTTTTCAGCAGGACAAAAACCTAAAACACAAGGCCAGATCTACACTGGAGTTCCTTACCAAGAAAACAGTGAATGTTACTGAGTGGCGGAGTTACAGTTTTGACTTAAATCTACTTGAAAATCTATGCAACAACAATTTGACAGAGCTTGGAGTATAATTTTTTAAAGAATAATGGGCAAATGTTGCACAATCCAGGTGTGGAAAGCTCTTAAGAGTCTTACCCAGAAAGTCTCACAGATTTAATCGCTGCCAAAGGTGCTTATACAAAGTATTGACTCAGGTGTGAATCCTTATGTAAATTAGATATGTCTGTATTTCATTTTCAATAAATTTGAAACATTTTCGAAAAACATGTTTTTTTCACGTTGTCAATGGATTTAATCCATTTTGAATTCAGGCAGTACACTTGAGCCAATATAGAGTGTACAGTTAATGCAACCTCTGCAAACATCAGGGAAATTGCATTTAAAAGGTGTATTTTCAAGGTCAAAATGCTAATGAGCTTATTCAACAAACCACCAGAGATATTTTTAAAGGGAAAAGCTATTTTTACCAAACATCTGATTTCACTCGATTTCAGGTCCTTCAAGCGTGTCTTTTGTTATTTACTGACACATCTTTTCTCCTTATGTTTGGCTGGGAGATTAAAGGAAACTTAATATCAAGGATACCAACATTTTAAAGTACTGTATCTCCTCATTACAAAAGGGTATGACCCCACACGCCTGCAATGCATTTCATTTCATTAAATGTCGCATGTGAGTGTCTAGTACTATGCTGTGGTAACCTTTGAATGATAAGATGGAGGAAATACAGTAATTCCCCTCAAAATGGACAACAACTCCATGAAACAGTGGGGAGACTGTTTCCATTGCACAATGCACACGGAATACCATGTACAATATCTCACTGATGTTCCATATTTAGCCTTTCGAAACATTCAAATGACGGATGAAAACTGTGTGCATGGCTGCAAACCACCTTTGGAAAGCAGAAGACCCCTAATTTTCCTCAGCGAGACCTCATGGCACTGATGATTTCAAATTGAATCCTGAAAATATTTCCTTTTCCCCCATCCTTTCTACTCCATTGAAGCTTAATCCTCCAAACCAATACCAGATGTCCTGGAAGGCTTTGGAAAACTTTGGAATTCACTTTAACCTCTTTAAGAATAGCATCTACAGTTGAAGTTGGAAGTTTACATACACTTAGGTTGAAGTCATTAAAACTCATTTTTCAACCACTCCACACATTTCTTGTTAACAAACCATAGTTTTGGCAAGTCGGTACGGCATCTACTTTGTGCATGACACAAGTCATTTCTCCAACAATTGTTTACAGACAGATTATTTCACTTAAAATTCACTGTTTCACAATTCCAGTGGGTCAGAAGTTTACATACACTAAGTTGACTGTGACTTTAAACAGTTTGGAAAATTCCAGAAAATTATGTAATGGCTTTAGAAGCTTCTGATAGGCTAATTGACATAATTTGAGTCAATTGGAGGTGTACCTGTGGATGTATTTCATGGCCTAACTTCAAACTCAGTGGAGCAGGTTGAGAGCTTCAAGTTCCTTGGTGTCCACATCAACAACAAACTAAAATGGTCCAAACACACCAAGACAGTCGTGAAGAGGGCACGACAAAGCCTATTCCCCCTCAGGAAACTAAAAAGATTTGGCATGGGTCCTGAGATCCTCAAAAGGTTCTACAGCTGCAACATCGAGAGCATCCTGACTGGTTGCATCACTGCCCGGTACGGCAATTGCTCGGCCTCTGACCGCAAGGCACTACAAAGAGTAGTGCGTACGGCCCACTACATCTGGGGCTAAGCTGCCTGCCATCCAGGACCTCTACACCAGGCGGTGTCAGAGGAAGGCCCTAAAAATTGTCAAAGACCCCAGCCACCCCAGTCATAGACTGTTCTCTCTACTACTGCAATGCAAGCGATACCTGAGTGCCAAGTCTAGGACAAAAACTTTTCTCAACAGTTTTTACCCCCAAGCCATAAGAACAGGTAATCAAATGGCTACCCGGACTACTTGCATTGTGAGCCCCTCCAACCCCTCTTTTTACGCTGCTGTTACTCTCTGTTTCTCATATATGCATAGTCACTTTAACTATACATTGATGTAAATCCCGCACATTGGCTAACCGGGCTATCTGCATTGTGTCCCACCACCCCCCACCCGCCAACCCCTCTTTTACGCTATTCCTACTCTCTGTTCATCATATATGCATAGTCACTTTAACCATATCTACATGTACATACTACCTCAATCAGCCTGACTAACCGGTGTCTGTATGTAGCCTCGCTACTTTTATAGCCTCGCTACTGTATATACCCTGTCTTTTTACTGTTGTTTTTATTTCTTTACGTGCCTATTGTTCACCTAATACCTTTTTTGCACTATTGGTTAGAGCCTGTAAGTAAGCATTTCACTGTAAGGTCTACACCTGTTGTATTCGGCGCACGTGACAAATAAACTTTTATTTTATTTGATCTTTGCTTGACATCATGGGAAAGAGATCAGCCAAGACCTCAGCATTTTTTTTAGACCTTCACAAGTCTGGTTCATCCTTGGGAGCAATTTCCAAACACCTGAAGGTACCACGTTTATCTGAACAAATAATAGTACGCAAGTATAAACACCATGGGACCACGCAGCCGTCATACCGCTCAGGAAGGAGATGCGTTCTGTCTCCTAGAGATGAACGTACTTTGGTGCGAAAAGTGCAAATCAATCCCAGAACAACAGCACAGGACCTTGTGAAGACGCTGGAGGAAACAGGGACAAAAGCATCTATATCCAATGTAAAACGAGTCCTATATCGATATAACCTGAAAGGCCGCTCAGTAAGGAAGAAGCCACTGCTCCAAATCCGCAAAACTGCAGACTACAGTTTGCAACTGCATATGGGGACAAAGATCATACTTTTTGGAGAAATGTCCTCTGGTCTGATGAAACAAAAATAGAATTGTTTGGCCATAATGACCATCGTTAAGTTTGGAGGAAAAAGGGGGATGCTTGCAAGCCGAAGAACACCATCCCAACCATGAAGCACGGGGGTGGCAGCATCAACTTGTGGGAGTGCTTTGCTGTAGGAGGGACTGGTGCACTTCACAAAATAGATGACATCATGAGGGAGGAAAATGATGTGGATATATTGAAGCAACATCTCAAGACATCAGTCAGGAAGTTAAAGCTTGGTCGCAAATGGATCTTCTAAATGGACAATGACCACAAGCATACTTCCAAAATTGTGTCAAAATGGCTTAAGGACAACAAAGTCAAGGTACTGGAGTGGCCATCACAAAGCCCTGACCTCAATCCCATAGAAAATGTGTGGGCAGAACTGAAAAGTGTGTGCGAGCAAGGAGGCCTACAAACCTTACTCAGTTACACCAGCTCTGTCATGAGGAAAAACGTTCGACTTCAACTGTACATCAAAATGCTGAGCTGTGTCAAGTGGGCACTGACTCCTGGAGGCTGTCTTAGAGATGCATAAACAGTGTCATGGCTCCCATTGTCCTTCCAGAAATGCAGTTACCCAAAACATGATTTATTGCTTCAAATACATCTCTGTATACTACCCTACTTGAGTTTCTCTTGGTTTGTGATTTTTATATCCACAGGGGAGAACCAAGGAAGTGACCGGGGAAACAGAAGTCAAATGTCTGAGGCTGAAACTCACAAGACTGACAACCTGCAGAACGCTCCCCCATTGTGTTTTGGTAGTGGCTCCATATCATTTTATGACCATTGGGATGTGTATGCTCATCTCACACTACTTTAAAGGAAGAGGTATTACCAAATGATGAACATTTTCATTGTTAAAAGTAGATATGTGACTCGTTTGTGGAAACTAGGCGCATGTCGCGTGTCACTACTTCACATGAGAGCCATTTTAATGTAAACTTTTTGTTTTTTAGAGAAATGCGCTTTTTGGCAGAAATGCCTTCTACAGTACATGTGTACATGTGAACTTTCATGTGCCTTAATTACAAACTTGTATGCCATCTGTAAATACGAATTAAAAAAATTATAATAATGAGCCCAGTTGGTTTAGCCATGGAAAAAGCCTGCAACCTTACCACTAGCCATGATTGGCTGAGATAATGAGTGGGCTGGACATGCTGAGAGATGAGTTCGGATTGATCTGCCATGGAGATCGCTTCTGTCTATAACATGAGCTGGTCAGTATGTGTATGTAATCCTTTCTAACATAGCTTTTTTGAAAGATATCACATAGCAGAACTGCGTAAGTGTTGCTCTCTGCTTTCTGGATGACTGAGTTTTGAAATCAGTGGAATTAGAGTATGATAGCTAAGCGGATTTGATTGCCATTTGATTGCAAATATGCAGACGGAGTTGAAAAGAGAACACAGAAGGCTATTGTATAAAACACCTCTCTCTGGATTACATCTTCAAACTAAGGGCAACCATGGCATACGTGACAGAGAGGGAGAAGCGTCCAACCTTGTATATGGGTAAGATAGTCTAGCTAGCTACATGTTCAGATATTACAAGTTTTAATTGAGTTAAAGTGTACTATTAGCTAGCTAGCTAACGTTAGCTGGCTGGCTTGCTAGCTAACGCTAACGCTACATCTATGATCTGTGTAGTAATATTATTTGTATTTCAGAGCCATTTGTATTGCTAGTTATTGCCTAATGTTAGCTAGCTAACATTGAACCTGGTTGGTTAGCTACCTGCAGATTCATGCAGGGTAGTAACATGAGTTGGGATTATGGTTCATTGTTTAGCTAGCTAGCTACATGTCTAAACAAAAGACTTCACTATGCAAGTAACCATTTCAATAGAATGTTCATGATGTCATTGCGACAACTGTCAATAGACGTAGCTGGTAAATACTGACAAATTTACGAATGCTCAACACCCGTTGAATAAGGCTGGTGTCAGTAAACCCTACTCCTCGGCCTGAGTGTCCAGCATGCACTCTGAACGCTTCGACAACAAAACACTGGATTTACGAACGGACAATCTGACAATGCTCTGAGTTGATGAATGCACAGAAAACACTATGGCACTCCAGATCAAATTTACGAACACGCCCGTAGTATAAACCATGTGAATCCTTAAAGAGAGGGGCTAAAGCTTAAGAGGGTGTGAACGATGCTGAATGGGTGTAGACAAAGAGGAGCTCTCTAGTAGGTAGCAAAGATTCAAAGGCTATTTTCTCAAAAGTGAGGTTACAAGTTTATCAACTTTAGCAAAATTACTTTCCCATTAATCCTCAAATGCAGTGTATGATATACCGTAAAAAACACAATTTCAAATTTTGCTCCATAAAACCGAATCAAGACAGTCGGTCACATATTAATCTAACTGGCAAACAAGGCACACTTTTAAAGGGGCAATATGTGGTCTTAGTATAATTTCCTGAAGTACACAGCTCCTCAATCAAGTACTGTTGATCCTCAACATGGCAATATTTTATATTATTATTGTGGAAACAGACAGCTAAATATAATCTCAAAAAAAGCTATGGCAGTTCTCCCAATCATTTTTCCATCTCTGGATTCATTTCACAGAATCAGTTCAAAAAATTGGCGAAAACGCTAAATTACCACAGCACAAGGTATTGAGTTATTGGGTAAATCAGCATTGGAAAATGTGTATTTCATAACATAATGACCTACTTACCATCAGTCCTAGGTCTCCTGTTGTCCCAGGTTCTCCCTGTACAAATATAAAATACCTAATTAGTAAAATGCAGATTAAAGGCTACTTTGAAGGCTTGAAATCCTAGCTGGTTGTAAATTATTGGATTGGAACATAAAATTATTAACATTTCAAATAAAAAAATGTTTGTTATGAACATTTGGATTGTAATTTTGTGTTATGTAGATGGGTGTTAATATTCAATATTGAGGAAAATTCAGCAGTTTATCAACGACACAGATTCTGGATAAAATGCAGCAATCCACATCCTAATTAGGTGTCCATCCCTCCTCTTGCATCTGGCAGACTCTACTTTGAATAGCAATTGGTTCAAATTAACAGTTCTGTATTGGTGGTGTTCTGGGCTGCATGAACCAATTTTTTTATGTAGATATGGCCATGTGACACCTGTTCAATTTTGCACTATGGAGCTGGTGACTATTTTGGAAAACTGGTGCCCTAGAGCGTAAAAGGATGAACCTGCAATGACACTGAAGCTAAACATCTTTATTTAGACATATCCTGTCTTTTTGTAAAAGTGTTGTGGTCTCATCATAAAGGCATTTAGTTCAAATGAGTCACCAATCTCCCTGCTGGACATAATGCAATATTATGACATGTTATCCATAGTGATTTGTAGCACATGGCACATTTCTTAAAAGCGACACAGTATATAATATCATATTATATATAATTGTAATCAGGAGACTTCAGGGTACACTTTTTAGAGAGTAAGGCCATATATCAAATCACATTTTATTGGTCACATACACATGGTTAGCAGATGTTATTGCGAGGGTAGCGAAATGCTTATGCTTCTAGATGCTTATGCTTCTATCAGTATCTAACAGGTAAAATCTAACAATTCCACAACAAAACCTAATATCTAACCAATTCCACCACAAAACCTAACACACACAATCTAGTAAAGGAATGGGATGAGAATATATAAGTATAAAATATATGGATGAGCAGTGGCAGAGCAGTGGCAGAGCAGCTAAGATGCAATAGATAGTAAAGAATAGATAGTGAAGGATACAGTATACAGTACATACAGTGGGGAGAACAAGTATTTGATACACTGCCGATTTTGCAGGTTTTCCTACTTACAAAGCATGTAGAGGTCTGTAATTTTTATCATAGGTACACTTCAACTGTGAGAGACGGAATCTAAAACAAAAATCCAGAAAATCACATTGTATGATTTTTAAGTAATTAATTTGCATTTTATTGCATGACATAAGTATTTGATCACCTACCAACCAGTAAGAATTCCGGCTCTCACAGACCTGTTAGTTTTTCTTTAAGAAGCCCTCCTGTTCTCCACTCATTACCTGTATTAACTGCACCTGTTTGAACTCGTTACCTGTATAAAAGACACCTGTCCACACACTCAATCAAACAGACTCCAACCTCTCCACAATGGCCAAGACCAGAGAGCTGTGTAAGGACATCAAGGATAAAATTGTAGACCTGCACAAGGCTGGGATGGGCTACAGGACAATAGGAAAGCAGCTTGGTGAGAAGGCAACAACTGTTGGCGCAATTATTAGAAAATAGAAGAAAATAGAAGAAGTTCAAGATGATGGTCAATCACCCTCGGTCTGGGGCTCCATGCAAGATCTCACCTCGTGGGGCATCAATGATCATGAGGAAGGTGAGGGATCAGCCCAGAACTACACGGCAGGACCTGGTCAATGACCTGAAGAGAGCTGGGACCACAGTCTCAAAGAAAACCATTAGTAACACACTACGCCGTCATGGATTAAAATCCTGCAGCGCACACAAGGTCCCCCTGCTCAAGCAGGCGCATGTCCAGGCCCGTCTGAAGTTTGCCAATGACCATCTGGATGATCCAGAGGAGGAATGGGAGAAGGTCATGTGGTCTGATGATTCAAAAATAGAGCTTTTTGGTCTAAACTCCACTCGCCGTGTTTGGAGGAAGAAGAAGGATGAGTACAACCCCAAGAACACCATCCCAACCGTGAAGCATGGAGGTGGAAACATCATTCTTTGGGGATGCTTTTCTGCAAAGGGGACAGGACGACTGCACCGTATTGAGGGGAGGATGGATGGGGCCATGTATTGCGAGATCTTAGCCAACAACCTCCTTCCCTCAGTAAGAGCATTGAWGATGGGTCGTGGCTGGGTCTTCCAGCATGACAACGACCCGAAACACACAGCCAGGGCAACTAAGGAGTGGCTCCGTAAGAAGTATCTCAAGGTCCTGGAGTGGCCTAGCCAGTCTCCAGACCTGAACCGAATAGAAAATCTTTGGAGGGAGCTGAAAGTCCGTATTGCCCAGCGACAGCCCCGAAACCTGAAGGATCTGGAGAAGGTCTGTATGGAGGAGTGGGCCAAAATCCCTGCTGCAGTGTGTGCWAACCTGGTCAAGAACTACAGGAAACGTATGATCTCTGTAATTGCAAACAAAGGTTTCTGTACCAAATATTAAGTTCTGCTTTTCTGATGTATCAAATACTTATGTCATGCAATAAAATGCTAATTAATTACTTAAAAATCATACAATGTGATTTTCTGGATTTTTGTTTTAGATTCCGTCTCTCACATTTGAAGTGTACCTATGATAAAAATTACAGACCTCTACATGCTTTGTAAGTAGGAAAACCTGCAAAATCGGCAGTGTATCAAATACTTGTTCTCCCCACTGTACATATGAGGTGAGTAATGCGAGATATGTAAACATTCTTAAAGTGGCATTATTAAAGTGACTAGTGTTCCATTTATTAAAGTGGCCAATGATATCAAGTCTGTAGGTAGGCAGCTACCTCTCTGTGCTAGTGGTGGCTGTTTAACAATCTGATGCCTGTAGTTTTCATTGTTGCTTAAGTGTGTTCCCCAAACATTTCAAATGTGTTCCCCTTAAATGTGTTCCCCTAAACACAAACATTTGAAGCTATTTTGGGAACATGTAGACCCAACACAGGGGATTTCATGACCCAAAACGTACATGCAGGTAAATGCATTTTCCCCATTGGCCTATAAGGGGGCACTACAGTCCAACGCAAGAACCGTCTGAAATTGCACTATATGAGGTTTTGTTCTGCGTGCCAATTTTCATGCTTTTATACCAAAGAGAACAATTTTGGAGCTTATCTACTGGACTACTGGTACACTTCTATGGAGTAAGTTATCATGCAGCTCCACACGTATCTTTCATCTCTGCTCAATAACTTAATTAATCAATAGCCTTCAAAGTCATCCAATATTAGAATCTGAAGAGGCACAATATGATTTGAGGCTGGTAAGGCTGCACGAGTGTCAAAACACACACTTGTTGGAATTTCAGGGCTCTGATATTTTCCAACCTTTGCGCCAGGGTTAGTAATTTACCTGTCTAACATCAGCTTGCTTGCGCTGAGATGGTAGGGGTGCAAATATTTGAGGTGTGTCCTTAAAAACGTGTGCCAAAGTGGCAATTTCAGACAGTGCAGCTGGAGATATTTAAGACCAACCAAAAGCTGGTCTTAGCGGTAAGGCAGTTGGTTAATGGCATCGATTTTGCCAGCACGAACCACACAGTAGCCTAATCAGTAGCCTATCACCAATGTTTTATTAAAATATCACCTTTGGGAGCTGCAAAACAGTCAACAGACATCCCCCTTTTTTCTTTAGATTTTTTATCCAGCTCTTGTGAAAGATTTGGACTCATTATGTGCTATGCCCATTTAATTAAATATGTCAGTGACTGAAGGAAGCCTGTTAAAAAAAATGGATCTCTGTTGTACCCAAATGTAAAATCGTGGGAATTCCGATCACTCTCCATAGTTTTTTTTTTACCTTTATAGTTCTTTATGTGGCAAAGTCACCATACAGGCCACATCAACAGCAAAGGTATAATCTTATTATAACGTTTGATAGGCAATGTCGATGGCTCGGATATGCAATGTCTTGAAATGTCTTCAATGGATAGTAATTACACAACTTGAAGCAACCACATAAAACTCTTCGGAGCACGTTTTTATTGGCCAGTGAGTGGTCAAGCCCTTTTCACATCTACAATATATCAATTGCTAGAATGCCTGCCTCTTTATTGCAGGCAGGGCCAGGACAAGGAAGAAACAGGTGGATTTGCATTTGATTTCCATAGGGGGGCATGTTTTTTTCACAGGACAGACAATTTTTTTTATGGGTGTTAAATTAAAGACATTATTTTTTACATTTAACAAGGCAAGTCAGTTAAGAACACATTCTTATTTACAATGACAGCCTAACAACTGCCTTGTTCAGGGGAAGAATGACAGATTTTTACCTTGTCAGCTCGGGGATTCGATCCTGCAACCTTTTGGTTACTGGCCCAACGCTCTAACCACTAAGGTACCTGCCACCCCAAATTTAACTGTAAAAATGTTTTACAACCAGTCATGACATTTTCATCTGATTTTCAAACAAATCACTGTGCGCCAACTTTCTATCAATTCCAGTGGTGTAGTGCAATATTTTTAAGTGAGGGAGAGCAACATTTATGTTTTAAATGAGGTCATCATTTCTCAATCAAAGTTTGTACCAACAGATGTAACCTATTGAATGTCTTAATATTTCTGACACACCCACAATCCAACAGAGACATGTGAGTGCGCTAAGATTTACGTTTCGGTAAGGTTTGTTAAAATACAGCCCGATATGTTACAGCAGTTGTCTGAGTATGACAGGCTTTCCAAAGTAATTTGCACATTTCCAAACTACCCTGCTTAAGCCAACCAGAGGAATTGTTGTATTGTTGTGTTTTCACTTTGTGTCTCAAATTCTTAAGACAACGTCTGACACCCTCCCTGAGTGATTCATACAAGCAGTGATTTAAATTGCAAGTGAGAGCTGCAGCAAGAAGAATCTGTTGGAAAAATGGAACAAGCATAACAACCCCGCTTCAATTTCTGAAATTAGCAACTGGAAGGGTTGCAAACAATAATGATTGAACTTGGAGCAAAACAGATAAACAACACTTAATAGTTTGCACTCCCGCTGTTGTGCCAAAAGAACAGATCAGTTGGTACCCTGTGAAGGTTTTATGACAGTACATAATTGGCAGGCTTTCTATTTTTCTTCACAGGCAGAATGCACATAAATTAGCACAATGCCATTGACAGGCATGAACACATGGAAGAAGTTATGTTAAATGGAAAGCAATGGAATAAACATCTGTATAGTGAGGCAGATACATGGAAACAGGGTGTTTTCTGAATAGCTTCAGTATAAGGGCGATCGGAAGCAGTGTCGTTTGTGTTGCATTCATTAAAGGGGGTTCCCCTTTGTGCCATTTCCCAGGCCAAGGACAGAGATGGACTGTACTGTACCCATACAAACAGAGTAATACTGTACTCACCGGCAGACCTGTCACTCCCCGGGGCCCATCCTTGCCTGTGTCCCCTGGTGGCCCTCTGGGGCCAGGGGAACCTGGGGGCCCAGGAGGTCCTGGTGGACCTGCTGAACCCTGATCTCCCTGTAGAGCAATGGAAGAAGTCAGATCATTACATTAAAATGGCTTCAGCCTTTTAGATAAATAAGGCATCAGTAGAACAACCATTAGAAATAATAGTGAAATTAGTCATCGGTTTGGCATGGAAAACCTCCATAGGGAACATGTTAAGTCAATAACACTGGAGTAGGATTTTAGACATGACGTTATTTACTAACAATATCTAACTGGTTTATATCTGATATGTTGTGTAAAATAGTTTATATTTGAAGTGTTCCCAATTTTGAATTTTCCATTTTAATTATGCTTAAAAAAGGTCCAATGCAGCCATTTTTATCTCAATATCAAATCATTTCTGGGTAACAATGAAGTACCTTATTGTGATTGTTTTAAATTAAAATAATCAAAAATAAACAAAGTAGCTTCTTAGCAAAGAGCAATTTCTCAAGCAACAATTCTGCTAGGACTGTCTGGGAGTGGTTTGAGTGGGGAGGGGAAAACTAGCTTTTATTGGCAGAGAGGTTTGGAACTGTCTTTCTTGATGGTCTATTAACTAATGATGTCACTTGGCATGCCCAAACTCCATTCCACCAAAACAGGCTGAAACGTCTTTTCAAACAGCTCTTAAACTAAAAGTGCATTATCATAATTTTCACAATTTCACAGTATTATTCCAACCTCATAGTGGTTGGAATAAAAAAAAAATATATAAAACACAAGAAATTACATTTTTGACTGCACTGGGCCTTTAATGACCAGTAATGACTGTTAATAATTTAGACAAATTCGACTCTACACTAAGCATTGACGAACACCAATAGTAAGTGTCATATTTTGATTAAGAGGAATATGAAACATTCTGCAAATTTATTCTTCAGTTACAATTGACAATGTAAGAAGATCATTCATTCCACCTCTAAACTAAATGTACAGTGTGCTTCTAGACCTTCCTCTAAAATAACAGAATGGGCAGCAGACTTCTTCTGATAATGTAGGTCTGTCTGAAAGCTGTCTGGCATGCAAACGTAGGTATGAAAAGGGAGAAGTTGTCAGGTGAGAGGCCCATTCGAAGGAAAGAGAAAGACGAGCGAGGACAGCCACTACCTTAATAAGCCGCCGCTTTATGAGCTGCTGGTCAGCAGAAAGAAAGCCATGATTGATCTTAGGGAAGACCATCTGAGCGAGCAGGTGTGTGAGGTCGAAGGTCAGATGTGAGCGAGGTTGGAGGAGGATGAGGTCCCAGAAGAAGAGGAGGAAGGAGGCAAAGGGCAAAAATTAGATTTGATTAGACGTTACGTCACGATACCCATCGCAGCACCTCCACGGATGGGGAGAAATCCACACTTTTCCACCACAGTGGCTTTGGAAATCTGGACTTTATTTTGGAGCCAGAGACCATAATTACCACCTCAGGGGTGCTGGGATGCCACACTGGGCTCGCAGACCCAGGAAAAATGGGGATACCTCCTCTGTGGAGGTGCTGTCATCATCAAAGTAGTGCTTAGTGCAAAGTCAGACCCCTGGAGTTGCACATATGGAGAGCTGCATGGTTGACCTTCTGAAGTGTTTTTTAAAGTGGGCATGTATATCTGGCGGTGTCCATTGGTATTATCGAGAATCATCTATTACTGGAAAGATAAATACTGTATGTTGGAGTTGAATTGTGTGATTGAAATATAGAAATCTTACTGCAAAATGTTACTACATTTAGCTACATTTAGCTTTCAATGGGGCACTGGCATCTTGCATAGAAAGGAAACCCCATGGGTAAAATACTGTTGGTGGCACTGAGGGGACGATGATAATTAATTGCCCTAATTAATTAAATACTACTGTGTCTGGCCCTGGTCTGTGATCGGGGCCAGCAGTAAGGCCCTAACAGTGATGCATTCATCTTCAGTGTGTGCCGTCCAGGGGTCAGACTGAGCAACTAGACCACACCAACAAACCTTGACAGTCAGGATCTGATTGCTCTGCAAAGCAGCCAGTGTAGGGAGACCAGACAATCCCTAAAAGGACAGACAGCACAAGATGGCACAACACAAACAACATAGAGAACTCCAGACACAACACAATCAAAACATCCATTACAGCGGAGTAGTCAAGTTACCTTTCCACATTTCATCGACTTCAAGCAATAAAAAAAGCTACTGGCTTTTATTGCAACCCAAAAGGATTTGTCAATGAACTTATTTCCTGATTAGAATATTCCAGGTCTTTTTTCGAACCAAATATTTGTTGTTGTACCATATCATACCTTTTTTTCTTTTACCATACATTTATTGATTTACCATATCATAGAATTAAAATGTAACCGATTAACTTTTTAGGAATAGGGGGCAGCATTTTCACTTTGGATGAATAGCGTGCCCAAATTGAACTGCCTCCTACTCTGTCCCAGATGCTAATATATGCATATATATATATATATATATATTACTATTGGATAGAACATACTCTGAAGTTTCTAAAACTGTTTGAATTATGTCTGTGAGCATAACAGAACTCATATGGCAGGCAAACTTCCAAACAGGAAGTGGAAATTCTGAGGCTGGTGTTTTTTCTACTCATCGCCTATTCAAATCCCAAGAAGATATGGATTTGTTTGCACTTCCTACGCCTTCCACTAGATGTCAACAGTCGGTAGAACGTTGAATGAAGTTTATACTGTGATGTGGGACCGGATGGGAGGTGTTTCAGTCAGTGGTCTGGCAGATTGCCAGTTCCTGGTCATGCGCATTCCTCATGATATCGCCTTGTGTTCCATAACTTTTACAGACACGAAGGTATGCTCCGGTTGGAACGTTATTGGATATATATGATAACAACATCCTGAAGATTGATTATCTACTTAGTTTGACCAGTTTATTCGACCTGTTATATAACTTTTTGAAGTTTTCATCTGACGCTATGCGTCACTTGCACGAGCGTTTGGATATGTGTACTAAACGCGCTAGAAAAAGTAGCTATTTGAACATAAATAATTGACATTATCGAACAAAACAACAATTTATTGTCGTACTAGGATTCCTGGGAAGGCATTCTGATGAAGATAATCAAAGGTAAGGGAATATTTATGATGTAATACTGTTGACTCCAACATGGCGGAGAAATGTTATTTATATTTGAGCGCCGTCTCAGATTATTGCATGGTGTGCTTTTTCCGTAAAGTTTTTTTGAAATCTGACATAGCAGTTGAAATAAGAACAAGTGTATCTTTAATTATATGTAAAACATGTATCTTTCATCAAAGTGTATGATGAGTATTTCTGTTATTTGAAGTGGCTCTGCAATTTCTCCGGATATTTTGGAGGCATTTCTGAACATGGCGCCAATGTAAACTAAGATTTTTGGATATAAATATGCACATTGTCGAACAAAAAATACATGTATTGTGTAACATGATGTCCTATGAGTGTCATCTGATGAAGATCATCAAAGGTTAGTGATTCATTTTATCTCTATTTCTGCTTTTTGTGACTCCTATCTTTGGCTGGGAAAATGGCTGTGTTTTTCTTTGGCTATGTACTGACCTAACATAATTGTTTGGTTTGCTTTCGCCGAAAAGCCTATTTGAAATCAGACATGTTGGCTGGATTCACAACATGTGTAGCTTGAATTTGGTATCTTTCATGTGTGATTTAATGAAAGTTTGATTTTTATAGTATTGTCATGATGTTGCCTGCTTGGGTACTGCAAACCCCATCCCCCTCTCCCTGCCTCTCCCTTTCCACCACAACCCATGCGGTGATCACAGAGAGATGTCGTAAATTCCTGAGAATCTCCCCACCACAAACAGTATTAAGACAGAGGGTAAACTTTCAGGACAAAGGAATTCTCTTCCACCTCACAGAACTTGAGGTACGAACATATTTCATATTCCTGCAAAAGTATAAAGATCGGTGGAAGAGTCCAGCTATGAACCGGTCCATTTGTCCCCATGTGGGAAACTCAGGAGAGACGGGTTGACCACATTACCATACCGCTGTTTATATAATAACCTCAGATATGAGGTTTACACCTGTTTGTTGTATAAAATGAATGAGTGAGTATGATACTGTTTGTATAATTGTGTAATATGATTTTGAACTGTTTAATGATGGAAAATACAACTCCCTGTTGTATTTTAACTAAATCCAAGGACCGCCCCTGACCCAGTTGGGTCAGAGACCATGGGACCACCCCTCTCTGCTATCTGAATAAAAGCCAACTCTTAAGAAATTACCCCAGACCATGTTTCTCTCAATCACGAGAGGACAAAGGTTGCAGACCAGCTTACCTCGATAACGAGAGGGCCAAGGTTTGAGACCAGACTGCTGAATCTTTTAACCATCCCACGTGGTTAAACTCTTAGACTATCGATACCGACAGAATAAGAACAAGTCTTTGATATTAATTACTAGTCTGCAGCTAGGAATTCGGTATCATTGAACGCGAAGAAAGACAACCGCGGAAACATCCATTCTATAACGAATGACACTCTGACAATCCACAACCGAGACAGAACTTCACTCCAACCAAAACGAACTTCTCTCCAACGACCAAGGCGACACACACACTGAACGTAACTATATATATATTGATTGCAATTGTTCCCGAATGAGTGAGCGTTCATGTGTAAAGGATTAGCATGTCAATTGTTAATATTATGGACTCTGTAGTGAATTCTTAGTCGAACGCAACTTCCCTTTGTCTAACGCCGCCATGCGTTTAGCCCACTGGGCATATTTTCTCCTATCATTTCATGTAACTATTTTAAGTTGTTTGTTGTTTATGCATTTCTGTGAATTAATTAGTTAGTAATAAATAAATGATTTAAGACAATTGATGTATGGATGACTCATAGTGAAGACTGGGTTCGTGCAGATCAACGATTTACGATTTACGTTTGGAATGAGACTGACGTAAGGTAGAGTAAATAAATCATTAATTAGAAGACCATTGATCAGATATGAAAATATCTGAAAGGTTATATTGGGAAATTATAACTTTGTAATCTAATAACTTTCCCTGGTGCCCTCGAATTCATAGTTAATTAATTACGTTATTACTCAAGTGATCGCGTAATCCCTAATTATAGGAATCTATGATAAAAACTATAAGTCTTCAATTTAACGATAGCAAAGACACAACAGTATTTTATTTGAATTTGGTGCGCTGCATTTTCTCTGGCTTTTGGCCAAGTGACACAGTAGCGTCCCGCCTAAACTGATTTTTGGATATAAATATGAACTTTACCGAACAAAACATACATGTATTGTATAACATGAAGTCCTATGAGTGTCAGCTGATGAAGATCATCAAAGGTTAGTGATTAATCTTAAGTCTATTTCTGCTTTTTGTTACTCCTCTCTTTGGCTGGAAAAATGGCTGTGTTTTTCTGTGGCTATGTACTGAGCTAACATAATCGCGAAGGTGTGCTTTCGCCATAAATCCTTTTTGAAATCAGACACTTTGGCTGGATTAACGAGAAGTTTATCTTTAAAATGGTGTTTAATACTTGTATGTTTGAGGAATTTTAATCATGAGATTTCTGTTGTTTTGAATTTGGCGCCCTGCAATTTCCCTGGCTGTTGGTTAGGTGGGACGCTACCGTCCCACATATCCCAGAGAAGTATTAATGAAACTATCGTATCGTGACATTGAGTATTGCTTGCCCTGCGGGTAATTATCTTTACTTTCCCCATTTCTTTACTGGCAGACTGACTGCTACGTTTCACCTGATATTAGTAAACTTTTCTGATTGGATTGCGGCAATCTTAATAGATTAAATCTTAGATATTGGTATTACAAAATCAGGAATATAGTGCCCTGAATAGGTCTACACCTTGCCATCTACTGGAAAGGTCATGTTACTACTTCAAGCTGGGTGAGATCGGACATGCGCACTGAGCCCACTCAGATACTCTTGACACCTATCCCAAATGGGAACTACAACTGTGGCTCATGCACACAGTGCAATAGCACTATTAAAAACATCCTTCTTCAGACACCCACATACAGCTCGAAAAATCTCTGTTAGTGGTATCATCTCATACAAGACCAAGGGAGTAATCCATCTCATCACCTGATCATGAGGAAAAGCCTACGTAGGACAAATGAAAAGACAATTAAAACAACGCATAGCTGAACACGGCAGCTCAATCAGGTGTAAGAACATTGACTATCCAGTAGCAGCTCACTTTGTTGAAGCTAACCATCTAATCTCCTCCCTCAAATACACAGGCATTGAGCATGTTGCTCTACCAAGGAGAGGAGGTAACATCGAGATCCTACTACTACAAAGGGAGGCTTACTGGATATCCTATCTAAAAAGATTGACCCCTAGTGGTCTGAATATTGACTTTGAACTCAGGTCCTTCTTATGAACAATTCTTTCTTTCATGAACAAGTTGTAAATTGATATATTCTTTCTACAGCTTATTAGCGTACACCTAATATGTTCCACCTGTTGATAATGCTCATTATACATTAAGGTTGAACCAAAAGATTACATGTAAGAAATATGAAATGAAATACGAAACAGTTAAATGTGTGAAATTGAATTAAACAATGTATGTTGATGCAAATACGATGTACAATATTAAATTATGTTTCTATATGATAACAATAGCCTAAAATATTTAATGTGCCATAAACTATAGTTTTTTTTAACAGTTTCACTAATTCATTCTAATTAACTTAATCATTATGACACACCCTTCACTATTGTCATTGGTTGCACTAATTTCACTGTTTGTCTACATAACCTGGTTCAAGTATTCATGACATTACCCTGAAGAAGGCACAGTGATGCCAAAACATTGGTAAATAACCAATACATTACTGGGAGTTTATATATGGAGTGTGCGACTTTCTTTATTTTGATAGTTTATAGTTTATTCGCAGTTAGTCAGCACCTCCACACAAACACATTTTTCTGGGTGTGCGCCAGCTCATGTTTTTTAATCTACTACTTCAACACTGTCATAGGGAAACAGATCCTTAAAATTGATTTGCAGTGAACTTGAAATATGGTACATCACCTTCCTGATTACCTCATAGCTGAATACTCTGAGGAAAATTGTTAGTTGGAAGTTAAGAATGAAAGTGGACTTTCTTTATAGGAATGGGGCATGCCTTTCATTAATGGAGTGTGCGACTCTGGCCCCCTCCCAGTTAGTAAGTAATTGTCTCTGGTTCCCCTCCCAGTTAGGGGGAGTGATGAGCTCTACAGCAGAGTCTCACAACTCAATCGCTGGTTGAAAACTGTTTTCTGCCCCTCCCAAAAGATAGAATTTGTAGATAATTGGCCCTCTTTCTGGGACTCACCCACAAACAGGACCAAGCCTGGCCTGCTGAGGAGTGACGGACTCCATCCTAGCTGGAGGGGTGCTCTCATCTTATCTACCAACATAGACAGGGCTCTAACTCCTCTAGCTCCACAATGAAATAGGGTGCAGGCCAGGCAGCAGGCTGTTAGCCAACCTGCCAGCTTAGTGGAGTCTGCCATTGGCATAGTCAGTGTAGTCAGCTCAGCTATCCCCATTGAGACTGTGTCTGTGCCTCGACCTAGGTTGGGCAAAACTTAACATGGCGTTCGCCTTAGCAATCTCACTAGGATAAAGACTTCCTCCATGCATGCCATTATTGAGAGAGATCGTGATACCTCACATCTCAAAATAGGGRTACTTAATGTTAGATCCCTCACTTCAAAGGCAGTTATAGTCAATGAACTAATCACTGATCATAATCTTGATGTGATTGGCCTGACTGAAACATGGCTTAAGCCTGATGAATTTACTGTGTTAAATGAGGCCTCACCTCCTGGTTACACTAGTGACCATATCCCCCGTGCATCCCGCAAAGGCGGAGGTGTTGCTAACATTTACGATAGCAAATTTCAATTTACACAAAAAAAAATGACGTTTTCGTCTTTTGAGCTTCTAGTCATGAAATCGATGCAGCCTACTAAATCACTTTTTATAGCTACTGTTTACAGGCCTCCTGGGCCATATACAGCGTTCCTCACTGAGTTTCCTGAATTCCTATCGGACCTTGTAGTCATAGCAGATAATATTCTAATTTTTGGTGATTTTAATATTCATATGGAAAAGTCCACAGACCCACTCCAAAAGGCTTTTGGAGCCATCATCGACTCAGTGGGTTTTGTCCAACATGTCTCTGGACCTACTCACTGCCACAGTCATACTCTGGACCTAGTTTTGTCCCATGGAATAAATGTTGTYGATCTTAATGTTTTTCCTCATAATCCTGGACTATCGGACCACCATTTTATTACGTTTGCAATCGCAACAAATAATCTSCTCAGACCCCAACCAAGGAGCATCAAAAGTCGTGCTATAAATTCTCAGACAACACAAAGATTCCTTGATGCCCTTCCAGACTCCCTCCGCCTACCCAAGGACGTCAGAGTACAAAAATCAGTTAACCACCTGAGGAACTCAATTTAACCTTGTGCAATACCCTAGATGCAGTCGCACCCCTAAAAACAAAAAACATTTGTCAAAAGAAACTAGCTCCCTGGTATACAGAAAATACCCGAGCTCTGAAGCAAGCTTCCAGAAATTTGGAACGGAAATGGCGCCACACCAAACTGGAAGTCTTCTGACTAGTTTGAAAAGACRGTGCAGTATCGATCGTCCTATTTTTCCAACTTAATTGAGGAAAATAAGAACAATCCTAAATGTATTTTTGATACTGTCGCAAAGCTAACTAAAAAGCAGCATTCCCCAAGAGAGGATGGCTTTCACTTCAGCAGTGATAAATTCATGAACTTCTTTGAGGAAAAGATCATGATCATTAGAAAGCAAATTGCGGACTCCTCTTTAAATCTGCGTATTCCTCCAAAGCTTAGTTGTCCTGAGTCTGCACAAATCTGCCAGGACCTAGGATCAAGGGAGTCACTCAAGTTTTTTAGTACTATATCTCTTGACACATTGATGAAAATAATCATGGCCTCTAAACCTTCAAGCTGCATACTGGACCCTATTCCAACTAAGCACAGGAAGCAGCTCTTTCAGTAGTTATGTTGAACATAATAAACAACTCTCTATCCACCGGATGTGTACCAAACTCACTAAAAGTGGCAGTAATAAAGCCTCTCTTGAAAAAGCCAGAAAATATAAAGAACTATCGGCCTATATCGAATCTCCCATTCCTCTCAAAAATGTTTTAAAAAGCTGATGCACAGCAACTCACTGCCTTCCTGAAGACATCATAGCACTTGTGGTGGTAAATTACCTTTTAATGGCGTCAGACCAAGGCTCTGCAGCTGTTGCAGCTTTTGATCTCTCCACATTCTTTTGGCGAGATTGGAAACCCAAATGTGTCTACATGGACAAGTTCTGGCCTGGTCTGTCGGAAAGATATCACTTTGTCTCTGTGGATGGTTAGTCCTCTGACAAATCAACTGTACATTTCGGTGTTCCTCAAGGCTCCGTTTCTTGACACAATACCCACATAACCCAGAAGCCAGCCACACCAATGTGTCGGAGGAAACACCGTACACCTGACAACCGTGTCAGCATGCATGCACATGGCCCGCCACAGGAGTCGCTAGAGCACAATGGGACAAGGACATCCCTGCCAGCCAAACCCTCCCCGATCCCGGACGACGCTGGACCAATTGTGCGCTGGGTCTCCTGGGGCAAGAAACGCTCGGCCAGCTGCGACAGAGCCTGGATTCGAACCAGCACTGCAGAGCCTGGATTCGAACCAGCACTGCAGTGCCTTAGACCACTGCGCCCAAAATATTGATAATCTGAATCAGCAGAATAGTGTTATGGCAAAAAATTAAATGTGCACCCCTTGGTTTGGGAAATGCTGAACTACACAAACAGTGAAACTGAGAAAAATGTATCTAAAGTTTGTTTGCTGTGCTGGTAGATATGTGATCATTTTCATTATGAAGTAATTTTTTACTCATATCAACCATGACCACTGATTTGACAGTCAAATAAATGACCATACAAAGTCAAACAAAAAAACAACATGAAAGTTAGGTAAACACATTTAGATTATAGATACTGCACAAAATCTAATATTTCAAGTATAAACATTCTGCATGATGAAATAGTATTTAATTTATGACAAAAACATTTTTTGAGGGTTACTACAAAACAACATTCAAAACATGAAAATATAACTACACAAAACTATTGAATACAGTTGGAATGTACTTAGAAGTCTCAAACTGTTTCCATCAAACAGAAAAATAACAAGAGAGTTAAACACATATTGATTGTAGATACTGCACATTTTCTTTGCGTTACCCATATAGTTGTTTATGTGGAATTGACAGCGTTTAAGTAACATGAAATAATATGACACCTTTTTTTATTTAATTGTTTTACATTTCTGGTCATGTTCAAATTTTCATAAATTCTTATAATGTTTGGGAATGATGTGTAGTAAGGCATTTGTGAAAATTCTATATCAATAGAGTAGGAGTAGGAAAGCGGCCGTGCGTTTGGACAATTAATAGACACTGCAGTAAATAAAACCTAATAAAAAACATCCGTCTCGTCCTGTACCAGAGTCGAGCTTTATGCAAATAAGCCATATGGGCGTGCCATCATTCATTTTAAACTGGGCTGTGTGTTGACAGGCAGAAGCAACAGCGCGACTTCAGATCGTTAGAACGCTTTCGCCGAAAGCCACAAAATACACCTGAATCGATTTCTGCAAATGTGTCAATACCACGGGAGTCCTCTTAGATTTGGGAACTTTACAGTGCTATTGATCAAACAACCATGAAAAGGTAGGCTCTCTTTCCCTCAGTTATGCACATAAACAACAAGATCAACAGCTAATGCCAGCAAGAGCGAGATGAGTTAAAATCTAAATGAGGGAACATTAGATAAACCCTAAGGGTGCGTTCATAAATTGCCTCCAGTGTATCAGAGTGTGCTCTGCGTCGTTCGTAAATTCAGAGAGTTGTCAGATTGTCTGTTCGTAAATTCAGAGTGTATCGCTCTCTGAGCGTTCAGAGCGCACACTACACGATTGACACTGGATGCTCTGGCCGAGTAGTAGGGTTGATCCGAGCTTTCCTTACAACGGCAGTCAAGCACCCAAGCTAAAGTTTGATGCTTTCATCAAAATGTCAAACAGCTGAGATTAAACTTATTAAAGTATTAAATTGGTCTTGATGTGTTGCGTATTGAAGTGAGTCAAAGGTAACTATCGAGAGGGATATAATGGTGAGGCATTCTGCAGATTTCTTACCCAAGTATTTAAAATTCCTATGATGAAGTTACAATTTAGGATGCCTGATGAACAACTTGAAAAACAGTCAAATGGAAATATATTTGCAAAGAAAATCTGCCTAACGCTTTGTATTCAGGACATGAAGTTCATTTCTTTGCCACATTTTTTGCAGTTTTACTTTCGTGCCTTATTGCAAAGGGATTTCACCAAAAGCTTTGCAAAACATTTTTGCACTTTGGTCAAGCAATCTCAGATTTTTTGAATGAAGATTTAAAACGATTGTCTTTTGCAAAACAAGAAGACCTGCATCCCAGGAATCTCATGCATCTCAGACCTTTTGCCTACAGTTTGCCTACAGACCATTTGCCTACAGTGAGGGAGACATACAGTCACACAAAGTATCATTCAACAGCCAATCAGAAAAGGACAAGAAGGAGCAAACCACATACCCGCGGTCCTTGGTCACCTTGATCCCCCTAGAAGAAAGAAAGAATTGTCTTGAAATACAAGTATCAACCAGACACACACACACACACACACACACACAGACACAGAATGAAAATCGTTGAAGCCTAATTCAAAACATATTGATGACGAAAAATAATACAGTCAACCTCAAATATTAATTGTGGTTGAAAGTAAAATCACTTCTAATAACACAGACTGATGTGAATAGGTTTGAGTGGAAGGGGTTGAAGGACATTGTGTGTATTTGGGGAGGTTTGGTGAGGCATGCTGATTGATGAGGGGAGAGGGGAGACCCAAGAGATCTCTCCTGGCTCATAGTATTTTGGTTCATCATGTCTGTAGACAGTTCCCCTGAGGAAGAAACTATTAAAGGCTCAGTTGACACTGTGGTTCAAGTGTGTATGGATATGTGGTCTATGTGTCTGTGTGTGCAGGAGGGGGATCATGGACCAAATTCTTACTTTAAGGTTACTATTTTGCTCATGGGTGTAGGAAAATATGCCACTTTCTGTCTAATTAGGACATTTTTTTACAATATTACTGTTTAGATGACCCCTTTTGGCTCAAGAGCACACAGAGGCAAAAGGTCGGTATAGCCTATTTTGAAAGGAGCAATCTCAGATTGATACATCAATTATGAGACATTTTAATGAATGATATATTTATTGAAGAATATAACTTATAGATTTTTGGAAAACCGTAAATGCATTGAAGCATGTAAATTCCTCTCCTTCCCTTCCTAAAGCAGTCTTCCTGTGTTAAACTTTGAAATCATTACAGATATTTTTTTTTACAAGTGATGCTTTCAATCAGCATTTTAGCGCGGCAGGCTTTTTATTTGAAAGAAATTGTGGTTTAATTGACCCTGGTCAGTCAATCCACTGCTTTTCCCACTCCCATTTGCTAGTTGGCTCAATGGAAGATCAGTCAACTTCTATTAAATACTTTGTACTTGTACTTAGATCTTCGTTAGCTGGCTAGCACGTTAGCTAACATTACGTGACGTGTGTGATCTAAACATTGTTTAACTAGCTAGGTTCATTGTTTACCTAATTAGCTATATGTCTTAAGCTAAAGTGTACTGTTAGCTAGCTGGCTCCCTAGTGGATTCGTTATTCGTTTCCCAAGAGCTGTTTGCTTTTCTAGTTAGACCTTAATGTTAGACATTGTTGGAAATTTGTTCATTGTTGGCACTTTGTTCGTTGTTGCTTAACTAGCTAACTTTATTTGACGTGTGTACAACACCCGTTGAATATGGGCGGTGTCAGTAAACGTTTGCAAAAAAACATAATGTAATTGTTGCCAGCAGAGCTAGTTAGYCTATTTTCATGTTATCCAGAGGTAAATTAAATCATTGGCCAGAGCGTCAAGTGTGCGCTCCGAGAGCGAAATGAGATGGGTGGGTCTAAAGCTTAAGAGGGTGTGAGAATGAGAATGTATTCTCAGTCAACTCAGCTGGCAAAATAAGGAATAATATACACAATACCAGTCAAATGTTTGGACACACCAACTCATTCAAGGGTTTTTCTTTATTTTTTACACATTTCTACATTGTAGAATAATAGTGAATACATCAAAACTAATAAATAACACATATCGATATGACAGCTTTGCACACACTTGGCATTCTCTCAACCAGCTTCAAGAGGTAGCCACCTGGAATCCATTTCAATTAACAGGTGTGCCTTATAGCCCTATATGGTAAAAGACCAAGTCCATATTATGTCAAGAACAGCTCAAATAAGCAAAGAGAAATGACAGTTCTGCCTGTGGTTATGGAACCCCTACCTGTCCCAGACCTGCTGTTTTCAACTCTTAATGATCGGCTATGAAAAGCCAACTGAAATTTATTCCTGATTATTATTTGACCATGCTTGCATTTATGAAATTTTGAAAATCTTGGCTTCTCTAATTTTCTCCTTCTCTCTTTCTTTCTCTCGGAGGACCTGAGCCCTAGGACCATACGTCGGGACTACCGGCCGTGGTGACTCCTTGCTGTCCCCAGTCCCGCCTGGCCTTGCTGCTATTCAGTTCAACTGTTTCTGCCTGCGGTTATGGAACCCCTACCTGTCCCAGACCTGCTGTTTCAACTCTTTTGTTCCACTGATTTATTAAATAGCACGTCTTGAAAGCTGGATTTTTGTCTGTTATTAATGCTTGACTTATGGAATTCGCTATGAAAAGCCAACTGAGATTTATTCCTGATTATTATTTGACCATGCTTGTCATTTATGGAAATTTTGAAAATCTTGGCTCTCTCTAATTTTCTCCTTCTCTCTTTCTTTCTCTCGGAGGACCTGGGCCCTAGGACCATGCGTCGGGACTGCCGCCCGTGGTGACTCCTTGCTGTCCCCAGTCCGCCTGGCCTTGCTGCTATTCCAGTTTCAGCTGTTCTGCCTGCGGTTATGGAACCGCTACCTGTCCCAGACCTGTTGTTTTTCAACTCTTGATGATCGGCTATGAAAAGCCAACTGAAAATTATTCATGATTATTATTTGACCCATGCTTGTCACTTATGAACATTTTTGAACATCTTGGCATAGTTCTGTTATAATCTCACCCGGACAGCCAGAAGAGGACTGGCCACCCCTCATAGCCTGGTTCCTCTCTAGGTTTCTTCCTAGGTTTTGGCCTTTCTAGGGAGTTTTTCCTAGCCACCGTGCTTCTACACCTGCATTACTAGCTGTTTGGGGTTTTAGGCTGGGTGTCTGTACAGCACTTCGAGATATTAGCTGATGTACGAAGGGCTATATAAAATAAAATTGATTGATTGATTGATTGACAGTCCATCATTACTTTAGTACATGAAGGTCAGTCAATCTGGAACATTTCAAGAACTTTGAAAATTTCTTCAAGTGCAGTTGCAAAAACCGTCAATCGCAATGATGAAACTGGCTCTCATGAGGACCGCCACAGGAAAGAAAGACCCAAAGTTATCTCTGCTGCAGAGGATAAGTTCATCAAAGTTAACAGGCCTCAGAAATTAAATCGCAAATAAATGCTTCACAGAGTTCAAACATCAGACACATCTCAACATCAACTGTTCAGAGACTGTGTGAATCGGGCCTTCATGGTCGAATTTCTGTAAAGAAACCACTACTAAAGGATACCAATAAGAAAAAGAGACTTGCTTGGGCGAAGAAACACAAGCAATGGCACACAAGCAATGACATTAGACCAGTGGAAATCTGTCCTCTGGTCTGATGAGTCCACATTTGAGATTTTTGGTTCCAAAAGGGTGTCTTAGTGAGATGCAGAGTAGGTGAACGGATGATCTCTGCATGTGTGGTTCCCACCGTGAAGCATGAAGGAGGAGGTGTGATGATGTCGGGGTGCTTTACTGGTGACACTCAGTGATTTATTCAAGGCACACTTAACAAAATTTAAGGCACATTTAACCAGAATGGCTACTACAGCATTCTGCAGCGATACGACATCCCATCTGGTTTGCAATTAGTGGGACTATCATTTGCTTTTCAACAAGACAATGAGCCAACACACCTCCAGGCTGAGGAAGGGCTATTTGACAAAGAAGGAGAGTGATGGAGTGCTGCATCAGATGACCTGATCAGATGACCTCGAATTAATAAACTTTTGTTACTTCGACACTGTCTGCACCTGTGTCTTACGTGAAAGTAGAAAATAGTAAAAATTAAGAAAAACCTTTGAATGAGTAGGTGTGTCAACTTTTGACGGATACTGTGTATATACCATATATATTTAATATTTTTTTATAGCCCAAGCTTACTTCTGTCATACCCCATCAGAACCCAAAATATAAACTATTTTACATTTACAAGACACTCTTATCCAGAGTGACTTACAGGAGAAATTAAGGTTAAGTACCTTGCTCAAGGGCACATGGACAGATTTTTCTCTTAGTCAGCTCCGGGGTTCAAACCAGCAATCTTTCGGTTAATGGTCCAATGCGAACACCAACAGCTTTCAGTTATCTATCTAAAAAAATGGATTCAGGAAATCATTCTTCGCCCTATTAGAGCCACATGGATGCATTGCAATGCCTGATAGTTGAGCAAGACAGAGCAGCCCTATGTCCATTGTGTGTGAAGCGAGGGGCCTCAGCCATTTTCATGGTTTTAATCTTCCCAAGCAAGGCGCATGGGTACATTTTGGTCCCCAAGTCCGCAGACTTATAACGAGACTGTGTGGTTATTTCTCATGCTCAGCTGCCATTTTATGGAGGAATGTTCAGCGAAGCATTTAAGCACTTCAGTTCGGGTCCTGGTGTTAAGTCATTAATGAAGTGTGCTGTAGATGTGTGAACGACAAATATTCAGAACTGAGACTTGAGGTCGGTAAGACTTCGAATTTTTAAGGGGAACTGCAGAATACAATGCAAATGACATTCTTTATAGACACATTTAATTAGAGAATAAAGTAAAGTCATATGTTAATGCTTTGGACCCCAAAATATACTGTGTGAGAGGGTGGGAAATACGAAGGAATTATGGATCATGTCCATGCCAATGCCAGAGAAATCAAAGAAAGTTAGTCCTTGGAAAGTAATGAATGATGAATAAAACATAAAAACATTTGTTTACTTACCTTCTCACCCTGTGGACCAGGAGTACCCTATTTGGGGGAAAACATTAATTGAAGAAAGCAGAGCTTTATAGACATCTTAACACCCACACAGCCCTACAAAAATCTACAGCCAAAGCTGCAAACTGAATGTAAATAAAGTTTACCAATGGGCACAAATCCAGCAATATCCAACCACATTCTGGCAAGTGGTAGGGATAAACTACCTACTGGGCACAGACATCATTTATAGTTTTGATTCCAATTTGCTTGAGTTGTCAACTGACGTGAATTCAATGTGAATTCAACCAAAAATGTGAAAGATCATGCATGGTATGTTAACGCATGATGCTGTCCGTATGCTCATTAGTAGGCCTAATGAGGTCCTCCAGTTTTTTTAACCTGTTTAGTTGCAGGGACTGGCATGTCGAGATTTCCCTCCGTTGAGCACCACTTACAGTACATGTGCCAGTTGAACTCGTATTAAATCAGTGTCAGCTTACTAACTGACCAACCGGTCAGCAACATTTTACCTTCCAGATGTAAGATCTAAATAAAATAATTGAATTTGTCACATGCGCCAAATACAATAGGTGTAGACTTTACCATACAATTCATACTTACGAGCCCTTCCCAATGATGCAGAGTTAAAAATATGAAAAAATAAATAATAATAACACAAGAGGAATAAAATACACTAGAATGAAGCTATACACTGAGTATCCAAAACATTATGAATACCCCTCTTTCCATGACATAGACTGACCAGGTGAATCCAGGTGAAAGTTATGATCCGCTATTGATGTCCCTTGTTAAATCCACTTCAAACAGTGTACACGAAGGGGAGGGGATATGTTAAAGAATTCTTTTTTTAAGCCTTGAGACAATTGAGACATGGATTGTGTATGTGTGCCATTCAGAGGGTGAATGGGCAAGACAAACTATTTAAGTGCCAGGCGTACCGGTTTGTGTCAAGAACTGCAACGCGCACCGGTTTGTGTCAAGAACTGCAGCGCTGCTGGGTTTTTCATGAATGGTTCACCACCCAAAGGACATCCATCCAGCCAACTTGACACAACTGTGGGGTGTATTGGAGTCAAGGGCCAGCATCCCTGTGGAATGCTTGTAGAGTCCAACTCAATCTTAGGAAGTTGTTCTTAATGTTTTGTACACTCAGTGTATACAGGGAGTACCAGTACCATATCAATGTGCAGGGGTTCAAGGTATTTGAGGTAGATGTGTACACTGAACAAAAATATAAACACAACGTACAAAAATGTCAAAGATTTTACAGAGTTACGGTTCATCTAAGAAAAAGTCAATTGAAATATGCTCTTAGTATGCCCTAATCTATGGATTTCACATGACTGTGAATACAGATATGCATCTATTGGTCACAGATACCTTAAAATAAAGGAAGGGGCATGGATCAGAAAACCAGCGTGACCACCATTTGCCTCATGCAGGGCAACACATCTCCTTGAGTTGATCATGCTGTTGATTGTGACCTGTGGAATGTTGTCCCACTCCTCTTCAATGGCTGTGCGAAGTTGCTGGATATTAGAGGGAACTGGAACACGCTGTCGTACACGTCGATCCAGAGAATAAGCCTCCTGTCATAACCACTTAGATGACAACTTATACTGAGGATAGTAGCTGACTCTATAGCCACTCTTATCTGTCATATCTTTAACCCACAAGCGTCTAAGCCAGGAAAAGTTTCAGACTGATCCAATGAACCATTGCATTTCTGTTAAAAATGTGGTATCAAGACTGGCCAAATGTGCCTAATGTGTTTATTAATAACTTTTCATGTTCAAAACTGTGCACTCTCCTCAAACAATAGCATGGTATTATTTCACTGTAATAGCTACTGTAAATTGAACAGTGCAATTAGATTAACAAGAATTTAATCTTTCTGCCAATATCATATATGTCCTGGGAAATTTTCTTGTTACTTACAACCTCATGCTAATCGCATTAGCCTACATTAGCTCAACCGTCCCGCAGGGAACCCACCAATCCTGAAGAAGATAACTAGTCAAGCAAATGTGTCTGTGATACGAAGAATAAGAGCATACACATAACGTTAGCTAGCGACCCAGCCAGCTTAATTTAGAGTTATTTAGGCAATTTTATTTGTGATACAAATGTTGGGCTATATGTTTAGATTTTTTAAATATATTCTAAGGCTGCATGATGCGAATCTAATGATGATTTGAAAAAAGTTGCATGAAAGGCATGAGCCCTGCTTTGTTATTTGTGCAGGCTGTACACACTTCATCTGTCTCTCATTCACAATTTGACAAGCACTTGATAATGGCTAGAATTTCCCAATTTTCCCATCCCCTTTGTGTGGCCGTAATGCCCCCTAAACAAATACATGCCTTTTACGGCCAGCGGCCATTGTGGCCTTTGGACTCCCGGGTGGCACAGTGGTCTAAGGCACTACATCTCAGTGCTAGAGGTGTCACTATAGACACCCTGGTTCGAATCCAGGCTGGCTGTGYTTGGGAGTCCCATAGGACAGAGCTCGATTGGCCCAGCATAGTCTGGGTCTGGCCGGTGTAGGCAGTCATTGTAAATAAGAATTTGTTCTTAACTGACTTGCCTAGTGAAATAAAACATTAAAATATACTAATTATAATTGACTTCCCCTGGTTGCTTGCTCCAAAGCATGTGATTGGGTCTTTCTCACAGGCTACAAGTGAAGACAGAAGCAACTGCGCAATTCCAAGGTGCACATTGAAGATATTGGAAGAACTGTCCATATTTACTTTTCGTCAGCCAACAAGATGACGAACAGCAAAATGAACAGCAAAAGCACTAACCTACAAACTTTTGTACTATGGGGGATAGTAGATTGACATAGGCTGCCTACTATCCCCCATAGTACAAAAGCTGATGTATGCTATAAACTAAGCTATTTCTTTACATTATAAGTGCAGCAATGTGCACACAGCAGTAGGCTATACAGTGTCAAGAAAAAGTATGTTAACCCTTTGGAATTACCTGGATTTCTGCATAAATTGGTGTGTGATATATTATATTCTTCATCTAACTTACAACAATAGACAAACACAATGTGCTTAAACTGCTCCGGCTATTACCTAGTTCTGCTCTCCTGCGTCTGACTTCCCTGCCACCGGTTACACACCCCTTACACTAAGATGATTGCCTGCTGTTTTGAGTCATTCTTTCCCTCAATTATCTCTACAGATCAAACTGGTTTCATAAAAAATCATCATTATTTTTTCAATATCAGACATCTTTATAATGAACTTTATAATCCCTCTTCATCTGACAATCGAGAGATATTGTTATCACTTGATGCTGAGAAGGCGATTGATCAGGTGGAGTGAGATGATCTATTTTATACTCTCAAACAATTTGGATTTGGTCCCAATTTCATGTCCTGGATCAAAGTCCTTTACTCCTCCTCTATGGCTGCAGTGCGCACAAATAATAACCTTTCATCCTATTTCCAACTTCATCGTGGGACAAGATAGGGTTGTCCTCCATCCCCTCAGCTGTTTGCCATCACAATAAAGTCTTTAGCCATAGCAATATGTAATAACACCACTATCCAAGGTATTCGAAGACGGGGCTTAGAGCATAAAGTCTCACTCTATGTGGATGACATGCTATTATATAGTATGTCTGACCATTTAACTGGTCTTCCAGAGATCCGGTTTCTATTAAAGACCTTTGGTAAAATATCTGGGTATAAGGTTAAACTACAAAAAAGTCAATTGATGCCTATTAATCCTTCTGCCATGCAAACTTCTTTTAGTCATCTGCCCTTCAGAGTCACTGTAATGTATCGACTTGACTCGGACTCACGGGAATCATTGACTTCTCATCTCCCAAGCATAGCCGCCTTCCATTCCACACGTGACTCCTAGTGCCCCATTGGTATTGCACCACTTGGTGTCGCTAATACACTACATTCCTCCTCTTCTTAGATGTTTGACTAACCACTATGATAACACATCTCCAAACTGCAGATCTATGCATTATAACGCAACAAAACATTATCTAGTACTCAAAATAAGGTATCTCTCGTAATGTTTACTTCTACTTTCTTTAAACTACTGACCATAACACTGGTTACATTGCTGGAACTCTTTTGTTAACAATGTTTCTTTGACAATAATTATTGACGGAACTTTTCTGTGATGGCTAGGGATAGACTGCCCTGCCATTGAGACTGTGCCGGGGATTATTCTGCTCCATTATGGCAACATGTCTATCTAATATAGTCCTTCAGATGCACAGCTTGTTGTCTGAGTCTTTGGGGTCGAGGCTGTAGTTGAATGGCCTCGTAAGGTGCAGGCACTTGTCTAGGCGGTGTCTCTGTCACTTGTAGTCCATTGTCCTGACTGTGGTTGTATCCACAGTTTCACAAAATAAACGTGTCGCATGGCCCTCTTGCTACTCCTTTCCAGGACAACAGAGTTCCCCTTCCTGTCCACGAAGGTAGTTGACAACTTGTTCTGCTTAGGTTGCTGTAGCAGAACCATGTCACCTTGTTGGATTGTGCTTTCAGTTGCTCTGCTAGATCTGTCAGTGTTCTGGCGGCCCTGCTCCTTTGTTTCAGCATCAGCAAACCGAATGACGTTGTTGTGTGGTTCAGCTCCTGGCTGCATATCAGCTGACAGCTCTGGCGGTTGAACAACAGTACAGCTGGACTGCGGCCTGTGACCGAGTGTGGCATACTCCTGTAGGCCATGAGAAACGTCTGTAGTTCTGTCCTCCAATCCTTCCCTTCTGATCGAGCGGCGCAAATTGCTTTGACAAGCGTTCTGTTCTGTCTTGCAACTTTGCCGTTGGCCTGAGGCCAGTATGGAGTGATGCGGTGGTGTCGGATCCCGTTTTCGTTCCACGTAGGCTCGGAAATCACTCGCGGTGAGAGGAGTGCCATTATCCATCACAATCAACTCAGGATACCCATGGATAGCGAACGTCATCCTTAGCTTTTGATTATACTGGCGGTGGTGATGCAGTTTAGGATACTCACATCAACCCATCTTGASTAGCAGTCTGTTGTTACAAGGAGGTGTTCTGCTGTTGGAAACTGCCCACACGTCAATTGGTAGGATCTGCCATGGTTTAGTTGGTAGCTCTGTTCTGACTGGGGGGACCTGTTTTGGTGGTGTGCAATTGACTTGACATGCTGGACAGGACTTCACCAGCAGTTCAACCTCTTTATCTATGTTTGGCCACCACACATTTCTGTGCAGTCTCTGTTTTGTTTTTACTATCCCCTGATGCCCTTCGTGTGCTTACATCAAAGTCAGTTTCTGAGCTGCTCGTTGCATAATAATGTGGTTGCCTCATAGAACTGTCTGTCCAACAATAGAGAGTTCTTCTTGAACACGTCGGTATGCAGTGTTGCATGTGCTCCACTCACCCTGTCTCATGCTTGTTCATAGAGTAGCTAGAACTGGGTACTTTGCTGACATTTCTTCCAGCTCTCATGAGGTGGATTTTGGAGAATAAATAGTCTCTAATGGCTTGTGGTTGGTTACCATTACAGCGTCTTTGCCATAGAGAAACACATGAAACCTCTCACACACCCAAACTATGGCGAGTGCCTCTCTTTCAGTCTGAAAATAGCGTCGCTATACATCTGTGAGAGCATGGCTAGCATAGTACACTGGCCTGTGTGAACCATCTTTTTGCTTCTGACTAAAAATAGCCCCTAGCCCCACTGGACTAGCATCCACAATCACGTGTGTCTCTACATCTTGATTGAAGTAGGCCATGTTGTGTGAACTGGCCAGTGCATTGAATGATGATTCTTGTTCATCTCTCCATGTCCATTTGCATTATGTTTTTGTTAGTCTTCTCAGCGGTTCGGACGTGGTTACCAGATTAGGGATAAATCTGCCACAGTAGTTTACTAGTCCTAAGAAACTCCTTATTTCAGCAGCATTTGTCGGTCTGTGTGTGTTCTGCACCACTTCCACCTTTGAGTGTGCTGCTCCGATGCCGTTCTTCGAGAGAACGTGGCCCATGAACTCCATCTCCGTCTGTCGGAATTCACATTTGTCACTGTTGAGGGTGAATCCCCTCTCCTGCAGTCGTCTCAGGACTTGGTGTAGTCGTTTGTTCTGTTCTTGTGTGTTCTTCCCAAACACAATGATATCATCTGAGATGTTGTGGACCTCCTCAATGCCTTGTAGGACTTGACGGATGATGTGCTGATGTGTCTCTGGAGCAGAGGAGACACCGAACATTAGTCTCTTGTAGCGCCATAAACCTGTGTGAGTCACAAATGTGGTTAGGGAACGAGACTCAGGATTCAGTTCTATCTAATGATATCCCCACTAGGTCCAGTTTTGAGAAGACCACGGCTCCTGACATGTCCTCCAGGATCTCATTGATGGTGGGGATGGGGTGTCGCTCCCGCACAACAGCTTAATTTGCTCTACGCATGTCAACACATATTCTGATGTTTCTTGTGTACTACAACTAGTAGGTCCATTCACTTTCTCAATAACATCCATGTCCTCTAGCTCGTTCGTCTTCTCTTCAACTAGCTTACTGACACTGAATGGTATTCTGTGTACTGGCTGTGCAACAAGAGTGAAAGTCTCGTCTACATAAATTCCTAAATGGAAGTCTTTCAGTTTTCCCAGCCCTGTGAAACAGTCTTTGTATTCCTCCTGAAGTGCATCTTTGCATTTATGTGTGCCTTTGGCCCTATGTGCAAAATGCCAAGAGCAGCTTCTGATTTATTTCCCAGTATAAATGTCTGTGCATCTTTCACGACTAGAATGTCTGCAGTGACTGACTCAGAACGAACAACTGCTGTAATGTTGGCAGTGAACAGGCACTCAACTGCTAATGGTTGTGTTGACCCATACAGGTAAAGTCACTTGGATGTTGGTTTCAATTGCACATTGCATTTGGTCTGTAAATCGCTGAATGTTGCTGTGCCCAAAATATTACAGCTAGCCCCAGAGTCCATTAACAGCTTAACTGGCTGGCCGTTGACTAATAACTGCATTTCAAAATCATCAGTACTGCTGGTAAGTGTGAACACATGTTCGTCATTGTCTGGTTTGTCATGTTGTGTAGCAGGTGACTTGATTTACATTTAGTTTTGCCTTTGTCCTGCACATTTTTGAGAAATGTCCATCTTTGCCACATTTGTTGCATTGTTTACCTTGTTTACCTTGTGTGATGGAACATGCCCATCCAGTATGGCCCTCCTGATCACATCTGAAACATTTAACAGCTTGGTCATCATTAGATGGCTTGCCTTTGTTGGATGAAGAAAAAATTGTTTTCCTTTTCTCTATTTTGTTCCATTCCCGTCTGTGATGTTTTTGTTCACTTTTCCCCCGTTGAATTGCATTGAAATTGTCTTTCCATTCTGACCACCTGCTGGTCACAAGCCTCTATTGCTCTTGCTATATCCATTAGAGTGGTGAGAGTGAGGTCCCTCTCGCGCAAAAACTGTTTGCGCAACACATTTGAGTGACAGTTGTCAATCAATTGGTCCCTTATGAAATCATCTTTGAAATCTCCATTATCACATGTAGCAGACAACTGTTTCAGTCTGCTCACAAACATGTCCACTGATTCCCCCTGCGCTTGTTCAGCTTGCCCAAATAAATGTCTCTCTAGGGTAATGTTTTTTTGTGGAGTGAAGTACTCCGTTTAGCTTTGTCAACGCGATCTCATAGTCCTTGTCTTCCCCCGTGCCATCTAACGTGGTGAATATATCCTACACATCCGAACCTCCCAAGTGCAATAAAAGAGCTTGTTTTCGTGCTGCATCTTTGACTCCTGAAGCAGTGATGAACAGTTTGAAACTATGAATCCTATTTGCCCATCGCAAACCAACATTGGCTGGGTCAAAATGCACATCAAACGGCGGGAGAGAAGGTAAGCTCAGTGCCATTATTCTTAGCTAGCAAGCACACTTGTTTGCTGGTTAGCTGTGCTAACTGAACGGCTAGGCTAGGTTTTTGTGAAAAGTACCTTTACAAATTCACTTTTCCTGAGCTCACCCAGCTTCTTGAGTGGATAAGGTTAATTTTATTTCCTTATCCTCGTCGCCAGTTGTAATGTATCAACTTGACTCGGACTCACGGGAATCATTGACTTCCACTTTATTTCTCGTCTCCCAAGCCAAGCATACCTCCGTTCCTCACGTGACTCCTAGTGCCCCACTGGTATCGCTAATATACTACAGCCAATACACAGAAATTGTAAATATTTGGGTCACACACAATTTCAAAGATCTCTATAAAGCCAATATTCCTCCATTGATACTCCGCCTGAAACAAGATATTGAAGGCTGGGATTTACTGTCTTTGGGAGGAAGAATTAACACTGTTAAAATGAATTTATTACCTACGTTTTAATACTTATTTCAATGTATTCCTATCTTTCTGACAAAATCCTTATTTTATCTCCATAGATAAACTGATATCTGCTTTTATCTGGAACAAGAAAAACTCTCGTAAGTAAGAGTGTATTGCAGATATCTCGCTCCCAGGGTGGTCTAGCACTTCCGAACTTTCAATATTATTACTGGGCAGCTAATATATGAATCATTCTATATTGGATGACAGAAATCCCTGATGTTACAGGCCCAAAATGGTTGACCTTGGAGATCTCATTCTGTGGCCCCACCGCCTTAGCTGCCTTACTTGCCTGTTTCCAAATACACTAAAAACCCCATTGTGAAACATTCTCAAAAAATCGGGAAACTGTTCAGGTGATCGTTTGGTCTCAGTGAATTTTCAACTTCTGCCTCATTTATTAATGAACCATACATTCTCTCCATCATTATTAGACCGGGCGTTTCATATCTAGACTGGAAAAGGATCTCCTCACTGAACAACTTGAACATTGCTATGGATTTTGCATATTTTGTTAGTACAAAAGTTCAATTTTCCTAGATCCCATTTCTTTAGATACAAAACTACACAATTGTAGGTATCTTCATACTAGTCACTTCCCATCACACCCACCTACCACCCTTCTAGATTATATTTTTTAAAGTGAACCCTTATGTCAAAGGGGGCATAAGCTTGATCTATACGTTATTAAACTTGCACAATCAGAGTATGCTTCATTTATGTGTCTAAGACATGCTTTAAAAACAACCTGAGGATTGATTATAAAAAAACATTTGACATGTTTCTACGACCATTACGGATACTTTTTGGAATGTTCGTCGAACGGAACGAGGCTTTGGTTTTCTGAACATAACGCGCAACCCAAATGGCGTTTTTTTGTTATAAAAGTAATATTTATCGAACAAAAATAACATTTGTTGTGTAACTGGGATCCTTGTGAGTGCAAACATCCGAAGATTATCAAAGGTAAGCGATTCATTTTATTGCTTTTCTGACTTTCGTGACCAAGCTAACCAAGCTAATATAAGGCTAACTGTTCTAGCATTGATTGATACACTCACAAAAGCTTAGATTGCTTTCGTTGCAAAGCATATTTTCAAAATCTGACACGATAGGTGGATTAACAACAAGCTAAGCTGTGTTTTGGTATATTTCACTTGTGATTGC